>NW_023270389.1:65032598-65517734 GCF_011800145.1 Mirounga leonina
CTCAGGTCAAGTGTAACTCAGGGGAAGATGGGCTCTCTGGTCAAGTCTAACTCAGGGGAAGATGGGGTCTCAGGTAAGGACTAACTCAGGTGAAGAACGTGATCTTAGGTAATTAGTCACATGAAGGGTGTGGTCTCAGGTAAGGTCTGATTCAGGTGAAGATAGCATCGCTGGTAAAGTCTGACAAGTGAAGAATGCGATCTTAGGTAAATTCTACCTCAGGTGAAGATAGGATCTTAGGTAGTCTAACTCAGGTGAAGAATGTGATCTCAGGTAAAGTCTAACTCAGGTGAAGAATGCAATCTCAGGGAAAGTCTAAGTCAGGTGAAGGGTGTGAGCTTAGATAAAGTCTAACTCAGGTGAAGATGGGGTCTCAGGTAAGGACTAACTCAGGTGAAGATGGGGGGTCTCAGGTAAGGACTAACTCAGGTGAAGATGGGGTCTCAGGTAAGGGCTAACCAGGTGAAGATGGGGTCTCAGGTAAGGACTAATTCAGGTGAAGATAGGGTCTCAGGTAAGGACTAACTCAGGTGAAGTTGGGGTCTCAGGGAAGGTCTAACTCAGGTGAAGATGGGATCTCAGGGAAGGAGTAGCTCAGGTGAGGGGAGTGGTCTCAGGTAAAGGCTGATGGAGGAGTGCTCTGGGACATAACCTGCCCTGAGGCCAGGGGCCAACGTTTGTGCCCCCCTCCCAGTCAGTCAGTGTCTGGAACTGCCCCTTCCTCAGGGGGAAGAAGGTTCAGGACTCTCAGCCGGGCAGCTCCCCCGGTAAGGGAGGCAAGGGGGCCTCTGTGAGCTGTCAGTCCCTGGCCCTGGTCAGCTGGGAGGAGGGTCTGGGTGGTACTTCAGCCTCTAGAACAGAGGGGCAGGCAAGATTTCTTCTTCGAAGCACGTGCATGGAAGAATTCGGATGATAAAAGGAAAGCAAAGAATGAGCCTACGTGGAGGTAGAAGGGAGTTATGCTGAATTCCTTTGTTTTCTTTTTTTTTTTTTTCTAGACTCAGCCAATCTGAAGCATACCCTAGAGTCAGAATTTGGAGTTAGTGAAGCGAAGCAGCAAGGGGTCCTTCCGGTTGTGACAAGGTGACAGCCACGCCGACTCCAGTGTCCCCCAAGGAGGCCATGGCACCCACTCGCGACGTGGGCAGCATCAGCGGGGTCCTCCCCTCATTTCTCCCGCAGTGGTCTGGGCCTTCATTTCTGTGCTGGTCTATGCCACATCTGTCCCTTCCTGTCCTAGCTACTCTCTGAGCTACTCCACATCTCACAATGGATCTGTTTTCCCCACTAACCTGCTATAGGATTGGTTTCTGTTGCTACAGGTAAGAATCTGGAAGTGCGCTTTCTCAGGGCTGTGCTGCACAAAGTCGGCAGGCCCATTCAAATTCATGCCATCAAGATTTATTTATTCTGCATTTGCTAAATGGCAGGTACCATGGGAAACACTGGTGATACAAGATGGCATTTGCAGGCTGGGCCCCAGAGGAGGGTTCCGCAGGCTGCTGGAGCCCTGAGGGTGGAGGGGGGAAGGGGAGGGCCCTGCTTTTCTGGACCTGCGACATTGTGGAGCAAGCCTTGGTCTGACAGAACAGGCTTCCAGAAGACCCGGGGCCACCTGGATCGAGGTGGATACTGCCACCACCCCTGGGGAGGGTGTGTGACTCATGAGCCCTTCGCCATCCATCTCCCAGGGAGGAGCATGTCCAGAGCTTAGTGTATCACCCACCACCCCTGCACCCTATAAAGGGGGAGCCATTTCTTTGAGAACTCCTACTTTTTGTTCTACTTCGGATTCCTGTCCCCAGCACGGCCAAGTACTCACCACCTCCGCTGTTATCCGGCTTATCTGGACCTGGGCTAGCTTCACGCTGTTGAGAATGAATGATTTCTCCAGCAGAAGAGGGGGGCCTCCTCTGTGCCTACTTTTCTCTGAATCTGGCCACAAGAGGGGTCGGAGGGCCCTTTTAGAAAGGGACATTCTTCTCCATTGTCTGCCTGATGACATCCCGCACTGTGGCCCCACCACTGACCTCTGTCCTGGGGCGGTCTGAGGATCGCAGTACGTTCTCCAGTCCCAAATGTCCCTGGAATATGTGTGCTCTGTGCTTCATCTTCACCCTTTCTTGCTGATCTTCTCCTGGCTCGTTCCCACTGGTAAGAGATGTCTTCAGCAAGGTGGTGTAATTTCTTTCCCAGCCATTCCGTCTACCCTTCCCGACTAGCCCCCAAGCACCACGATGGACTCCCGAGCACATTTCAGGAGCTCCCAGCCACCTCCTCCTCTGGCAGCTACCATCCAAGGCTTGTACAATATGTGTTGCTCACCATCTGTGGTTGGCCAACCAGGAGATGTGAACCAGATAACATGTTGTGGCTCCTTGGTTGCAAGGAGCTAACCCAACAAAATATGTTTGTTCAAGGACTCTCAGATAGCTCACAGAGTAGACATTCACTCTCCCACACTCCTCCACCCACCCTGCTCCATAATCATCAGATTGCTTTGACCTCAGCAGCTTTCACATCTGGGGCCACTGACCCTGAAGTTGATCAGCACCTGAGTGCAGGACAAGCTGCCCAGAAGCGCCTCTACAGTGCCCTCTGGGGGCCACGGGTGGGTATAACCTCTTAGATGACAGGAATTCCCTAAAGGTTGCAGAATGAATGAATCCAACCAGCCAGAGCCCCAGGGTAGGACGCCAAGTAGGTGATTAGGACACTCTCCCCGCAATGTATGCACAACATCATTCACTCTGAGACCCAGAGAAAATTATGTGTGCACTTCACATGCTTTAGGGGTAATCAGCCTGGAGGTCTTCTGACTTTAATGGTCTCTCTCCACTACCTTTCCCTACATTCACCCCCCACCCCCATTAATCTCACCCTCCCTCTGCCAGTGACCCTCCCTGGGGACCATCCATTCAGAATGGAATAGTGTTGAGTCTTACTGCAAGGCTCGGAGGGAGACGCCACCGTGGTTAAAGCATCCCACTGAGGGTGAGGAGGAGGGACCCCAGTGAGCACCCACCTGACCTGGTCTCCATCCTAAGAGCAATCATAAAACACTAAAAGATTTTAAGCAGGCTGATGTGGACGATTGAGGGAAAGAAAGCGAATATTTAGAGGAGGCTAGGCAAAAATGAGAATTGGATGAGGAGAGAAGTGGCAGCGGGGAGAAGTGGGTGGATCTAGGGAGTATTTGTGACTTGGAATTGGAGGACTGGATAACAGGGTGGAGGTGGCAATACCCCGCCATTCTGGCGTGCACACCTTCTTCTGCCGCTCGCACTTACCACACACGACCTGCTACTGTCTCTCTCATCCTGAACCGCAATGTCAGCAAGGTCGGGGACCAAGTCTTACGCCGCCCACATCCGGGTGCCCCATTAATGCACGCTTGGTGCATTTCTGTTCCAGGAGGGCGGCTCTGCAGTTCTGAAGTCCGCCGGGAGGTGACAGCACGCGAACACTAGCCGGTCACTCCCTCCCCCCCCCACCCGCACTTTGTTTCCTGCAGCCTTGGCTTTTGACCCCCTGTGGCCCTTTTCCCCCATGCCCAATTCCCAGAGAAGACCTCTTTCCCCAGCCTTTCTGAGCTGCCTCCGTGGAGGGTGTGACCTCACCAGGGAACTTTTCCTGTGGGGCCAGGGCCGTGGTTTTACCGAGGCTTCAGTGTCCCCCTTTCCCGCCTCTCACAGAGCACCCAGGGGAAGCCGATGGGCCACGCAGGATGGTTCTTCTCTCCTCCTGGTGCTGCCAGGGCATCCCAGGCCATGTCTACGCGAGTCTTCCCAGTCATGTCAGGGGCAGGTGGCAAAGCCCGGCGTCGGCCTTGCTAAAATAAATTCCTTTCCTGTTTCACTCCACTCTCCGCCTTTGATTTTGTCTGCAGGGAGTGGCTGAACCTGGTCTGTCGGGGACCCCGGAGCCAGGTGCTCTCACCCCCAACACCCCAGCTATACGAGGATCACAGGTGAGAATCCAGAACCATCTTACCCAATGCTGGGGACTGGTTTCTATAGACTCATGGAATGGTCCGGGGCCATATGTGACATCAGGACTCCGTCCACCATTGTTCAGAGCCTTTGTCACTGAGGGGACACGGTGTGAAGGGCTTCGCTGTGTAGGAGAAACAGCAAGGTCCCCCAAACCCACTGGTTCTGTTCTCTGCTCACCATCTGACCCTTTTTAACCTCTCCTCTCTTGTTCCCACCTCTCCTGCTTCCACTCCTTACCTCCTCTGACTTCTTGATCTTCAGACTGTGGGAAGGACTGGTGCTTCCCAATTTTAGGAGCCTTGTCATCTCCAGCCCGTACATGTCTCTCCCTTAGCCTCTGACTGATTTCCGGAAGCACCCAAATTTCATTTCATAACTTTATTAATACTATCTTATTATATTTTCATGGATATAAGACATTTCGTTATTATTATCAATATTTTTTTTGTGTTAATGCTTTTTGTCAGTTCAATTCAACCAATGGCCTCATGAAGGTCTATTTGGGGAATGGCTGATCCACCACTTAATTCAAGTGTGCATACTCTGGGAGGATAATGCATTTATCTGTCATCAGCGCCTTAATTCTGAATGCCAGGGCTCATGGGTCACCCCTAACTAGTCTTACAGAATAGCTCCATGCTTTGGAGCCCTGGCCAGGACGGCCCGAAGGTGTTTCTGCTGTGAGTCCATTGACAAGCGTGCCTGGCCTCGTCTCTGCCACTCCCTTTGCCCCAGCCACCTAGCCACCCAGCCACCTTGCACGACCCATGTTTCTCCGATGCATTGGTCTGAACCGCACGCCTGCATGCTTTTTTGCTTGTTGCCTCTACCTCCTGAGATATTCCTTGACCTGTTTCCATCTGGCCAATTCTTCGCCATTTGTTAGGACTCAAGTGAGTTGTCATCTCCTCCAGGAAGCCTGCTTTGGCTGCCCAGATGGTGTTTAGTATGTGCCAAACTCTGAGCCAGACACTGGAATGCAAAGATAAATAGAGCATAGTCCAGAACCTCAATGTGCTCTACGTCTAGGGGACGGGGTCCCAGCCCAGCTGGAGGAGCCAGAGGCCCAGAGAAGGTGACATTTCAACAGGGTTAGGTACTGGAGGAAGCTGGAGTGGGGGAGGGTGTTCCAGGTAAGGATTCTTGGGGAGAGGAATTGCATTTGTAGCACATTTGGGCCACTGCTAGCCATTCAATATGCACTCGAAGGACAAAGCCGGGAAGTGTTAAGAGCTAAGGTTTGTCCAGATCTGAAAGGGCCAGGCTACGGAGTTGTAATTCTAACAACTTCAAGCTTTATCCTGAAGACACTGGGGAGCCCCTGAAGGATTTTAAACGGGAGGATGGGATCCAATTCGCATTTTAAAGTGATAACTCGGGCTGGAGTGGGAAGAATAAGTCAGCGGGAGCGGGACAGAAGGCAGGGACTGGCGTGGGCATTCCCAGGGGAGGTGACCCTGACCTCAGCTCAGATGAAAGCATTAGGACCGAGTGGGGAGAAGAGGGAAGGTTCAGGACGTACCAAGGAGCTAGGATTGGTGGAATGGACAAGAGTAGCTTCCAGCGTCCGGCTCTGGCACCTGGAGGAACAGTGGTGGTTTGCTCCCACAGGGAACTCCAGAGGGGATCAGGTTTGGGGGGAAAAGATTAGTTTCGAACAAGTCAAGTTCAAGGTTCCTTGAGGTATTCAGATGGAAATGTCCAGTAGGGAGCTGGCTATGCAAGTCTAGCATTGATAGAAGCCATTGGAATCTCACTCCCATGAAGAAGACTAATATCAGAAAACCAGAAAATTACAAGCATTGACAAGGATGGGGAAAGGTTGAAACCCTTGTACGTTGTTGGTGGGAATGTAAAGTGGTGGGAAAAAATAGTATGACAGTTTCTCCGAAAATTAAAGATAGGATTATTATGTGATCCAGCAGTTCCGCTTGTGGGTATTTATCCCAAGGAATTGAAAACAGGGTCTCGAAAAGCTATTTGTGCACCCATGTTAGTGGATTATTCAAATAGCACAAGTATCCATCGATGGATGAAGGGATCAACAAAATGTAGTATGTCTATTTGTATGTGTGTATAATTCAGCCTTAAAAAGGAAAGAAATCTGACACCTGCTATAACACGGATGAACCTTGAGGACATTACGCTGAGTGAAATAAACCAGTCACAAAAGGACAAATACTGTGTGATTCCACTTCTATGTGGTATCTAGAGTCATCCAACTCACGGAGACAGAGTAGAACGGTGGTTGCCAGGGGCTGGGGGAGGGAGGAATGTTCAACAGGTACAGAGTTTCAGGTTTGTGAGGCGAAAGGGTTCTGGAGACAGATGGTGAGGATGGTTGCATAACAGTGTGAATGTGCTTCATGCCACTGAGCTGTACACTTTAAAAAACCCAAATGGTTCTGATGGTAAATTTATGTTAAATGTATTTTATCACACTGAAAAGAAAAAAAAAAGGCATTTGAGCTGTAGATGGGGATTTGGGAATTTTTAGGCCATATCAATGGCAGCTGAACCAGAGGGACTTGTGGCCTTCGCAGAGGCAGGTGCAGGGGAGGGTGGGGTGCGGGCTGTGGGGGCTGAGGGAGCAGAGCAAAGTGCAGCTCCTGGAAACTTGGCTCTGCATGGAGGGGACAGAGGTGGGAGCCACAAAGAGACCGCAGCTGCCCTCAGTTGATGACAAGATCACTGACTTTGCAAATTGCTCCAATTTCTTGCTCACTCGGCATCCTTCTGCATCTATCCAGATTCCAAAGCTGCATGGCCCACCGGCCAGAGCTACTCTGACTTAAGAAGTTGGCCTTCTAGTTGCTATGCCATCCTTCAAGAATGGGGTTGGCTCCCGGAAGCTTGCCGAACTGCAAACAACTCCGGCAAGGTCAAGGCTTTGGAATCTCTATGCTCAAGAGGCTGGATTGCATGGTGGTCTCCGTGCCCACACGGCATCTCTCCTGTCTTTCTCGAGCGGTCCCTCTGACACACACAACTTGGTTTCATTCCCACACATCCTCTGAGACTCAGTTCGGGCTTCCCTCCAGAAAGCCTTCTTTCCAACAAAGATCGGGTTGAAACTGACTAGTGAATGAGAGGACAGGAAATCCATCCTTGGGAAGCAGGATATGTTGGATGTTTGTGGGCACACACCAGGTGGGATGGTTGTGCAAAAAGAAGGACCCTCTCCTCGAAGAGCGTGTGCATGGCGGCTCTCCTATCACATCCTTTGTGTTCGGAAGAGGAATGGTAGTTACATTTGGCCTCTGTGCTCTCAAAACTGTTTGTTCATCCTTGAAGCTGGCACATCGTGCACAGTCCATCTTTGTTGAATAGATGAATGAGCCTTTATCATAGGACTTATGATATGATTTTCCAGTTTGTAAGGGTGATTTTTCTCTAGATTGTGAGCTCCTGGAAGTTAGGGACAGTGTCTCACTCACGTTTGTTGTCAGAGAGCACAGAGTCTTGTACATGGTAGGTGCCAAGAAATGTTTATTGGCTGAAAGAATTTCTAATCGACGTAAGAACATGCACATGCATCCACCCACACGTGTATTCTAAACTCACCTCCCCCCCCATATTATTTTTTCCATAGGAAACCAGGTGAAAAACCCATTTCTTGTTATTGGTTTTTGATGGGCCCGAATGCTTCTGCAGGTTTCCTCGGTACGGTGCTCTGGCAGCTGCAAACAGGCTCCCACTGCCTCTAAAGAGCTTCTGAGAGATCTGGGAAGAAGCACAACCAGTGTGTGTATGGTGGGTGGGGGAGCAGGCGGGCATCATAAAGCCTGGAACCGTGAGGTCATGCAGCGTTGCTCTGAGAAGTGGGGCGCCGGGTGCTAGAAACCCAACTGTGCACCTGCCGGGGGTGGGGGTGCGGGAAAGTTTGCTGAGGCTGCTCAGCTGAGCTGCACGCTTAACTTTATTAAATTCGCCAATGAGTATATTCATTTCACCAATAGGTACACAAAAGGGAGATGCCCAGTGGGTATCTGGTCTAGGCACCCCCGCCCTCTTGCACAGACTGAAGACTCCTCTGCTCCCCTCCAACTTTGTTCTGCCTGCCGGGGAAACGGGAAACGGGAAACGGGTTTCTCCAAGCAAGAATGAGGTTCCCGGTCGAGGTTAAGTGGGAGGATGAGTATTTTACTATGTATTTTTTGCCTCTAGAGGTGGAGTGAGCTTATCAAAGAATAGAAGACAGGTCCTCAGGGCCACAGGTGATTTCATTCGGAGGTTCTCCATGTTGCTGGGAAACTGGGTCAGAGTGGGGATGACAGCCCCTCGCCCTGTGCCTTGGCCAGCTCAGGCCCCCGCAAGGCTTTGTCCTCTCTGGTGACCAGCCCTCCAGCCATGACACCTCCACCCTTTCCCCACCCTGGGAACAAACACCAGGGCTCATGAACTTGACTTCACGCATTCTTACTGCCTCTCGGGTTTGTGGGTGACACCAAACATAGTTCAAGGTCAGAGCCAGGGAGGGGCGTGCCCTTGGTGGTGGTTCTCGCTTCTGGGCTTCCTGCCTCCGGCTCTGATTCCACTAACAGGGATGGAAAAGCCTTCCACTTTAATGATCCATAGCCTGCTTGTCCTTGGACTAGCCTGAGTTCTTTCCTGCTCTCTTTGGAGGAAAGGGGAGGGTTGTTCAAAAGCAAGTTGTGTTTATTCCCAAGGAAAAGAGCTGGCTTCCTCTTCAGTTCTTTTTCTGCTCTTTGTTATTCGTAAATTCCAATGCTCCAGCCGCCAGCTAGGCAAATTTACAAGTTATTATTAGCAGCTATGTGGAAACCTCACAGTGGAAATGTTTTCTGATAAAAGCACGAGGACGTCCTTTGTTAAGAATTACTTCAGAAAAACTTCCTTGCTTCGCCCTGTTCCAACTGCTCTCTGTTCTCCCAGCTCATCTGCAGACACAATGTTAATAGTCGTTCATTTTAGGTGGTGGGAAAGTGGGTTTTCAAGTTGTATTTAGACGTTTCTGTAACTTTATCAGAAAAAAAAAGAAAAGCCCTAAAATCCTTCGCTTTCTGTCCTCTTCGTGAAGTGATGCTGGGTCTGTTGCTGTCTCCGTCCCTGGAGCGGTTGGCTGGCCGCGCGGTTTCCTCTGAGCACAGCGAGATCTCCTGTTCCAGTTCTCCCACCTAACAACCGTGCTTGCCAACCATTCTTGCTGGACCTGGAAGCAAACCACCGATGCTAAAGATTAAACAACAAGATAGGTGATCGAGCGTCCCTGGGGATGTCTCTGCTGAGCTCCAACGTGGATGACTAGCGTCGCTCCAGTGGCTTTCGCTCATTCCCAGGGAGAAGAAGCAGGCTCCGGAGGTAGACAGAACCTACTAAAACTGCCGGGGTGCTCGGGGCCAGGATGACGCATTGCTTGACACTGAGGGAGCTGAGGACACGGGGGCCAAAACGTTGATCCCAGAGCTTCAGGTTCCAGCTAAACTTATTTGGTCACAACCTCGCCTGCCATCTGTTAACCAACAAACTGCATCCTTCAGGTAGTGGTTCTCAAGCTTATGTCTGTAGCAGAATCCCCCGGAGAATGTGTTAAAACACAGACTTCTGTACCCACCCCAGAGTTTCCTACTCTGTATGTAGGACTAGTGTCAGGTGTCAGGCTGGAGAATTTGCATTTCTTTATTATTATTATTATTAGATTTATTTATTTGACACACACAGAGAGAGAAAGCACAATTGGGGGAGCAGCAGGCAGAGGGAGAGGGAGAAGCAGACTCCCCACTGAGCAGGGAGCCCAATGTGGGGCTTGATCCAAGGACCCTGGGATCATGACCTGAGTTGAAGTTGGTGCTTCATGGACTGAGCCACCGAGGTGCCCTGAGAATTTGCATTTCTAATAAGTTCCTAGGTGAAGCTTCTGCTGCTGGTTGGGGTCAGCACTTAGAAAATCACAGATTTAGGGGCATCTTGGTGGTGCAGTCGGTAAGCAACTGACTCTTGGTTTCGGGTCAGATCATGATCTCAGAGCCATGAGATCGAGCCCCGAGTCGAGCTCCATGGTCGACGGAGAGTCTGCTTTGAGATTCTCTCCTTCTCCCTCTGGCCCTCCCACTCATTCTCTCTCTCTCAAATAAATAAATAAATAAAAAGAAAAAGAAAATCATGGATTTATAAGATGTGCCTGGTAGTTTTGTTGTATCCGTGTACTGGGAGGAGATGTGGTAGTTTTGTACAGTTCTGTGCTTCTAGGTATGCTTATAACCTAACAGCACACCTGGGGCACCTGGGTGGCTCAGTTGGTTAAGCATCTGCCTTCGGCTCAGGTCATGATCTCAGGGTCCTGGGATCGGGTCCCGCATCGGGCTCCTCGTTCAGCGGGGAGCTTGCTTCTCCCTCTGCCTCTGCCGGTCCCCCTGCTTGTGCTCATGCTGTCTCTCTCTCTGATAAATAAATAAGTAAGTAAGTAAGTAAATAAATAAATAAAATCTTTAAAAAACCCCACAAAAACAACCTAACAGCACACCTTTCTACCACTCTGTGCTCCAAAAGCTGGGGAGGGGCGCTGTTTGGGAAAGGGCACACAGTATGGATCTCACCCCAGAAGGTATTTTCTCTGGTCTAACGGTGATCCCTGCCCCGTTCCCTGGTTGGAAGTCAACTTGCAAGTTGCATTTTTAGGTTGTTTTAAGTTCGTTAACAGTATTTCTCAAAATTACACAGCATACTTGGTGTTTGAAGCCAAGTTTCAGGGTATCCTAATTTACCTACCCATCATGCTTGCTGTTCTCATGGCCCTTCATTCCCCTGAAGCTGGTCGAGTGTCTGTTGTCATTAGTCTATGCCAGCCTCTCAGCAGCCTGGAGTCCTGGGGGTTCTGCAGCAAGCCTCTGTGCACTGTGGACCAGCTAGCTGCACCCAGGAATTCCCGGGGTTCAAGCTGTCTTCTGATGTGATTTAGAGTTGAGTTATTGGTGACACTAATGGAATTGCTCAGGAAGTGGAAAAATCCCTGATATGTGTGTCCTGTGTATTAGGAGCAGGGGGAGTGGGGAACATGGGGAAGGGAGAGGCAGTCTTCATTTTCATTGCTCAGTAAATTTCCCCCAATATCCACTTCCAACATTTAGCACTGAGGAAAACCAGTAATCTAAAATCTTGACCAGCAGGAGCAGAGGGCAAAGGGTTGGTAATATATCAGTGTTTTCTTATATAGCAATGGAACTTAATCTGTGCCGTGGGACTTTATTTTTAGAGCAGCGGAGAGTGCATGGGGTTATGATTGAAATTTTTGTCCTCCTTTCTGTAAGATAATAATTCATTATACACATACTGTATTGTACAAATCCTTCTGTTGTTCCTAAATTCTCATATGCAGGAAAGTGTAAACAACTCTCTTAAAAGAGCAGTCTTCTCTTACCATGCACACTTTGGGAGTGTTTTAGAAATCCTCCTGTCCTCACTGATGCTTACACAATCTTTTTTCAGATAGTCAAATTAGAGACTTCATGACTTTCCTTTCTGTGAACTATGGGGGCCATTTGGTGACTTATCTGGAGAGACAAAGAGATACATTATAACTGTTTGCTATGAAAAAAACCTTGAGTGGTCAGTGGTCCCTGACATTTGTGTTTTAATACACCTCGCCATTAGATGGCAGTATAGTAATGGACATGACAATTTGGGGGTCTTCACCCATTTTAAATAAACTCAGAGAGACGTAGGCTGGTTTAGTAGAATCATCAGGTCCTCGTCAGCCCCAGCAGGGTGGACTGGGGCCCAGGACCTCTGTCCTGAGCAAGACTCCATGGAAAGTCAGACTGGGGACTGATGCTACATAATCTTACTAGTGGAAGCCATGTTACCTCCAGATCTGGAATAACTATCATGTATTTATTTTTCAAAAGATTTTATTTATTTATTTGAGAGAGCTCACAAGCAAGGGGAGTGGCAGAGGGAGAGGGAGAAGCAGGCTTCCCGCTGAGCAGGAAGCCCGAGTCAGGACTCGATCCCAGGACCCCGGGATCATGACCGGAGCTGAAGGCAGGTGTTTAACTGACTGAGCCACCCAGGCTCAGAACAGGTTTGGACTTCACTACTTTTTAAGATTTGGATGTCAAAATGTAAAATTTATCACTACTCCCTGATGGAGCTGCTGTGTATCCAACATTCAAAAATAAATGCTTATCTTTCCGTTAGAATTTAATTTCCCCTTCCTTATGTCTATGCTCTCCTTTGCTGAGGTTTAAAAAGCAAGCAAGGCTCATGTTTGGCAGCTTCTCTCCCACAGGACGTGTGACCTGGAAGGAAGCAGTGGCTCTTCTGGTCTGTCCCTCGTCAGGATTAACAGTCCACTGCTCTCTGACATTGCTGTCTTCCTTCTGCCACAGCTCAGAGGGTAGTGTTGTTCGGGATTCTGTGCCCCAAGAGGACAAAAGAAAACCAGGCCAATGGGACCTACATGGAAATTTAAACATTTTGAAGAATGGCAAGTATGGCTTAATTTCTCATATACTTGAGACTCTCGAACAGTATTAGAAAGCGAATGGGGCTTCTCCACAGCTGGTAGAACACAACAACAACAACAATCCAATTAGACGCAGTTTCTGTAAAGATACTCTGAGAAGAAAACAAAATCCGCAGCAATAGAGAAAACGGAGCAGAAGTTTTCCTGCCTTAGGAACCAGGGTGACAGACGGCATCTCAGATGGACCCCGGGGGTGTAGATCTGTAGATGCCATTCACCTGTTTGGGCTCTGACTCCTCCCCCCAGCACACTCATGCTCCTTTAGGAGGCTGGCCACGCCCAACTGCTCGTTCACTGGGTCACTGCTGCAGGCCGAGTCACTGTTAGTGACAGGCTTTCCTCTGTTCCTGAGGCCCCTCCAGGGAGCGTCATAATTGTCACTGTCAGGGACTGGCCCTCCACACCCTGAGCCTGGGGTGCTCACTGGCCCTGGCCTTGTGCTCTGAGTCTGGGCCATCCTTACCACCCTGAGGTAAGATGTCAAAGCCAGAGGAGCAAAATCCTAGCCAACCCCCCACCCCCGCCTACCTTTGCCAGCTCCCCAGAAGGCTTCCGCCATCCCAGATGGCTACTGATGCCCCCTCTGTTCCTTTCTCGTGGGGTGGCCTTCACTATCCTAGATTCTGCTGCCTTTAAGGGCCAGGAGGTGGAGCCCAGCTCTGGGGCCACAGAGGCCATGCTGCTTGTGGGGCTGGAGTGGCCTTCTGTGCATCCAGGCATCAGGGAGGACCTGCAGGAGTAGAGACTGGTCTAGGCCTGAAAATGGGGCCACCCTGCTTCCCAGGGCCACTCTAGCCATCCCAGCCTGCCTTCCCACTCTGAGGAACACACACTCACTCCTCTCCCCCATCTGTTAGGAAATCACTTTTCCCAGAAAGCAGGTGCTTCCTCAGGCCCTGAGAACCCTATTGTCCTGCCCTTGGGCACATCTCTGGGGCCACTCCCAGGGATATTCCTATGGGAGGCAAAGCCTTCGTTCTGATGCTCTCTTCTTTATCATGGCTCTACCCAGGAGCCTTATCTTCCAGCCACGTCACGTGAGGCCTCCAGATATAGACCATATATAGCAATAAAATTTATTGCGTTATAATTGCATGCAGCGGTATATGGGTGTTTAATAATCAGCTTTGGGTGGGGAAGGGAGAGAGAAAGCTCTAACTTGCAGCATTTGCTCAAATACATGGTGGAAATGGACTCTCACCACGGCCAATCTCAAACTACCAATGTGATATTCCAGAACTTGGGAGCTGGGAACAGACACGCACCGACTCCAACCCACCACTGACAGCATGCGAGTTCCCAGAGCTTCTCTGGTCTTGTCCAAATCCCAACAGGTCTAGGGGGTGAGGAGGTCAGATAGTATTTTTTTTTTTATGGTGTCATAATGTTTACTGTTGAATATTAAGAATTACAAACTATAGCTTATATTTGAAAATGCAAACTTAAATATAGGCAGAGGTGGGATGCCTGGGTGGCTCAGTTGGTTAAGTGTCTGCCTTTAGCTCAGGTCATGATCCAAGCATCCTGGGATCGAGTCCCATGTTAGGCTCCCTGCTCGGAGGGGAGACTGTTTCTCCTTCTGCCTGACACTCCCCCTGCTTGTGCTCTCTCTGACAAATAAATAAAAATCTTTTAAAAAATTAAAAATAAAAAATATGCAGAGGTTTTCCATACTCAATGTGATATGATAAAGGTTTCTGATCTCAAAATTATAAGAAGCTGAAAGTGAAGTGAGTTCATAACACCATTAATAGGTGAATGTAAACACTGTTTTCACCTAAGGGCCATGTACTCAGACTGGTATGCTTGGAGCCTTCCTGAGCGCAGATAGGATTACTCCCACCTTATAGATGATGACTCTTATGTGCCCCAGACAGGTGGCTGGTTGAACAGTATATTCATTTGAGGCATGTGTATTTGTCACACAGACCATATGCAGATTTTCAAAGGGAATGTCCAGAAACTGGTTTTCACAGCCCTCAGAAACCCTCACCCATGAAGGGATATAGAAGGATCAAGAAAAAGGAGAGGGGGATTTGTCAGGAAAGCCATGACTGCACTGGCCTCCCCAAGAGGGATGGGGCTGGGGCTCTTACCTCCTTTCCCTCACATCTCGCAAGAGAAGATCCACTCTGAGACCTGCGTTTGCAGAATGGCCCAGAAACCTCCAGCAGCAGCCCTGGCAGTGGGAAGAGGTAGAAGAAAGAGAAAACAGGGCTTCATTTGAGCAAGAACTGCACCCCACAGAGAGCAGGGACCAACCTGTGTGGGCCTCAGGAGGGAGAGAGCAGGCTAGGTGACATCCTGAATTTGATCCAAGAGTTGGCCTGAGAGGTGAGGGGATGAGGGAAGTCGGGGGTGGGGTGGGGTGGAGAATCTGTGCAGGGGGAGCAGCCTGAGGATAGCATCTGGGTGCCTGAGACCAAAACAAACAAAAAAGCAGATCCAGGAAAGAGAGTCCATTCAACTATCTGCCACGTCCTTAGCCTGATAAGAACCATGCCGTCCCCGGAGCCCTGCTCCTTCCCACCGTACTGGGCACAGGAAGTGCTGGGAAGCCCCACCTTGGAATGAACATTACAATGTTTGCTGGGATTCTTGGCCCAGACACCTAATTGCTGAAACAAGACTGTGTTTTGTGATTTGAATGTCCGTCCATAGAATGATCTCATACCTGAGCCAGCAGAAAAATTCTGGAGTTCATGGGGTTTTTCATCGAACGGCAGGAGAGAGCTTTCCCTGTGGAATACATTTTGAAGGAGCCCCGGGTGACAGAAATAAAGCTGCTTTGGGATCGAATCTCGAGAGCGGTGGCTGGTGCAATGTGGATGTGGTGCTGGATGGAAGCGTCAGGCCTCAGGGACCAGCCTCATGGGCAGAGTTCCTTGGGGCGGGCCCTGTGGTAGCAGAGCCATCTGGGAAGAGCGGGGCCAAGGCAAGCCGACTCCATGGGAGGGGTTACTTCAACCGACTCTGAATTGTGGTAAGGACTGAGTTTAAAAATGCAACTTTTAATAAGATGATCCGTTTGCAGACAGAGTCACTGCCTGAGTCAAAATCCCTCGGGACAGATTCCCACTCCCATCCATAGTCTGTGCAAATCTTCTCCCAGCCCCCTCCCTGACTCACAAAGGGTGGGGACTGAACACGCAACTCCCCCATCCCCTCTGAGCCCAGCCTCCTGCAGAAGCCAGCACTCCAACCAACCCCACTAACCAAATTTCACCCTGTGATGTGTCAGAGGAGAGACAGCCGGGCTTGCAGGCAGGTACTGGTTCCAATTTGCTGACTCTGCTCCCAGGGACACGCGTCCAACTCCTTAGGGATAGAGTCTGGATAAAAGATGTTAATAGCGGAATTAACGTGCAAGAAACACCCTTAGCCATTCTGCCCTGCAGCAGCTGCAGATCTTTTGGGTCTTGTCTGCGGTGCTGTGCAAGGGCTGAATTTTTGCTCCGCTCCAGGCGGTGGGGTGTTTGCACAGCGTGTGTGTGTGTGTGTGTGTGTGTGTGTGTGTGTGTGTCACAGCGTGGAGGGGTGGGGGGGACTGTTCTGTGAGCCTCCGCGGGCTGCAGCTGGTGTTGATGGGGCAGAAGCGCTGAGTCACTGGCTGTTCGGCGGAGGCTCTTACATCACGTTTCATTGTCCTTTCTTCCTTTCAAGGCTTTTAAGGGCTCTTTCAGTGTTTTTGTTTTGCTTTGTGTTTGCCTCGAGCTTATCCCCAGCTGGAAATCGGGGTGTAAAAACCGAGAGGCGCCGGGCTTTCGCACAAAGCGGCGCGGAGGGGCAGCGCCCCGCGGATGCTGACAACGCCCAACACCCCCAGAGCCACGCTCACCGGCGCCCAGGGCCCAGGCGGCAGGTGCTGTGGGAGGGGGTGGGGTGGGGTGGGGGGTCTCTCCCGGCTGTGAGGGTCTGAAATGGAGCTGATGAGTTTCACAGTCCCCTCATTTGTTGTTGTTCAAGGCCCCCTTTTAGCCCAAGCGTAACAGGTGGTGCTAATTATCTCTGTGACATAAATTCTTGGCGAGCTAGCCTCTGCAGAGGGCCATACAAATTTGTTTAAAGGACTGTTTGACCCAACAAACTTGTCACGGTATTGAAAAAAAAATTTTGGTTATAAAAAGCCCTACTTACTATGGAAAAGTTGGGGGTGTAAACAGAAAAGCTTAAGGGATAAAATAATAACTATCCATAATCCATCACCGGGGGTTGATTGCTGTTAACATTTTCATATGTAATTTTCCAATATTGTTCCTATTGAACTGATATACACACACATTTTACATAATTGGGCCCACATTGTACATTGTCTTTAATCTGAAAAATATCCTATGAATATATTCTCCGTTAAACCATATTCTAGAAGTGCTACAAACTAGCCCAGTATAGCAGAGGGATATTACTACATCTTTAATTATTTTCTCTGAGTTCACTTCATTTCTATTTGTAGGATCTTTCTCTTGCCAAGATAGCCTCCCCCCTAAGTCCCACCTCTGTGCGGTTGCTGAAGCATTTTCTTGGGTAACCATCTCTTTTTCTCTTGGCTGCTGAGAAATCCCTAATGTGCATCTATCCAGGTCAGGGATTCTCAAACTCAAGGGCCCATCAGAACCATCTGGAAGGCTCAAAAGAGGGTGCTGAGCTTCATCCCCAGAGTTTCAGATTCAGTAGGGCTGGCTGGGGTGGTGGGGTGAGCTCCCCAGTAACGTGGCTTGTGCCTGTCCCCCACTGAGACCACAATGGATGGACAATTTGATTACTCCAAGTCCCCTCCTAGAGTTCTTGGCTACTTGTCCTTTTCCCTTAGCACCTTTATCTTGTCTCCAGAGCCCTTGCCTTTTTTTTTTTTTTTTTAAGATTTATTTATTTTAGAGAGAGAGCGAGAGAGCGAGAGCAAGTAGGGAGAGGGGCAGAGAGAGACAAGCAGACTCCCCATGGAGTGTAGAGCCCCATGGGGAGCTTGATCCCAGGACCCTGAGATCATTACCTGAGCTGAAGACAGACACTTAACTGACTGAGCCACCCAGGTGACCCTCCAGAGCCCTTGACTTTAACCACTACCTATGGTGTCCCCTCATGGTGTCACCCATGCATACAGAGGATAGAAATACTTTTTTTTTAAAAAGATTTTATTAATTTTTATTTGAGAGACAGAGAGAGCTCATGCACAGTGGAGGGAGGGGCAGAGGGAGAGGGAGAAGTAGACTCCCCACTAAGCAGGGAGCCCAACCTGGGGCTGGATCTCAGGACCCCCTGGGATCATCACCTGAGCGGAAGGCAGATGCTCAACCGACTGAGCCACCCAGGTACCCCCAGAAACAGTTTCTTAATGAAGGATAGGGACCAAATAGTTTGGAGAGCCCCCCGAGAGCGGAGGCCAGAGTGATCTGTCCTTCAACATCACTGCATCATAGTCTCCTAAAGAGCTGGCTCAAAAGGAAATGCACAGATGCCCAGACTGTTTGTTAGAGGAAGTGACACATTATCCTCTCCCAACATCTGGTAATTCCTGAAATACAGTCAGTCCCGATAACAGCGCCAGTTCACCAGAAGCCTGTGTCTTCTCTCCTGGGGGAGGTGGGGGGTAACCAAGGAGAACAGAGTCTATTTTCGGTGTGAGCCCCGAGGGGGACGCCTGAGGAGGGGGAGCAGGGTCACCAGCACTGCTGTTCCGTTCTGGGAGCAGCAACGCACACTTCCTTCCTGTCCAGCCCTGAGCAGCAGCCTCCGAAGTTCCAAATCTTCCATGGAGAGCTGAAAAGAATGAAAAATGCCATCCTGGGCCGGAGTGGCTGGACACAAGGGCAGATGGACTGATGACCCGGGGAGAGGAGATTTGGCAGAACACTGGGTTGAGGTTGCAGCAAAGGAGAGCAGAGCTGGGTTAGGTTGAGTGTCCATCTGTCACGTGCAATGATGACTCAGAAGGACCCAGAAGCATCTGGATGCCCCTGGGCTGGGAAACGCACATAGTTTTTCAGCCCTGAGGCATCTTCTGGAGGCAAAATGCAACATGCAGACAGAATGGGGGGTGGTGAGCGGGGTGCCTAACTTCCCCAGGTTAATTGATGTCACGTAGGTGAGGAGAAGCAAAGTCTTGAACTCAGCCAGAGATCGGAGGAGGGGTGGGTGTCTCTGACTGACCCCTGTTTGGCATCTAGACCAATGGAGCCACCTGACGTCGAGGTCTGAGAGAAGCAAATTGTGTTCTCCTTAAATTATCGCAGGCCTGGTGGAGGGGGGTGAGGGTGGACAGGGGTGGGGACGGCACCTCTGCCTCGGGATCTAAGGGCGTTTTGGGGGCCAGGCCCTGGTTTTGTTCCAGCCAGGGCACTCTGGTGAAAGCATCCTGGGAATCCGGCCTGCAAACAGAAAGAGCATTTCCTTGTGTGGGTTTCCTGTTTAGGTCTGCGTAGAAACCCAGAGGATCGTGTGGCCTCATAAATCCTCTAGACATTACTATGTAGAGGCTCTGGCTGGATGCCATGGGAAACATTCTATTTGCGCACAAATAGAAGGAGGGGGAGAGCACATTCGCTCTTGGATTCTGGGTGGGTTTTAGGCTTCATGTTTTGGGATCTGTAAATAGAGGGGGTTGGGCTAATAGACATGATCATGAAAGTCCTTTCCAGCTTTGACCTTCTCAGATTCCGCTTCTCCCTGGAGGGTCACTGAGCTCTCACTGTCCAACTCAGTAATGGGGGGTCTGCTGAGCAGCTCACTGAACAGAAGCACCACGAAAGCCTTAGGCAAAGGATCAGGAAGTTGCTCTAGAAGATCCTTTAGGCTTCTTCACAGAAAGAAGGAACTTTTGAACTCTGGTAATTCCCAGACTTTCCTAAACACGTAGTTTATTCCAAAAATGACAGACATCAAGCTCAGGAGTGTTGCAGGAGCCTTGCAGCTGGGTTTTGGCCCAAAGCAAGTTCACAGAGCAGACCCCAAGTTGTTACATAAAGTGTGTGTTAGGAGACATCACCCCATTTCAGGGCTTTTAAAAACTTCCTTAAAACTCAGTTTCTGAATCTGACAATGGGCATTCGGATGTGTTGGCTTAATGGAAGAAGCCATGTTTCATTCTTACTCTGAGACTGAAACCCCAGATTCTGTGGCAGATTCCACGTGGAGTCTGACCAGACATTAGTAAAGCTGGGGAAAGTGATTGGGCAAGAACAGGATTTCTGGCCGAAGTTTCTTGGGTCCACCATGCTTTGTTCCAGTGAGGATGTTTTCCTTGTCTTACACCTCTGCCTTTTCTTGTTTTCTCATTTGTCCTTGCTAGCGTCATTAAATATATATATATATATATATATATATATATATATTTTTTTTTTTTTTTTTTTGCCATATAGAACTGTCCTTTCTCAGGGGGGAAAATACTACAATGATATTCAGTAACATGAGGTTAATCTCCTTAGTCTGGAAATGCAGCCTTCTAGTAAGTTAATTGGATTTTCTACCAAAATGTGAATAAAACCATTTATGCAGTAAAATTTCCCCAGACAAGTTTGCTCCCTTAGAGTTCAGCACTGTTCTGGTCTTAGTTCTCTCAGGCACGAATCGTGATGTTTGTCTGTAAACCCCATTTCCTCGGACATGTTCTTACATGTCTTACATTTCCACAAAGGAAAATTACTTCCTAGGTCCCATTCTGCCATTTATTTTCCAAATTGTGCTTTTTATAGATCTGAGATATATTCTCCTTTTCCCCTATGGACTCTGAACTGGGTCTTCACTCATGGTGTGGGAGGAAGGTAAAATGATACAAAGTTCTAAGTTTTCTGGGTCAGCACTCCCTAGAACACTGGTCCAGAGAAAAATATCTTCAAAGGGGATTCCTGTGGCCCAATATGCTTGGCAAAGCTGTCATCTTTGAGAGTCTCCGATGTGTTCAGAGCTCTGGAAATTCAAGCAATAAAGAAACGTGTTTTCTCAGTGTTTCAGGATCTCAGCATTTCCCAAACTTTTCTGGTCAAGAAAAACTCTTTTTATAGTCTATCTTCAGGATCTGATGACAAATGAAGGAGTAAGTGTTCCAAGGGACACACTTTGAGAAATGTTCCTTTCAGCCAAAAGGTAGAGTTTACTGTCCTGGTTTTAGCACCTGGACAGCATGAAATGGCAATGTTTCTGATAGATATCAGCATAAAATGGCAATGTTTCTGCTCTTTTCAGAATTTTAGCAGGCAATAGATGAGGATGAGCATAGCTATGGAGAAGTTTCCATAGAAGAAATATTAGAAAAGAAACACTGAAATTTCATTTGTGACTACTGGTAGTTGGTAGAATGAAAGGCAATTTTTTTCTTCTTCTTATTTTTGTTTTCCCTATATCTTCCACAATGAGCATGAATTATTTCTGTATCTGGGGTGAGAAACAAAATAAACTTTATTATTTATTTATTTTAAAGATTTATTTATTTATTTATCAGAGAGAGAGAGAGAACACAGGCAGGGGCAGAGGGAGAAGGAGAAGCAGGCCCCCCACCTGGCAGGGAGCCCAACATAGGGCTCGATCCCAGGACCCTGAGATCATGACCTGAGCCAAAGGCAGACCGCGACTGAGCCACCCAGGAGCCCCTCTTTGGCTCCTAAAGTAGGGAGAGGAGTCCCGCCTTCCCTCTGTTCTGAGGTTCCCCCCCATATGGCAAGGTCGTTTAAAGGCTGGGTAGCCAGAATGACCAACACGCATAATATTTAGGTATTCTGTAAAAGCTGCTAGGATCTTGGAGAGACAGGGCAAACTGGGACCAGCCATGTTCAGAGTCGATCTCACTCTCCTGGAGCTGTATGATGCATGGTCTTTCCACCTGGATTCCTAAGATGGAAAGCTTTCACCATATTTCTCAATCAGTTGCCCCTCAAGAAGAAAGGACCCCTCAATAAAAACCACACTAAGTAATAAAATAAGAATTAGCATTTTTCACAGGAACCAGGAGGCAATTATAGAATGCCTATCTGACTCAAGGCTAGTTGGTGACTTATCTGTTGGTCAACCACATGGATGGTTTGTAGGGCACTAACCAAGAGAAATGAAGGAATAACGAAGCAGTGGAAGGATTGCTTTTTTTTCTCTGAAGAACTTACAGTTTAGGGAAGCTGATTAAATAGATACAACCTCAGACAAAGACCTTACAAGCCCAGGAACGGAAAAGGAGTAGACAGTGTGAACACGGGTCTTTCATTGACTTCCTCCTCCGGGAACATCTCTTCCTGCTTGTGAGCGTCCAAACATTGGGGTTGAGTCCAAAGACTGAAAGATGAGGTCCAGGCAGAGAGTCAACATGGCTGTGGCTGCTGTCAAATTCTTAGATGGGCTTGATCACAGCCGAGTTTGGAGTCTTAGGAGTATAACTGGAAGTCGGTGATTAAAAAATGAGAAAAATCCCTTTGTTTTGGAACTAATATGGATATGCTCGCCTTGGAGTAAGTGAGGTATAGTTTGAGAACCTCAGGAAGTTGACTTTATATAAAATGTCTATATTATTATAATTTTCCAAGTTGCAAGTTGCTTCTCTTTCGAGTGTCAAGACCCTTGCACAGCTTCCGTTGTTGATGGGACCTTTTGAGGACTGTCAATATCTTCACAGAAAAGGCATTTCCCACCTCACGTGAGCAGACTCTTCCATTGATGGGGAACAAGGATATACCTCTCAGAAATGCAAAGAAGAAAACAAACCAGTTCATTTCTTTGGGTAGAATGAGTTCTTGCACATTTGGCAGTGGGGTCTGAGTCTCCCTAGGAATGCATTCTAGAAAGAGAAGATGAGATCTTTAGGAGTGTGAGAAAGTGCTATACTTAGACAGCATAAGTGCGAGCAGGTCGTTGATCACCTGGAACTGGATCCCACTGCCATATACGAGATTTAATGATCCGTTGTAAGAACACCGAATGGGTCATGAAAAGTGAAGAAATGTTTAAGAACTCAAGGGGGTCTCTTGGAACTGGAGGCCCATTCATTTCTGGGAAGGTTGAGACAAGGCAACAGTTGTCTGTAACCCCAACATTTCTCCAAGGAAACCTTTGAAGCAAAATTTCCCAAAAGATAGACTGAGGGACTGAAGTGGAGACAGTGTGGGAGGGTGGAGGGGACGTTCCACTTTTCCCTTCACCGTAGAGGCTGTTGGGAACAGGTGTTCCGTAAAGCAGATTGGAAGTTTTAGAGTCCAATACAAGAGTAATGGCCTTTCACCTTCAGCTGTGTCCTTGGGTGACTGGACAGTGAAGAGGGAGCAGAAGACTTCAAGGAAGAGTTTGATGGCAAAACTGCCATGGACAAGTGGGGGTGGGGACAGGGACCGTGCTTGTGTGCATGCTCTCTGTAACACTTCCTATCTCGGGCCTGGGCCCAGGAAATGGGTTTAGGCACAGAGTGAGTGTCTTCATTCTTAGCTGTGTTAAAACATGGCAGCTATAATCAGATGACTTGTGTGTCATCCTACTTCTGCACCTTCTACTCGCTGTGTGACTTTAAGAAATCACCTAATCTTTCTGTGTCTGTTTTACCACTTGTAAAAGGAAGAGAAGAATATGACCAGCCTCACAGGATTTTCATGAGTATTAAATATGTTAATTCATGTGAAGTGCTTAGAGCAGTCCCTGGCACAGAAGGAATTGTAATCAAGTAATTGTGTGATAAGCATTAGGCTTCAACGTTACTATAGCTGTTAGCTTGTGCCAAAACGAGGGTGACACTTCTAATCTACAAAGCTTTCGTGGGACATCTAGGTAAACTTTCATTTAGATTAAGCTCAGAAAATGCCACAGCCACTAACTTCCGTGTGACTAAAGTTCCTCGAGCGTCTCTGTGGTGGAAATCATTAACTTACACCCAGAATACTGGGGGATTGTGAGTGTTAAAATCTTATCAGCAGTAAAGGCTTTGTTGCATTAAAGCCTTTCCTAAGCAGCAGAGCGACATGGTTGAAATGCAGCTGTTCTGGGGCGCCTGGGTGGCTCAGTTGGTTAAGCGACTGCCTTCGGCTCAGGTCATGATCCTGGAGTCCCGGGATCGAGTCCCGCATCGGGCTCCCTGCTCGGCAGGGAGTCTGCTTCTCCCTCTGACCCTCCCCACTCTCATGTGCTCTCTCTCATTCTCTCTCTCTCAAATAAATAAATAAAATCTTTAAAAAAAAAAAGAAATATAGCTGTTCTGGGTCTTAATATTAGGATCCTTAAAGTGGAGCTCTCAAGATGGGGGATACCTTGGTTCTCCTAGTACTTCTCACACATTACTCCCCAAATTTGGGGAGACCTTGAGAATGTGTAAATTCATGTTTTCTTGGACTAAAACTCTAGTTTTTTGAAGTCAGTTGTTTCTCTGACTGGGGTCTATGAGAGTTGCTTTTCCTTTACAAGGTGTCAGTGTGAATGGAATTTGAGGAATGTTGGTGGGGTAGACAGGACATGGGCTTTGAAACCAGACAGAGCCATGTTCCCACTCTGTTGCTACAATTTACTTGCTGGGAGACTGTGACAAGTTACTTGGCCCCTATGAGCCTCCGTTGTCTCATCTGTAAAATGGCGACAAGACGACATCTGTGAAATGGCTACCCACACCCCTGTCATGAAGAGTGTCTGTAAATTATTGAGCACATAGTAGGGGCTCCATAAAAGTTCTCTCCCATCATTCTCTCCCCTAAAGAAGGAAGAGGAGTTACTCTGCTTTCTTGAAGGAAAGGAAAGAGAGACTCAATTGAGATATGAATCAGGCTTGTTCTGGAGACTCAGGGATTCAGACAGGGGTGGTGTGATCGGCTGAATACCCCTCCTGCCGCTCCCCCCTAAAAAAAAGATAGCCATGTCCTCATCCCTGGAACCTGCGAATATATTACCTTGTATGGCAAAAGGAGACTTCACTGATGTGGTCAAGGTCAAGATCTCGAGATAGAGAGATGGTCCAGGTGGCCTCCAGGTGCAGTCCTGAGCATCTGCATGAGAGGCAGGCATGGCAGACAGAAGAGGAGAAGGAGTGTGACCAGAGAAACAGATTGGAGTGATGTTGCCACAAGCCAATGAACACCTGCAGCATCCAGAAGCTGGAAGAAGAGGAAAGCAACCCATTCTTCCCCAAACCTCAGGAGGGAGCACTGGCCAGCCAACACCTTCATTTCAGCCTAGTGCAACCGCCTTCAGACTCTTAGTCTCCAGAACTGGGAGAGAATAGATTTCTGTTGTTTTGAGCCACCAAGCAAGTGGTCATTCAATGTTGCAGCAATAGGAAGCTGATACAGATGTTTGGCATTATTCTTTTAAACAGATTCAAATGGTGGTTGTGGGACAGTCATCTGGTGTGGTCCTGCTAGGTGCGGGGCAGGACGCTGTTCTGGGGGACAGGCCTGACTGGCAGAGACTTTCTAGAAGCATGGCCATAGAAATCCAACATTTGGGCTTTCAAATTTTGGCAGCACGGCCCCCGGGGGAAATGGACAGGTTTTCTCTCCTCTCCAGGTCACCCCTCGCCATGGCATCCTGGCCCTTCCTAGGGATGGCATCACGTGACTGATGATGAAATGGAAGGAGTGCTTTGTGGACCTTGGGGGCTGTCTCCATCATAGAACCAGCTGGAGAAGTTAGCCTAAAATCAATACCAGTCACACAGGGATTTTTAAAAAGAAGAGGTCGTCTTACCTTCCCAACTTTAGCTCTTCTGTAAATGTATTGTAACATCATCATGTCCTTAGAACATCAAACATGAGAGCTGCATTCTGCTCCTCGGTGTCTTAGGCAACAAGCACGCATGTAAAACATGGACGATGCTGTCATGTTGACTTACTAGAATTGCACCTTTGCACATAAGCCTTACCGTCTTTCTAGGCACTCAAAGCATATAGTACACATTATCTGGTTGTTTCCCAGCACTTGTGCCAGGTAGGTAAGGAGCAGGTGTCAGTATTGTCTTCATCCCGTATATACACACAGATCACTTTCCTGGGAATTATTTGTCCCAAGCCCCATTGGCAATAAGGGCCCCTGGAAAGAAAGTGACTGGAGTTTGAATTTAAAAAACAGAAGTTCATGGGCGCCTGGGTGGCTCAGTTGGTTGAGCGACTGCCTTCGGCTCAGGTCATGATCCTGGAGTCCTGGGATCGAGTCCCGCATCGGGCTCCTTGCTCAGCGGGGAGTCTGCTTCTCCCTCTGACCCTCCCCCCTCTCATGCTCTCTCTCTCTATCTCATTCTCTCTCTCAAATAAATAAATAAAATCTTTAAAAAAACAAAACAAAACAAAACAAAACAAAACAAAAAAACCCAGAAGTTCCTATTGAAACATCTTCAGGACCCAGTACTGGGATAATTCTAATTTCAGGTATTCTTGGAGCAAGAATAAAAAGTTAGTTATTTCTCTTTCTTTGTGGGTGTATGGGAGGGAATGGGGTAGTGGATGATTTAATTAAATCAGTTCAACTGTTGGTACTGTTTGAATGTTCAGCATCTGGGGGTGCCCGGGTCGTATAATCAGTTAAGCATCTGACTCTTGATTTCAGCTCAGGTCATGATCTCGGGGTCATGAGATAGAGCTCTGAGTCGGGCTCTGGGCTGAGCGTGGAGTCGGCTTAAGACTCTCCCTCTGCCCCTCCCCACTCTCTCTCTCTCTCCAATAAATAATCTTTTAAAAAATTTAAAAAAATAAATGTTCAGCATCTGCTGGGAACTTGGGTATATATTTCCTTACCTGATGGCAGTGGCATTGCCAAGCATAGCTCAGTAGGGTAGGAGTAGCAACAAAATCTAGAATATGAATGTGATTCTACAGCAATTTTTGGCTAGTAGAGGCACTTCCACTGTGGTAATGAAAACATTTAGAACTGCAAAGGTCAGGGTTAGGAGCAGGTCTCATTTTTTGGGGTCTGTAAATGGGGCACAATATTTACATTAACCCATGGCTATGAGGATAAAAGGAGATCATATATGTAAAGTGCTTTATAAACAGGTAAAATGCTATAGAAAAACAAGATATTATGAAGATTGGGCCAATATAATTATAGGCCCTAATACCCTAATACAGGGTTATACTTTCTTTTCTTTTCTTTTTTTTTTTAAGATTTTATTTATTTGACAGAGAGAGACACAGCGAGAGAGGGAACACAAGCAGGGAGAGTGGGAGAGGGAGAAGAAGGCTTTCCCCTGAACAGGGAGCCTGATGTGGGGCTCGATCCCAGGATGCTGGGATCATGACCTGAGCCGAAGGCAGACACTTAACCGACTGAGCCACCCAGGTGCCCCGGTTATATTTTCTTCCAATGCGTCTATTTCCAATGTGTCGTCAGTGCCAAGAGCATGCCTTTAAATCTGTAAATTATTATCTCCCTGGAAAAATCAGGAGAAAAGAAAGTGAAGAGAGGAAGGAAGGCCTAGGGTTACAGGTGTATCAAAAATTTTTAAATGTGTCAAGTATGAACTCTAGTCTGTGTGCTGGAATTCAAGTGTCTATCTTGTAGGGGGCAGGAAGCTTGGAGAATAAAGCTTTCCTGCGCTTTCTGGAATGTGGAACCTTTGTTGAGGATCTACGAGGTAAAGAATTCCATAGGAAGTTTTTGTTTAATTAATTGTAGCCAGAACTTAGCTGTGGGTAGGCCAGATTTCATCGTGCAATGTTACTGCCTCTCCAACCAGACGTGTGTACTTTAACTCAAGTGTAAACCCACGAGATTTGAACTTGAACGTTTTAAAATCCGAGGCTGCTGCTTTGGCCACCAGGCCCTTCTGTTCTTGTTTACTAGGACTGGGAGTTCTCATCTGAGAGAGCCCCATTTATTCCATGACCCAGGAGGAATAATGCCGAGAAACCCAAAGGAAGATCCACTTTAAAATAGTATCTTTGGCACCAAAATGATTCTGGAGCTTGGAATCAGCCCCTTACCTCATGGCAACATTTACAGGCTTCCAGAGTTAAATGCAAATCAGATTGGAGTGTACGGGCTTCTATATTTCTGCAATGACACGTTATGAGTAGAAGGAGGGCAATTTTCTTGGACATTTCTCTAAAGCCAGTGCACTTGCAGTGGCCGTTTTTGGTTTACGAAGCTATTGGAAACAGACCCAGGGCCCATTGCCCTCTCTGGGCACCAGGACTCTGGGCCGCATAGGCCCTTTGTCCAAGGACTATCGTTAAAATCAATAATCATTCCTTTCACTCCGCATGTGTTAGCCTCGTTGCAAAGCAGTCAGAATCATGGATTTTCATACCTCATTTTTTTTCCTGGAAGTAATTTAATGATAACGTAAGAAAAACAAGTATCTAAAATATCATCTCAGATTCTGGCTCCACCTACAAGTCGGAAGAATTTTGTCAGGAAGGAAAGAAATGTGTCTGTTCCTCTTATCTGACTTTGAAAAATCCATATCCTATAACCTGAAAAGGAAAAGTAAACATAGCCTGTGAAATTCTGTGACAAAAAGGAATGAAAATGTTCTTTAAACACACACACACACAGACCCAACAAGAGTGAACTGTATTCTCTGCAAGTTTAAAGGCAACCTTTGCCAATATCTGCTTTCTGGAAACTTTCCCCTAGACCTGGCTCTCACCAAGTGGCTTGGCTGCAGGACACAGGCTTGGAAGACTGTGGTTTGGAATGTGTGAATGTTAAAATCAGACATTGTTCCTTTTTCTTTGTAACAACAACACGCCTTTGGTTTTGGCCGTGTCCAGGCTGGGCTTTCTGGTTCTGCCTGGTTTCATGTCTCAAGGCAGGTCAGCGCTACCGAGGAGGTCCTGGTACTTTCGGATCATTTTCTTTTTGACCAGCACTTGCCCCTTTCTCATGATGCCCTTGAGAACCTAACGGACATGATTTCCATGTTGAAATGCCCAAATGACTGCTTGAATGGGAAATGACTCGTGGGAGGCCATACAGCAAGCTGGAAGAGCCTGGATTGGGACTCAGAATTCCCACGTCCTCCCTGGGTCTGTAAACCTGGTCTCCTAAGGATGGTTTCCGAAATGCTGAGCCCGCAGACCTGTGCTGAGCCACAGGCGGCAGCTGAGACCCCAGACTGCGAGTCCCCACAGGGATGAATGCCTGGGTGGAATGATGATCGCTGGCTGGGGTGGAGTCGCCATGAAGTTGTTTTATCCTGGATTATTCTAATTTAGGACATGTTATAATTCAGATAGAACATGGGTAACCCTAATCTCAGCTGTGAGAAGATTTACACAGCAAACGACAAACATAAGGTATGTTATAGGATCATGTCATGCATCATGTGTCGCATACTTGAGAACAAGACACAGGAAGTAACAGAATCAGTGGTTATTATATTGGGGGGAGCTGTCTTCGAGAGGCACCACTATGCGATAATTGATCCTGTCATTCCCTGTGTCATGTTCTTAGGCGACGTATGTATGACCTGTGACCTGAGACAGAGTGGGAGTGTCACTGCAGGGACAGGGTCTGTGTAATCGGCCAGATCACCTGCTGCAACTGAAAACACACTGTCCCCGGGAAGGGGGCAGATGCCAAAGTCCCTTTTGCTGGATCTTGGAGGTGAGCAGATCCCTCTGCCTCAGTTGTATGTAGAACCGTTCAGGAGGAAAGAGGGAATGTGCATGGCTAGACGCAGAGAGTGCACTGAAGAGGGGACTTAGGGGAGCAGTGGTGGCCTGAGAGACTGGGAATTCTCTGCAAAATGCTTCCTGACTCCAGGAAGACTTCCTGATGGAGGAGGGTGTGGAAGGCAGTGTGGGACACAGGAAAGGATCAGTGGGTAACAACGAGCCAGGGCAATGGGAGGTCAGGGAGGACCAGGGATGTTGTCATCGGCCATATTTGTCTAAAATGAAAACCAGAGCCACACTGTGTATTATTTAGAGCTTGTTGTACGCATATATTTTCTAAGTGAACTATTTATAGTTGCTTTATGATATTGATAATTTTTATACTATTTCTGTGTATTTTATAAAATCAGATTAAAACCATCTCCTCTTGTTTCCTTTTTTAAAAGATTTATTTATTTATTTGAGAGAGACAGAGAGTGTGGAGGGGGGAGGGCAGACGGAGAGGGAGAGAGAGAACTTCAAGCAGATTTCATGCTGAGTGCGGAGCCAGATGCGAGGCTCAAACCCAGGACCCTGAGATCATGACCTGAGCCGAAACCAAGAGTTGGATGCTGAACTGTCAGGCTCCCAGGCGTCCCTGAATACTACGCTTTAAATGGGTGAAATTGTATGGTATGTGAATTATATTTCAATAAAGTTGTTTAAATAAAGCAGTTGGATGTCCCTATTATCTCTGCTGCCCAAGACAATATTTTCTGGACTAGGGAACCAAGACATAGTTCAGGGTGGGGGTACCACACTAAAACCAGAGATACTAAGTAAAATGTTGCTCACTGAATGCTGGTCCATATATCACCTCTTCTGTTCATCAGCTTCTAGTCTGCCAGCAGCCAGCTTAGCAGAAAATTGCATGTCTTCTCTGGAGAATCTGTCCAGCCCATTAGAACCCAAAAGAGCTAATGACCCCAATATGGGCAGGGGGAGGGTCATGTCTTCTAATAATGTGGCCTGGCTATGTGGCTCTGCAGCGAGACCCACCATTCACAAGCCCCACGTGCGCATACAGATTCCAATCTGTTTCTTTGTATGCTTTTCTTACATATAAGTGGACACCCAGAAGTCCCCAGACATTTGAGGAAAACCTCTAATATGAAAACAGAAAACAAACAGGAAAAGCAATTTGGATGAAACAGAGATGAAAAGAGAAAAATAATTCAAAAGAAAAGCTGTAATTAGTATCCTCAGAGTGATAAGGGAAGATTTTAAACCCATGAAATAAGAACAGGATACTATTAGAAAAAAATAAAAAAGAAAGAAACATCCAGGGTAGTTTTCCAGAGCATAAGGCTATGAATTGCCAATAAGAGGGGCCCACTGAGTGCCTCCCTGTTGGAGGGAGACAGACTCACAGCCACACGAAACCTCAAGACTAGAGACAGGAAAAAACTCCACGAGGGGAAAACAATAGGTAATACAGAAAGAATCAGGAATCAGAGCAATACCGCCTTCTCAGCAGTCTCCCTGGAAGCCAGAACACAATGGAACAATGTCTTCGAAATTCTGAGGGAAATAACCTAAAACCTAGAATCTTATACCCAGACACAGTCTTAGTTAAGTGTGAAGATAGGTTAAAGATATTTTCAGACACGTAAGCGCTCCCCAATTTTTCTTCACCAAAAAGGAAGATAAACCCAAAGAGGAAGATATGGGATCCCTGAAACAGAAGATCCAACCTGGAGGAAGCTCAGGGAATCCTCTGGAAGATGGGAAAGGAAAAACCCAAGATGACAGCTTACAGAGCAGCCGATCCAGACGGAAGTGGATCAGGAGTTTCCAGGAAAGGCTTCTTCGTGAAGATGAAATTACTGGAGGAAATTAATAGTGGGGAGTTAATAACAAAGACCTGCAACTTACAAATCACAAAGTAGCAAATAAGCCTCCTTTTTAGAAATATGGAAGTAATCGTTAGAAGGATCAGTTGAAAGTGTTGCTACTAAGGTGTAGGAAACAAAGGTGGATTCAGAAAAATGCTGATTTTCATAATAAGCCTTAAAATCATTTGATGGTTTTCAAAAGTATGTGCAAGCATCATTTGGATAAAAATAAATGTGAGTTCCGGGCTCAAGTCCTGGTGGAATCATCCCCCCACAAAAGAAAAGGTGGAAAAAAGTGAAAAAGACTAATAACAATAAGAAAATGAACAACTAGATTAAAAATAGGCCAAAGCCCTTAACAGACATCTCACTGAAGATGATCTACACATGGCAAACAAGCTGATAAAAAGATGCTCCATATCCTATGTCTTCAGGGAAATGCAAATTAAAATAATGACTCTGCTACATACGTATCAGAATGGCCAAAATTCCAGATCACTGATAATACCAAATGCTGGTGAGGAAGTGGACCAATAAGATGTCTCATTCATTGCTGGTGGGGATGCAAATTGACACCACTACTTTGTAAGACAGTTTGGCGGCTTCTTACAAAATTAAACATACTCTTAGCGTAGGATGCAGCAATCATGCCCCCTGGTATTTACCCAGAGGAGTTGAGAACTTATGTCCACACAAAAACGTGCACACAGATGTGTATTGGAGCTTTATTCATGCGTGCCCAAACTGGAGGCAACCAAGATGTCCTTTGGCAGGTGAATGGATACATAAACAGTGGTCCATCCAGACAATGCGCTATCATTTAGTGCTAAGAAGAAATGAAACCATGAAAAAACACAGAGGAACCTGAAATGCACATTATTAAGTGAAAGAAGCCAATCTGAAAAGGCTACATACGTTATGATTCCAACTCCGTGACATTCTGGAAAAGGCAAAGACAGTGGAAGATCAGTGGCAGCCAGGGGTGGGGGAGGGGCACAGTAAAACTACTCCATGTGATAATATAATGGTGAATACATGTCATTATATATTTGTCAAAACTCACAGAATGTACAATACCAGGAGTGAACCCTAATGTCAACTACGGACTTTGGGTGATAATGATGGGTCTATGTAAGTTCGTCACTTTTAAAGAGTGTCCCGCTCTGGTGGGGGAGGCTGTGTGTGTGGGGGGTACAGGGGGCATATGGGAAATCTGTACCTTTTTACTTTTGTTTAAGTTTTATTATTTATTTCTTTACTTATTTTATTTTTTAAAGATTTATTTATTTATTTTGAGAGAGAGAGAGTGGGGTGGGACAGAGGGAGAGAAAGAATCTCAAGCAGACTCCCTGCTGAGTGCAGAGTCCAACACAGGGCCTATTTCACGACCCTGAGATCATGACCTGAGCTGAAACTAAGAGTCCGATGCTCAACTGACTGAGCCAGCCAGGCGCCCTTATTTATTTAATTTTTTAAAATTAGTCTCCACGCCCAATGGAGGGCTTGAACTCATGACCCTGAGATCAAGAGTCACACGCTCTACCCAGTGAGCCACCCAGCCACACATAGAAATCTGTACCTTTTGCTCAATTTTGCTATAAACCTGAAACTGCTGCAGAAAATAAACCTCATTAAAATGAATGAATAGGGGCGCCTGGGTGGCTCAGTCGGTTAAGTGTCTGCCTTCGGTTCAGGTCATGATCTCAAGGTCGAGGGATCGAGTCCCAGATCAGGTTCCCTGCTCAGGGAGAGTCTGCTTCTCCCTCTGCCACTCACCCTGCTCGTGCTCTGTCTCTGTTTCTCTCTCAAATAAATAAATCTTTAAAAAAATAAAATGAATGAATACATTAAAAAAAGAGAACAAAAGGGATGGCTACCACCCTAATCTACTGGAGCACGTTTCCTAGCATGTACTACTCTGGAAAAGAAGGAGAAAAACCCAGAGCTACTTTGAAAACATGTATTTAAAGCTGATTCTAGAACTTGGTGTCCTGGGTGGGGCATGGCCAGGCAGTCCCCTCACAGTGGCGCCCAATGACCTGCCCAGTGTTCCTGCCCCCGTGACCATCCAGACCCTCACAGGGCAGGGCCTTTCCTCCACACATCTGCAGAGAGTCAGGATGGCCTTAGAGCACTAAAATTATTTAGAGTAACACAGAGTCTTTACATCTAAAGGGGCTTAAAAGAAGTTAGGTAGAAAACCATTGTTTAACACATGAGAGTACAGGGGCTCAGAGAAATTAAGGAAATTCAGGGTAGAGCAGATCTGGTGATAGAATGTGTTTGCCATCCATCAGCTCAGGGACACCCCGAGAAGTACGTAATGGTAATGTCCCTGTATTACAGATGAGGGCAGAGAGGCTCGAGGGTTTACAAGAATCTGCTCTGACGGTGGAGCAACTGGTCTACCCTCGGCACCAGACCTCCCCCTCTAGCACCTGTCTGCATAGGAATAAAGATACTTGGTGACTGTATTGCTTGGTCGTTTATTTTGGAATTTTAATCGCACACAGGGCCGTTCATCCCTTCCCACGGTTGTTTTCCAGATTCCCTATTCCAACTTTACTTTGCTCTGAGAGTGCCATCCTCAAAGCAACTGAATTTTTGTCCCACCCCAGCATTCTGAAAGCTTCCTATCAACGGCCACTCTAATGTCCCCTTGATCCACATCCAGTTTTGTCACCCAAAAAGGTTTACCTGAAAACCTGATGTTTCATTCATTCATTGATGTATTACTTCTTTTTTTTTTAAGATTTTATTTATTTATTTGAGAGAGATCACGAGCAGGGGGGGGAAGGGTAGAGGGAGAAGCAAGCTCCCTGCTGAGCAGGGAGCCTGATGAGGGACTCAATCCCAGGACCCTGGGATCATGACCTGAGCCAAAGGCAGACACTTAACCAGGTGCCCTGATTTATTACTTCTTTCAGCAAATATTGAGGACCAACCGTGGCAAAGCCTTGGGTGTAGAGTGAGCATAGCAGACGTGGTCCCCGCACTTCTGGGGAAAGGCAGACATGAAATAAGCCATCCGATTGATAGTTAGAATTACAAGGACACGAGATAAGAACACACAAGAGTTTGTGTGTTAAGAGCCTAAAGCAACTTGTGTGGCTAGAGTGTGGTCCATGAAGAGGAACATGGGAAGAAATGAGGTTCCGGAATTAAACTGAAATCTGATCAGGCAGGACCTTGTAGGCCATGTAAGGATGTTTTATTTTCCATTAGATACAAGGAGAAGCCAGTGACGGTTTTACAGTATGTTTAAAAGACCTCCTGGGCCACTGTGGAGAGCACAGGAAAAGGGGCCAGGAGGAGAACATGTTGCAGTATTCCAGTCGAGAGGTGGTGGGGGCCCTGGAGTTGGAGACACACGGGCAGATCTGTGAAATGCGTGGAAAGTGGCATCAGTAGCATTTGGTAACAGGTTAGCTCTTATGAGCAAAAAGAGGAGGAAGTTTGCAAAGATGCCCCTGGGTTTGTGACTTCAGCACAGGAACAGATGGTAGTTCCATTTATTTAGATAAGGAGGATGGGAGGAGGAGGCTCCCGAGGTCAATTTTGGACAAGTTGAGTGTGAGATAGCTGAGGAGGCAGTTGGATTTGTGAGCCTGGAGCTCAGAAGAAAGGTCTGGGCTGGAGATTAAAAATATGAGAGTTAACAGCCTTGGGGTGATATTTAAAGCTGTGGGACTGGGTGAGATCACCGGGGTGGGGGGCGGGGGGGAGACTGTAAGGAGAGAAGGGAAACAGCCCCCCCAACCCACCAAGGAGAGGTGAGCCCATTGCCTCTAATGCCAGCGGTGGAGGGGAGGATGACGAGCTGGCAGGTGGGGGTGCTGAGGAACCTGGGCAGGTGGGGGGAGAGGAGGCATGGCTGACAGAAAGGCTGACAACACGGGTGCAAGCAACTGTGCTGAATGCCAGTGAGGGTCCAGGGGAGACCTTGAAAGCCCTGGCTTTGGCATTGGGACGGTGGATGCTGAAGCTTCCTCCCGTCCTCCCAGAACCCTGACTGCAGGCATCTCCTGATTGTGTGCTCAGCCTTGACACACTGGTCTGAAGTCAGCTGTGGTGGGAGAGCTCACACCTCAGACCTTAACAAACACTATGAAGGAGGGCACTTCCTGTAATGAGCAAATCCAAGGAGACTAATAATACACTACATGTTAATTAATTGGTTTTAAATAAAATAAAATAAATTGGGGTTTTTTTTCCTTGGAAAGCCACCCCTAGCACTGTGACTCCATTCCTAGCAGAATGAAGGGGGAACCAAACTTCTCTGCTCTCTCTGGCACCATTTCTGTTTCAGAACCGTTTCCATGAAAATGAATGGTCTTCCAAGAAACCAGCTGAGTGTCTCAGCTTCCTTTGAAGGGAGCTTTTACCTTTGCCTCAGGACTCCCTAAAGTCTTAGCCTTTTAGTCACTAATCTTCACAAATTTGATGCAGACCAACAGGAAAAAAATTCAATGTGGTCATATGAGGAATTTCTTCCGACTCTGAGTTAACCGTAAGAAATTCCAGGAAGCATAAGCAGTAAACCACATTTCATTTACTCCTGGGTTTATTTACTTGGTGGAAATATCATTAGAAGATTCCAGAATTCAGGGGCTGAGAGTTGACATTTTCCCCATCTTGGTTTTTCATTAAAAAAAATAAATGCTTGCTATTCCATGAATATTATAGATAAGAAACTTAACTGGAAGGTGAAAAGTTTGACATTTTCAATATGATGACAACTGGATTAGATCATCTGGTAAACAAGCTAATTATTAGATACTCAGGTGTTAAGATAAAATCATTTTTTGGCCATGACATGTAGTCACAGACTTGAGTCCTGGTCTTGAGTGAAAGTGAACCAAAGATTGACCTGAATGCATTGCAGACTCATGAATTTACTAAAGAAGTCAGCGTGTAGACCTAGTCCAGACGGTTCTAAAAGCTTGTTCTCTGACATGTCTTACTCCAAACACATAGCAATGACAAATGAAATTTATCAAGCTTAAAAACTAAATAAACACTTCTGTGGCCCAGAATTGGGACAGAAACACAAAGCTGTGAGCAAAGCGAAACCCACAAGCTTCCCGGGCTCTAGGTCTGGAACCAGGCAATATTAACCAGAATTTGGCTTTTCCAGAGTAAATTAAAATAAGGGTTCCATGCTGAGATCGGAGACTGAAGCCAGGCTCCCTGCTTGAAGCCAGAGGCAGAGGCAGTCTCCTCCTACTCATGAAAAAAAAAATAGAAGCTATTTCTGCCTGGCCTACAGCTTTCAGCAAACCGTGGACTTAGGGGAGAGAGGACACAGACAGAACCTTGCCACATGACTAGGAAAGGGATCAGTCCACCACCTGGCTTGGTACTCGGACCTGTGCTGTCCTCTGTATCATTGTGGGCTGCATCTCTGAAGCTCCATTAGTAGACTGGTCTGAACTGGGGTCTAGGCAGCCAAAGGCAGAGTGTAGGCAACCAAAAAAACCAAAACAAAACAAAAAACCCACTAGACAGGGAGGGGAAAGCACTGGGGGTAGAGAGGAGAAGAAAAACAGAGACAGAGGGAATGCAAGCCTGGTCTCCAAATGATCTTCTTAACCCAAACCCAATGCTAAGAAAGGCAGCCAACAAAATGAAACAAAAACACGAATTGATTCCCATTGACAGTAATTTTATGGACCCATCGGGGAAAACCTCTAATGTGTTTAGAACGTTCAGAGATATATGAAGGAAGAGCTTCCATTTTAAAAAGAGTAAGAACACGATGAGAAAAACACCAGCATAAATGGAGTCAGACTGCATGGGTACCTAAAAGCACAATAAAAATGTAATAGATAAACTAAGCTCTAGACAGGAAGGTGTTCAAGAGAAAATTAGTGAATTGGAGAGGGTGCTGAGGATCTCCCCCAGAAAATGGGACAGAGACAGGGGATGAAAATGTAGGATGCAGATAAGAGAGGGGATGGGTTGATGGGCCCCCACCTGCGTCCACGAGGGGGAGAGTGAGCTCCGTGGTGGGGAAGCAGTTCCCAACAGGCACTAGCTCAGGATTTTCTACAGTTAACCATCTGAGGTCTGAGGTGGGGGGGTCATAGGGAGTACCAAGCAAGAGACACATGAATCCTCCCATCTCAGTGAAACTGTGTGACATCAAAGATACATAGAAAAAATCCACGCGAAGAAAGAAAAAAGATGCATCACCCTCCCAGGAATGAGAATTAGACCGATAGCTAACTTCTCACGGGCAGAGAAGTCAAGGAAGCAACGTCTTTGTGTGCCGAGGGAAGTGGCTGAGAACCAAAAATCTCATACCTCTTTAAGTTTTTATTCAATAGTGAGAGGCAGTTAAAGACATTTTCAAAAATACAGTGATTGAGGTATTTCAATTCCTAGGCCCTCATGAAAGTAGCTAGCAGGGTTGTATTTTGGCAAAAACAGAAGGAAACAAACAGTGGTTGAAAATGATAACACAGAAATCGATGAACTAGTTAATGAATTTGATTTTCTCACAAACCCCACCATTTTTGCATTTATTGAAGGGATGGACTCTAAGGGCGCCTGGCTGGCTCAGTCGGTGGAGTGTGCAACTCTTGATCTCCAGGTTGTGAGTTCTAGCCATTCCTTGGGTGCAGAAATTACTTAAAAATAAAATCTTAAAAAAAAAAAAAGGGAGGGGTGTCTGGGTGGCTCAGTCTGTTGAGCATCTGACTCTTGATTTCAGCTCAGATCATGCTATCAAGGTCCTGGGATCAAGCCCTGAGTTGGGCTTCCCACTCAGCAGGGAGTCTGCTTGTCTCCCTCTCCCTCTGCCCCTCCCCATCCACATGTTCTCTCTCTGTCTCTCAAATAAATAAATAAATCTTTTTAAAAAAAGAATGAACTCTAGACACAACTCAAGACAAAAATAAAAAAGCTACAGGGTGTTAAGGATGGGAAGAGATGAAGATTATTCAATGGGAAGTTAATATATGCGAAGATCAGTGTCATGTAAGGAAAAAGGACAAAAATGCTGAATAAATTTAGATGTTTTTAGAAAATGGTTAGTTAAGTATGTATGTTAACCATTTCAGGACAACCACTAAAATAAATAAAATATCATGTCTAAGTCAGCAGAAGAGGAAAAGGGGAATACAGAAAATTTTTTAAAGGTTTTATTTACTTATTTGACAGAACGAGAGAGGATAAGCAGAGGGAGCAGCAGAAGGAGAGGGAGAAGCAGGCTTCCCACCAAGCAAGGAGCCCAATTCGGGGCTTGATCCCAGAACCCTGGATCATGACCTGAGCTGAAGGCAGACGCTTAACCATCTGAGCCACCCAGGTGCCCCCAGAAAATGTTTTTAATACAAGACAAGGCAGGAAACGTGTGGGGGGAAGCAAAGGATGGTAAACATGAAGTAAAAAAAAAGGAAGTTTGGGGCGCCTAGGTGGCTCAGTTGGTTAAGTGTCTGCCTTCGGCTCGGGTCATGATCCCAGGGTCCTGGGATCGAGTCCCGCGTTGGGCTCCTTGCTCAGTGGGAAGCCTGCTTCTCCCTCTCCCTCTGCCTGCTGTTCCCCCTGCTTGTGCTTTCTCTTTCTGTCAAATAAATAAATAAAATCTTTTTTTAAAAAAAGGGAGTTAGGGTGCCTGGGTGGCTCAGTCGTTAAGCGTCTGCCTTCGGCTCAGGTCATGATCCCAGGGTCCTGGGATCAAGCCCTGCATCGGGCTCCCTGCTCTGTGGGAAGCCTGCTTCTCCCTCTCCCACTCCCCCTGCTTGTATTCCCTCTCTCTCTCTCTCTCTCTTTTTTTTTTTTTTTTGTGAGGGAAAAAAAAGCCTTTATTGATAAATAGGTTACAATGAAATAAATAGAGTGACGATTTGTTGGGGAATAAAAACTCAGGCAGGATCTCCGTGTCTCCACCCCAGCTCTAGCTTTCAGCCTCCACCTTCCTACCGGCCAGTTTGGACAATGAGGCCTTGGTGGGCATGCCCAGCCTCCTTGGGCCCTTGGGGGCCTCTGTCTTCCTGGCCAGGGGTTCAGGCACTGTCTTAGACCCACCACCCCTGGGAAGAGCAGCAGCCTTGGCTTTGGGCCCCGCCTTGGCCGCATGGGCAACGACCTCTTTAGGGACGTGATTTTCCTTCTTTTTGGCTGGAGAAGCAGTACTGTGTCTCTCTGTCAAATAAATAAATAAAATCTTTAAAAAAAATAAAAATAAAAATAAAAAAAGGAGTTAAACATAAATTCAAATATTGTAATTACCTTTGCAACCATAGATGATAAAAATTGATTTTAAAAAAGGATATTATTAGGGGGTGCCTGGGTGGCTCAGTCGTTAAGCGTCTGCCTTCAGCTCAGGTCATGATCTCAGGATCCTGGGATCGAGCCCCACATCGGGCTCCCTGCTCCGCCGGAAGCCTGCTTCTCCCTCACCCACTCCCCCTGCTTATGTTCCCTCTCTCGCTGTGTCTCTCTCTGTCAAATAAATAAATAAAATCTTTAAAAAAAAAAAAGGATATTATTAGAATGAATAAAACCCAAATCAGTTATATACTGCATACAAGAGACATATCTAAAACAAAACAATACAGAGAAATAAAAAATGAAGGAATAGCAAATGATTCACAGTAAAAAAATATATTTTTTAATATTTTATTTTTAAGTAATTGCTACACCCAATATGGGTCTTGAACTTACAACCCTGAGATGAAGAGTCACATGCTCTACTGACTGAGCCAGCCAGGTGCCCCTCACAGTAAAAATATTAACAAAAAGAAAGCTGATATAGATATCTTAATATCAGATGCAATAAAATTTAAAAACATAAAAATTAATAGCAAGAAAGAGGGACAAAATATATATTAACACAACATGCTTCATAACATACAGTCATAAACCTGTGGACACCTCAAAAACTGACCATATTGTAGAGAAATTTACCAGCCTATTATAATGGTAAAAGGTTTTAACACACTTTTGATAGCTCTAGAAGAATAAAAAAATTAGCAACTACCCAGAATATTTGAACATAAGACTTTAAAATTTGATCTAATGCATATATTAAGTACATACAATACTCTGAACCAAGCAAATGAAGAATATGTACACTATATTTTTTTAGATTATCTATGGAACTTTTACAAAAGAAATTTATCACAATACTAGATTTAAAAAGTAGTCTCAACAAATTTTTAAGAGATCAATATCTTACAGGCCATAATTTGACTAGAATTCAAATAAATCAGAATCAACACTAAAAATGTAATTTAAATTTCTGCATGTTTTGAAGATTTTATTTATTTATTTGAGAGAAAGCTAGCACAAGCAATGGGAGGGGCAGAGGGAGAGGGAAAAGCAGACTCTCCACTGAGCAGGGAGCCTGATGCGGGGCTCAATCCCAGGAACCTGGGATCATGACCTGAGTCAAAGGCAGACACTTAACTGATTGAGCCACCCAGGTGCCCCAATTTCCACATGTTTTGAAGCTTAAAAATTTACAGCCAAATAACTCAAGGTTAAAAAGGAAATCACAATGAAAATTACAAAAATGAATCATGAACTATCTAGTAGTAAATGTATATCCTTAAATGTATTTAAGAAAACAAGATTGAAAATAAACAAGTTAACCATCCAACAGAGGAGGTAGAAAAATCATAGAGGGGGCGCCTGGGTGGCTTAGTTGGTTAAGCGTCTGCCTTCGGCTCAGGTCATGATCTCAGGGTCCTGGGATCGAGCCCCATGTTGGGCTCCCTGCCCGGTGGGGGGCCTGCTTTTCCTTCTCCCTCTGCCCCCCCTACTCATGTTCTCTCTCTCTCTCAAATTATTCAATAAGATCTTAAAAAAAAAAAAAAGAAAAATCGTAGAGTAAGAAATGAACAGTAGAGAAAAAAGGTGCATTAGTTAGTTTCCTATGGCCGCCATAACAAAGGACCACCAACTGGTTGGCCTGAGCAACAGAAATGTATTGTCTCGAAGTTCTGGAGACCAGAAGTCTGAGACCCAGGTGGAGGCAGGGCCATGCTCCCACTGAAGGTGCAGTGGAAGGAACTGTCCCAAGCTCCCTGCTAGCTCTGGTAGCCCCGGGTATTCCTTGCCTTGTAGACACATCACTCCAGTCCTCTTCACCTGACCTTCTCCCTGTGGGTCTTCACAACTTCTTCCTTCGGTCCAAATTTCCCTCCTCTTATAAGGACATGTGCTGGATTAGTGGCCCATCCTACACTAGTTTGACCTCATGACACCTTAACTAATCACATCTGCAATGACCCTTATTTCCAAATAAAGTCACATTAGGAGGTACAGGGAATTAGCTTCAATATTTTGGGGGGAGAAGGGGGCACAATTTGACCCATCACAGAAAGCATTGATAAAAATAAGAGCAGAAAATGCTGAAATAGAAAACAAGTCAGAATAGAAGAAATAAATACAACCAAAAGTTATTAGAAAAAAATCTAGCTTTAATACAAGACTGATCAAACAAAAAGGCACAAATATACAATATTAGGAGTCATGAAGAAGATACAGACATGACACAGAGTGGGTTTACAAAATCACAAGTCACTGGACCCTGAAAACGAATACTGTGAGTAACTTCATGCCAACCAATCTGAAAACTTAAAAAACATGGATCATTTTCTTGAAGATATATATTAGTGATTTGAAAAATTTGGAGCCCCATTTGATGTGTAAGTTCCTATAGCAGTCTTTCCCTTTGAATCGACCCTGACTAGATCTTAAATGCTCTCTTCTGGAGTTCATGTTTTAGAAAAAGAAAATAAAGCAAAAGACAGAAAGAACATGCAATTGAATCACAGATTCTGTCAAGTGAAAGCCAGTTCCACTTACTTAACCTAACGATTCATCTTACCTGGTTTCATACAGTAATGACAGCGGTCTTATAGCAACAGGTCAGTGAAGGAAAAGTGACATCGGTCTGGATTTAAGGGCTCCTGCACAAATATGGGTGTGAAGTTCACCCATATACTTAATACACAATTCACATTCACATGTACTTTTAAAGTCAATTCTATAAATCTTGGACAGGGTAGCATTTCAATGTATTTTAAAGACTTAGATGGGTAGATGACCATATAATATCCTTATTTACAATAGCTAAGTCTCTTCCCTTGACTCATTTTGGACACTATTTTCAGGCTTTTATTTTTATTTTTAAATTTTATTTATTTTACTTTTTTTTTTCTTTTGAGAGAGAGAGAGAGCGTGCTCGAGAGAGTTGGGGGGTGGGCAGAGGGAAAAGGAGAGAGAGAATCTTAAGCAGGCTCTACACCCAGCATGGAGTCCAACATGGGGTTCGATCTCACAACCCTGAGATCATGACTGAGCTGAAACCAAGAGTCAGATGCTCAACTGCCTGAGCCACCCAGGCGCCCCTATTTTCAGGTTTTTAGATGAAGAGCAAGAGATGGAGAAATGTACTCTTAGCCAGTGGGGGGCTGTGGAGTTAGAAAAACAATTTCTAGGAACTTTTGATTTTAACCAATAAATAAATCTTTAGTGGCCTTGTACATATGGAGCACGTACTCTTACCTGCTCTAATCTTTCTGTGTAGTTATAAAAATATACATATAAGAAAATGATAATGGGGCTACTGACAGATGCTTTGGTACAGCTGCAGATGACATAATTCTCTATATATTCATATTCACTCTTGAGATAGAGATCTGCAAGCCTGCGGAGTGGGTATTCCACTTATGCTCTATTTTCTGTCAGCTTCTTAACAAGGGACTCCACATTCCTCATGTGATCTAAAATTTACTTTAACTACCGGGTTCTTGGCTTTGTTCTTTTCATGTCAGCTTTAGCCCTCAACAGCTGCTGTAATAGTGATTTCTTAGCTTCAGACTCTGACTTGCTTCTCCGCCCCCTGAAATGTCCTGCAATTTTATTTATTGTTTCCTGAAGTGTGGTTCTCACTCATATTTTCCACAAATGACAGCCTTTTCCCAAAGGGGACCCAATTAGTCTCGAGTTGTTCTCCAGCTCCACCTAAAAGCCATAAATGCAAATACGATCACTTCCATTTTTTTTTTTTTGCTTTGCTTCTCATATATGATCTAAAGTATCAGAACATTACTGAATGAAACCACAAAAGACTGAATAGCCAAAGCAGTCCTGAGAAGAAAGCAAGCGGGAGGCATCCCACTTGCTGATTACAAACTACACTACAAAGCTGTGGTAATCAAAACAGTATGGGACTAGCATAACAATAGACACATAGACCAATGGAACAGAATCAAAAGCCCCAGAAATAGATCCATGTGTATCTGGTCAAGTAATATTTAACAAGGCAGCCAAGCATACTCAATGGGGAAAGGATAGTCTTTTCAATAAATGGTGTTGGAAAAACTGAATTAACACATGCAGAAGAATGAAATTGGACTCCTATCTTACACCACTCCCCAAAATTAAGACTTAAATGTAAGATCTGAAATCATAAAACTCCTAGAGGAAAATATAGGGGGAAATCTCCTTGACATTGGTCTTGGCAATTTTTTGGCAAAACACCACCACCAAAAGCCAAGATGAATAAGCAGGACTATAGCAAATGAAAAAGCTTCTTCACAATGAAAGAAACAGGCAACAAAATGGAAAGGCAATCTATGGAATGGGAGGAAATATATGCCAATTTTATATCTGATAAGGTGTTCATATCCAACATTTATAAACAACTCATACAACTCAATAGCAAACAATAAAAAAAAAAAAAAAGTCAGAGGAACTAAAGAGACGTTGTCCCAAAGAAGACATGCAGATGGCCAGCAGGCACAGAAAAAGCTGTTTGACATCGCTCATCGTCAGGGAAATGCAAATTGAAACTACAGTGAGATGTCATTTCATACCTGTTGAGATGGCTATCATCAAAGAGACAAGAGACAGTGTTGGCGAGGATGTGTAGAAAAGGGATCCTTGGGTACGGTTGGTGGGAATGTAGATTGGTGCAGCCACCGTGGACAAAGATAGGGAGGGTCCTCAGTGAACTTCACAGAAGTTAACATCTTCCGGAGCAACTAACATTAAAACTGTTTCGGTAGATGAAAATGTTTACATATCTACGGCCCAAATCATGTTCAACAAGTAAAAACTAAAACTACGCTAAATATTGGAACATTTAGTCAGTATTCCCTAAGTGGAAAGGAATCCTTCCCTATTTATCTACCCACAATATAAGGTAAATTTCAAAACCTGGAAGGACTTACAAAGCATGCCAATATCTTTCTCAGGGTTATAGTAATTTTAAGACCTTTGTAATAGAAGCTACAAGTAAAATAAAAGGATATTAACTTGCATATCATTGAAAAACTTTCTTGAAGAAAAGAAATTAAAGTAGAGCTAACGTATGATCCAGCAATCCCACTTCTGGATATATATCCAAGGAAAAGGAAAACAGAATCTTGAGAGAGATCTGCCCGCCTGTGTTTAGTGCAGCACTGTTCCCAATAGCCAAGGTATGGTAACAACCTCATTGTCCGTCAACAGATTAATGGATACAGAAGATGCAATATATACATGATATATAATATATGACATATGATCATATATATCGCATGATACATAATATCATATATATGCTATTTAACCATGAGAAAGAAGGAAATCCTGCCATTTGCAACAACATGGGTGGACTTGAAGGTGATATGCTAAGAGAAATGTCAGAGAAAGATAAATCCTGCATCTCACTTATGTGTGGAATCTAAAAATGTCAAATTCGTGGAAGCAGAGAGTAGAATGGTGGTTAGCGCTGGCACTGGGGAATGGGGAAATGGGGAGACACTGGTCAAAGGGTGCAAACTTCCAGCTATAAGATGAATTAGTTCTGGCGATCTAATGTACAGCATGGTGATTATGGTTAACAATACTGTATTATGTACTTGAAAGTGGCTAAGAGAGTAGATCTGAAATGTTCTCGCCACAAAACAGAAATGGTCATTATGTGACATGATGGGAGGTGTTAGCTAACACTATGGTGGTGATTATTTTGCAATCGATGAGTGTATAAAATCATTGTATGATTTTAACTTACACAATGTTGTATGGCAGTGAAGCTGGAGGAGGGGCAATGTCATTACCAAAATCTAGCTATTGTTTTTGGAGCAGTGGCTTTTAATTTTTTTTTTTAAGATTTTATTTATTTACTTGACAGAGAGAGAGAGAGAGAGCGCACACAGCAGGGGAAGCAGCAGAGGGAGAGGGAAAGCAGACTCCCCACCGAGCAAGGAGCCTGATGTGGGACTTGATTCTTGCTGAGCAGGGAGCCCAACACGGGGCTCGATCTCAGGACCCTGAGATCATGACCTGAGCCGAGGTCAGGTGCTTAACCGACTTAGCTGCCAAGGCACCCCCATTATTTGAACTTCTAAAGCCTATCTTAGAGAATTTCTTGAAAACTCCAAATAGAACTAATCTGCCCCTTTTTGAACTTCTGCATGCTTTCATTGTACCTCTCTTAGGATGCTTTTCATCTTTTAGTTTGCATTATGATTATTTGAGTACACATCTTTTCTCCCCTCTGGGAAGCATTAAGCTCCCTGACAACTGGCATTTGCTTGATTCACTTCTGTGTCCTTTATGTCATCTAACCACGTATCAGTAGGTCCTCAATGTATATTTGTGTTTTTTAAATTTTTTTTATTAACATATAATGTATTTGTTTCAGAGGCTCAATGTATATTTGTTAAAGCAATTAAATCCCTTTTGGATTTGGGATGCCTTGTTGCTACAGGAAGCATCTAGAAACCAGCTACAGCAACACGCTAGTGGTCTTGGAGGATTCTTTGAAGCTTGGCTATCCTGCCTCTCGCTTCACATTTCCCTGGCTCTAGGCCTGCACTGTCCAAGAGAACTTTCTGGAATGATGGAAATGTTTAATATCTGCGTTGTCCAAAATGCTACCACCAGCCACATATGGCCATTGAGCATCTGAATGTGGTGAGACTGAAGAACTGAACACTTAATTTTATTTAATCATAATGAATTTATATTGAATAGGTATGTGTGACTAGTGTCTACCATATTGGACAGTGCAGTTCTAGACTGTCTTGGCACCCCATTTGGATGAATCTACTTGTCTTATCCTTGTGAACTGGATTGCATGATTGCCTTCTTAGTGAAAAATGCACTGGTGTCCTCCAGGCTCCCAAGCTTCAAGATTCCACACTTGACGTCCTTCCTTCCCCTTCCATGCCAGGAGAAAGAGGAAACTCATAAAGCTTCTCCTGGTGATAAGGAAAAATCTGTGTCCTAAGATGGCCGACCGAGCCAGCGAAAGAGTCCCAGTCCTTGCCCCGGGGCTCTTCCGGGTTCTTCTCCCTGCCCCGCTTTGCGCACGTGCCAAAAGTGCCAAGTGTGCGAAAGTAGAAGTGTATAAATTACCCCCTTTGTTTGTGCTTGGGCTCAGACCTTTGGAGATCACTCTCCTCTGAGCCCACCAGCATTAAATAATCCTCCTATCCTCCAAGATCTTGGGTGCCACTTGGTTCTTCCGTCGGGCGATCTAGTCCAGGTTCTGTAACATTTGGTTCCCTGACTGGGAAACCCAACCACACTGGCCCACTGTTGCCACCAGTTTGAGGGCAACGGCGGGGCAGTGATGGAATGAGAGATCGTAACGGAGAAGGTGCGCCCTGCCTAATTTTCAGCAGTCTCCCACCCCGGTTGCCTCGGGCTGGCCCCGCTCTGCTGTTCCTGCTGGACTCGAGGAGACTTGGCAGGTGGGGACCAGGTCCTGACGTTGGATTCTGGTAAGGCCTGGGGACCCAGGACCCAGACAGGCCCACCCATCGTCAGGGTGGAAGGGAAGCCTGATCACCTCCCAGAGACCTCTTAGAGGTCTCACAGGTAGGGATTCCCAGGGAGGGAATGTAATAACTTCTGGAGTGTGAGTGTGTGAGTGAATGTGCAGTCTGACCTGGCTTGCTCAAGTGGACAGATTCTGTGCAGGCGGGCACCCTTAAGGTCCCCAGAAGCCTATGGAGTCTGAGTGGGCCCGTCTGTGATTCCATGGTGAACGGCATACAGTCTATGGTGGCATCAGAATAGTTTCTGATTGTAAGTCACAATGCTGAGACCACTACGGCTAAGCCTCACCTAAGCTCCTTCGGGACATGGCCAGACAGGCATCTGATTGGTCTCCTCACCTCAGGAAGCACCCCTCTTTGTCTGTCTCTGTGCCACCACACACGGGGACATCACCATGGGGGTCAGGGCAGAGTAAACCTATGGTTCTAGAGACCATGATCAAAAATTTCAAGAAGGGGTTTTCAGGAGACTATGGAGTCAGGGTGAACCCTGGCAAGTTGAGAGCCCTATGTGAGTTGGAATGGCCCACCTTTGATGTCGGGTGGCCTTCAGAAGGGACATTGGATGTCCCAACGATTCGTTGAGTATGATGAGTCGTAACAGGAGAACCAGGACAACCTGACCAGTTTCTGTACATTGACTCCTGGCTAGGAATTGCTCAGACCCTTCCCCCTGGGTGTGATGTGCTTGCAATAGGCAGGGACAGGCCAGGGTCCTAATCACCTCATCTAAGCAATTAAAGAAAATCAGCAAAAGCCCCAATCTCCACAAATCCTAGCCGGAGATCCCAAGGATGAACCAACCCTGCCCCCACCGTACGTACCCCCAAGACCGTCTACACCTGGCCCTTCAGCTCCAGACACTCCGCCACCATCAGTTTCACCGGCATCCCCAGGCCCAGAGGATCCACTTTCTCCAGGACCAGCAGCCAGGCTGCACCCCAGGCCAGGTGCAAGCGCCCTCCAAATGCCGGAACGTGAGAGACGCGGGAACCCAAGAGGCACGACAAAGATGGGACAGTCCAACCCAGCCATTCCATGATATAGTATCAGCCTTTCTTCTACTCAACTGGAAACATAACACCCCATCCTACTCTGAGAAACCACAGGATATGGTAGACCTCATAGAATCCCTCTTCCAGACTCATCGGCCAACCTGGGAAGACTGCCAATAGTTACTCCACACCCTGTTTAACACAGAGGAAAGGAGGAGAATAATGAAAGGTGCACGGCAGTACCCGGAAGAGTGGGCACTAATGGGAGTCATTGACCCTGCTGCCTGGGCTAATACGGCCACACCCGAAGAGTGCCCAGCATGGGACTTCACCACAACCGAGGGACAGGCCCACATCCACCAGTACCAGGAGGCCCTCCTCCAGGGAATCCGGGCAAGAGTTAGGAAACCGATGAATATGACTAACGTATCCTCTGTCACTCAACAACCAGGGGATTCCCCAGGGGACTAATACAAAAGACTATGTGAAGGTTACAGGATATATACTCCATTTGACCCCAAGGCAAAGGAAAGCCAACAGATGGTAAACACCTCCTTTGTGGCTCAGGCCACCCCAGACATCAGAAAAAACTTCAGAAACTAAAGGGTTTTGCTGGGATGAACATCACCCAACTAATAGAGATTGCCAATAAGGTCTACATGAACAGGGAGGTCTCAGCCAAATGGGAAGCTGACAAAAAGATGAAAAAGAAAGTCAGCCTCCTTGCCGCTGCCCTGAAAGAAAGGGACAACACAAAGATGGGGAGACCCCAACCTCCGAAAGGGGGGAAGCCCAGAACCCCCTTGGCAAGGGATCAATCTGTCTACTGTAAAGAGAAAGGGCATTGGAAAAACAAATGTCCCAACCAGGGAAAGGCTCAAAAGCCCAGCCGCTATAAGGAAGAACCCCGAGAGGAGGACCTCATAGGCCTTGCGGGAATGGACTCAGACTGAGGGGGACCGGGCTCTTTTCTCCTTGGCCCCTATGAGCCCATGGTCAAAATGAAGGTAGGGGGCCAACCAGTGACTTTTATGGTTGATACTGGGGCCAAGCACTCTGTTGTCACCTCCCCAGTGGCACCTATCAGCAAAAGGGCTGCGACCACCGCCGGGTCCACCGGGACACGGGCAATACAACAGCCCTTTTGCCAGGCTTGCCAGTGCGAACTCGGGGGCCACAAGGTCTGAGACAAATTCCTCTATCTGCCCTATTGCCCCATCCCTCTCCTGGGCTGAGACATACTCTCCAAACTTAGGGCTCAGATAACCTTTGAGCCCACTGGACACACTAGCCTCTGATTGAACCCAAGGCAAAAGGAGACAGGGTCTCTAATACTAGCAATTACCATGCCAAGGGAAGAAGAATGAAAGCTATTCTCTGCCCAGGCCCAACCGAGCAGCCTGCTGGAGTTCTGACTAGCCTTCCCTTCAGTATGGGCTGAAAACAACCCACCTGGTCTAGCCTGGAATCGGGCCCGTCATTGTTGAACTGATCCCAGGAGCCCAACCTCAGAGGCAAAGGCAATAGCCCCTTCCACAAGAAGCTAAGATCAGCATCCAGGAACATCTGACCAAACTCAAAGAAGCAGGTATTCTAGTCGAGTGCCAGTCAAGAAGCCAGGAGGGGGATACTGACCATTCAAGACCTGCAGGCCATCAACAAGGTGACCATCTCTCTGCACTCTGTGGTACCGAATCCATACACTCTCCTCGGCCAAATCCCAGGGTTGGCCAGATGGTTCACTTAGCTAGATTTGAAGGATGCCTTCTTCTGCCTCCGCTTAGCTCCCCAGAGCCAGCCACTGTTTGCCTTTGAATGGTCTGAACCTGATACAGGGCGCCAGATGCAACGGACTTGGACGCGCCTCCCGCAGGGGTTTAAAAACTCACCAACCCTCTTTGGGGAAGCGCTGGCCGTGGACCTCGCCAGCTTCCCAAGAGAGGCCACATGATGCACCCTCCTCCAATATGTGGATGACCTCCTCCTCACCAGTGACACACAAGGAGACTGCACAAAAGGCACAAAGGCCCTCCTACAGCTCCTGTCAGACTTGGGATAATGAGCCCCTTGGAAGAAGGCACAAATCTGCCAACAACAGGTCTGATACCTTGATTTCCTCCTCACCCAAGGGAAAAGAGAACTAGGGCGGGAGAGGAAAAGGGTCATCATCTCCCTGCCACAGCCCCAGATGAAAAGGGGCCTATGAGAATTCCTGGGAGCTGCAGGATTCTGCTGCATCTGGATCCCTGGGTTCTCGGCAAGAGCAAGACCCCTCTATGATCTCTTAGGGGGACCGGATCGAGAACCCCCTACCTAAACTGAGGAAGCAGAAGCCGCTTTCACAGAGATAAATACCGCCCTGGGGAGGGCTCCAACCCTGGGCTTACCAGATGTAGAAAAACCCTTCAATCTCTTTGTGCATGAAAAGGAAAAATAGCACTCAGGGTACTCACCCAGACTGTTGGAACCTGGCAATGGCCAGTTGCTTACCTGTTGAAGAAGCTGGACCCTGTGGCAGCAGGATGGCCACCGTGCCTCAGGGCGCGGGCAGCCACAGTCCTAATCATCAAGGAGGCGGACAAACTTACCCTGGGGCAAGAACCAATGTCAAGGTCACTCATGCAGTTGTGTCCCTCATGAACACACAGGGACACAGCTTCCTTCCCAACTCTCGGCTAGCACAATACCAAGGGCTCCTCTCGTGGAGCAAAAACCCACGAGTCACCCTTGAAACAGTAAGGACATTAAATCCAGCAAACTTTCTCCCCATGGAAGAAGGGGAACCAGACCATAACTGCTCCGAGGTGACTGATGAAGTCTACACAAGCCACTGGGATCAAGCCATAAAGAATCCAGAGCTCACGCTGTTCAGCGATGGCAGCAGTTACCTACGAGAGGGAGCCCAGAAAGTGGGTTATGCAGTAACCACAACCACTGAAAGCATTACCAGCTGGATGGTCAGCTCCACAGGCTGAATTATATGCCTTAGTCCGAGCCCTCACCCTCGGTGAAGGCAAGCAAGTCAACATCTATACAGACTCTTGGTACGCCTTCGCTACTGTACATATACATGGAGCCATCTACAAGGAAAGGGGCCTCCTAACCACAGCAGGAAAAGCTATCAAGAACAAAGAAGAGATACTGAGACACCTCGAAGCTGTCTGGCTTCCAAAGGAAGTAGCAATCCAGCACTGTAAGGGACACCAGAAAGGAGACAACCCCATAGCATGGGGAAATCATCTGGCAGTTGAGGCAGCCAAGACCACAGCCAGTGAGGACATGGACAGAGCCCCTTCCCTCATGATGGCCCTAACACCCCCGGAAGAAATCCCTCCACCCAGTTACACTGAAAAGGAAAAGGAATGGGCCATGGCTAAGGGAGCCACCCTGACTGAAAAGGGATGGTGGATAATGCCAGATGGACGCATCTTTGTTCCAACAGAAACTGGAGGGCATCTAGTCAAGAAATACCACCAACTCACTCATCTGGGGAAAACTGCATTAGAGGCCCTTCTCAAGAAGCACCACTACCTCAGTCAGCTGCCTGCACTATGCTGAGCAACGAGTGAACAATACATAACATGTGCTAAAAATAATGCTCGGTCTGCACCACGGCTCCTGCCAGGTGTCCAGAGGATGGGAGCAACCCCCTTCGAAGATCTAGAGGTAGACTTCACAGATGTGCAGCCGAGCAGGGGGTTCAGATATCTCCTAGTAATAGTATGCACATAGTCTGGGTGGGTTGAAGCCTTCCCAACCAGGACGGAGCAAAGCTGGGAAGTAGCTAAAGTCCTCTTGCAGGAGATCATGCCCTGGTTTGGCCCGCCATTAACAATCCATAGTGACAATGGACCCATATTTGTGGCAGACATTGTACAGGTCTTGACCAAATCTCTCAACACCACCTGGAGACTCCACACTGCTTACCAGCCCCAAAGTTCAGGGAAAGTAGAGCAAATGAATCACACCCTCAAGGGAACCTTAGCAATGTTTTATCAGGAGACTAACCTCCCATGGCCGGATCTGCTACCCCTAGCTATCCTGCGTGCCCCAGTCAGTCCCGGTCTTCTGCTACCTGGTGTGCGGTTCCTCCTCACTGCCTCTAGCTTGCCCGGCCAGGCAAGGGGGGCAAACTCTCGTATCACCATCACTGGCAAATGGCGTTTCCATCTTATCCCCCTCAATCCCACACCAGCACCCCCATTGACTTCTTCCACCTGGGATGGACACACACCAAAGGTTAACCTCCATTTTGATAGATGCCAGCTTCTTGATACCTCCTGGGAACCTCACAGATGGTGTTCCTACCATGGCCCTCACTCAGGTTACCAGCTGGTAGATATCTACATCTTTGGGGGCCTGATGCCTCAACAGCCAAACACCTGCCCTCAGTTCTGCTCACAAGCTTGGGGATGTGAGTCACGGGTGGCGACTTGGCCAGGAATGGAACAATGGTCCACCAGGTGGTGGCACCTCAAACAGCGCAGTGACATCCAGATTTCCTTGATATGCAATGCCACCCCATTCTCTTGCTCTAACAATCACTGTATACCGCTCACTCTCTGTCTTAGAACCCAATGCCACAACATGGGCTACAGGAATCATTCTCCTGTTGGGCCAGTATCACTCTATGGGGACCGACCCCATGGCCAAATTTATGATTAAGTCCATGTTCACTCCAAGCCTTGCAGTCAACCCCCAGAGTCAGACAGAAAATAACTCGCCCTGGTGCATCCCCGGGTCCCCCATCCACATGCAGCAAGCATCTATAGCGCAACTGTTAGGTACAATTAATGCCTCCCACCAAGCACTTAACCACTCAAATCCACCCCTAGTGTCTGACTGCTGGATCTATATGAAGCCTGGTCCCGTCCAATACCTAGGTGTCATCCTCAACCAGTCCACTGTGTCACCTCCCACCTTGGCACTGGGGACCTCAGATTATCCCTTTCTGGCTCTGGTACTGCTGTATGGAAACTCTTCCTCTCCCATCATGGGCCACAGTCGGGTCTGTGTGCCTAACAACACTTTTCTGGCTTGTGATCAAGGTGTATACATCTGCATCACCCCACGTGATCAATCATGCACGCTTGTCAGTCTCTTACCCGATCTTTGAGTCCTCCCCAGGAGCGATGCCCCACTCATATGGAGCCCTCCTAGCTGCCCTTGGCAGTCCCCCACAGCCATCCCTCTTATTGTGAGCCTGCTGGCCGCATCAGGTGTTGCCGTCGGCGCCACTGGCGTCGGGATGTCTCAGGTTCAGTACCAGGAGTTAACTCAACAACGCATGGTGGATTTTTCCGCTCTCACTCAATTGGCCCTGGCCCTGCAGCACCAACTAGATTCACTGGCCTCAGTGGTCCTCCAAAACAGGTGTGGGCTCGACTTGCTCACGGCTGCACAAGGGGGGCTCTGCCTCTTCTTGTAGGAGGAAAGTTGTTTCTAAGCTAATGAGTCCGGGGTGGTCCAAGAAACTCTGACCCAATTACAGGAACGAGTACATCACCGGTGGGAAACACTCTAGTGGACAACTTGGGATACCCTCTCACAATGGTTCCCTTGGTTCACCCCCCTTGTCAGCCCCCTCCTATTGCTTCTCCTCATAGTGGCATTTGGTCCTTGTATTCTTTTTTTTTTTTTTTTCCCCCTGGCTCCAAAGATCTTTTACTGAGACCTATTTAAAGCATTTCAGTCCTTAATTGAAATAAACTTCAATTCAGCTGAATGGCTGATCTAGGTAAAGGCTTCATGGTGACAAAAATATGCCCCACCTACAAAGACCTCAAAATAAGTTCCTAACGAGAGTGTGAATGTACTCAGGGTCTCTGTCCCATCTTCTTCAGGGCTTGGTTGAGCTCCTCAAATTTGTGAATCTGCAGGATAAAGAAATCCCCATAGCGCCTGGCGACCTTGGTGTCTGCGACGTGGATCATGTCCTTATCAATGTAGAAGTCAACCTCAGAGGCCGACTGAATTCGCCATCAAGGGCAGAGATGCCACTGGTCCACACCAGGTTCTTCATCTTGTGCTTGAAGACAAGGAGCTTGTGTTCTTAATGCCCTTACGAGGTTTATCACTACTTAAATTGCTAAAATCAGACTCCAGTTACTCCTTACTCACTATTGTCCCTTAGAAGATGAAAATGATGCCCTCTAAACTAGGTGTTAAAGGGGCATCAAAGGGGGAAATGATAAGGAAAATCCGTGTCCTAAGCCAGCCGACCGAGCCAGCGAGGGAGTCCCAGCCCCTGCTCCAGGGCTCTTCCGGGTTCTTCTCCCTGCTCTGCTTCCCCCGTGCACCAATCCAAGTTCTTCTCCCTGCCCCACTTCGCGCACGCGCCAAAAGCGCCAAGTGTGCGGAAGTAGAAGCGTATAAATTGCCCCCTTTGTGCTCGGGGCTCAGACCTTTGGAGATCACTTTCCTCTGAGCCCACCAGCATTAAATAAACCTCCTATCCTCCAAGATCTCCGAGTGCTGCTTGGTTCTTCCGTTGAGCGATACAGTCCAGGTTCCGTAACACTGGGACACCTGGGTGGCTCAGTGGGTTAAGCGTCTGCCTTTGGCTTAGGTCATGATCCCAGTGTCCTGGAATTGAGTCCTGTGTCAGGCACCTCAGCGAGGTGGAGGGGGGGACCTGCTTCTCCCTCTTCCTGCCGCTCCCCCTGCTTGTGCTCTCTCTCTGACGAATAAATAAATAAAATCTTAAAAAAAAAAAAATAAAGCTTTTCCTGAGGACTCCAGTCTTCCCTGACCATCCTTGCCTCTGATCCTGACTTTGTCTGCAATGCAAATATATAATACTTACTGCCATTTTGAATCTTAGATTCAATCTTAGATTACAAACTTCTTTCAGGCAACGACCACCAATTCCGTATCTTCCGAATCTTCTCTGGTGCCTATCATGGAGTCAGTAATATTGTAAATGTTCTATAAATATTGATCAATTGATTGATTGAAGGTAGAGAAAAATTAGTATGAGCAAGAGAAGAGTTTCTGAGATATAGAAGAGGCAGTGTGTCTTATCTTAGGATTTACTTGGCACCCTAAAAATTAAAGGTCTTTTAGAAATTATTTTTCTTGGGGCACCTGGGTGATTCACCTGGTTAAGCAGCCAACTTGTGATTTTGGCTCAGGTCATGATCTCAGGGTCCTGGGATCGAGCACCATGTCAGGCTCCACACTCAGTGGGGATTGCTTGAGGATTCTCTCTCTCTCCCTCTGCCCCTCCCCCTGCTCGCCTGCTCTCTCTCTCTCTAAAATAAATAAATAAATCTTAAAAAAGAAATTATTTCTTATTTCCCATATATATAGTTTTTTGCAAACACCCTTTAGAATTATTTTTCCAGTCATCTAAGAAACTCAATCCAAAACCTTTCTCGGGTGGATGGGGGATGGGTGAAGTAGGCGATGGGGATTAAAGAGTGCACCTGTCCTAACGAGTACCAGGTGATGTTTGGAAGTGATGAATCACTATAGTGTACACCTGATACTGATATTACACGGTATATTAACCAATTGGAATTTAAATAAAACTTTCAGAAAAAAACCCACCTTTCTCTGAGTACTTATGTGACAAAAACTGTTACCGATTTTGAAAGTATTCCTTTCTAATAGGGTTTTCCATCAAAGGACCTTTCTAACCACATGTATGAGCTTCATTTTAGAGAATTTACTGAGACATTGAGGGTTTGCCAGATGCCCCAAAATGGCACATTTGGTGGAACCAGGATTAGCATGTGTCTGTTTATTTATTTATTTTTTAAAGATTTCATTTTATTTTATTTTAAGATTTTATTTATTTATTTGAGAGACAGAGAGTGAGAGAGCACGAGATGGGGGAGGGTCAGAGGGAGAAGCAGACTCCCTGCTGAGCAGGGAGCCAGATGTGGGACTCGATCCTGGGACTCCGGGATCATGACCTGAGCTGAAGGCAGTCGCTTAACCAACTGAGCCACCCAGGCACCCCAAAGATTTTATTTATTTGTCAGAGAGCACAAGCAGGGAGAGCAATAGGCAGAGGGAGAAGCAGGCTCCCCACTGAGCAGGGAGCCAGATGCAGGACTCGATTCCAGGACCTGGGGATCATGACCTGAGCTGAAGGAAGACGCTTCACTGACTGAGCCACCCAGGCATCTCTGTCCTTTAAAACCTCCCCTGGAAGGTAAGCTCTTGAACCCATACAATATTTTCCTTCTTTAGTGACGAGGAAATTGAGCGAAAGGCCCTACGTCTCTGAAAGTACTTTGGGTCACCTTTCCCTTGTCCTTAAGCACCCAAATTACATGTTAGCAAAACTGGGCTCCTGGAGGAATCTAACTTAGGGCAAACGTCCTGCTGACCACACCCTGGGTGAGACCGCATGGGCCGGGAAGACCCAAGGCTTTCGTCCTTGCTCCCACAGAGCCATGCGGGCGGCCTGCCTGCGTTCCAACCACTAGCTCACAGTGCCCAAAATATGAAAATAAAATAAGGAGCCAGAAGGGAGTTGTCCTTGTGGGACAAGAATGTCAGCTGGCACTGGCTCATCACATTTTTCCAGCTATTTTGACATGTGTTATATAAGGGAGCTGATTTCAAGACAAAACAAAAAACCAAAGCCTTCTGACTATGGAAGTGCAAACAGAGTAAATTAGATCTGACTTTTCCCTTTAACTTTTTATTTACATAGGATGGGTTTGTTTAAGCAATTGTTTTTTATATCCGTGAAGCCACAAATGCCACAAATCTAGTGTGATAGTCCCCCTTACTATCTGTTGCTCATTTTTATTTCTGCAAACTTCCATAGGTTTCGAATGTTTTCAATTTGCTGAAAATACTTACGAATCACATGCACACATGCATATGTACAATAAATCACTTTTATAGGACCAATCAAATCCGGCATTCTTTTATAGCTCACAGTGGTTCAGAGTTTCAAGGCCGTGGCCTTCTTTTGAGCTTCAACTTGATGTACACAAAATAGATGGGTAAAAGGTAAAGGTTCTGTTTACAGGTTTTTGACCAGACACATCTAGATTTAGTTCGGAGTGACACAGACTTCTGGCTCATCCCCATTTCTATCAGGGCTAAGGAAGAAAATGCAGCTGGGGTAGAAATAACAAAGGTGACATTGTTGGTGGTGTGCTTATGGTATAAAAGCACCATGAAAACGCTCATGAGTCTCAAATGAGACTTGCATTTCTGACCTCTCTACTGAACTCTAGGGTAGTACATATCATTTCCACGTGAGTGCCTGATGGTCTTAAACATAACATGTCCGAAAAAGAACTCTCAGTTCTACACCCCTGAAGCTTGCTACCCCCTACCCCTTCAGCCCCATTTCAGTTCACGACATCATTACTCGCCCGGTTGGTCATTCTGAGAGTTTTGACAATGTACACAGTCTGTAAACACCAGCACAATTAAGATGTGGAATTGTTCCGTTATCCTCAAATATGCCCCTGGGCTTTGTAGTAGTTGTCTTTCCTCCTGCCTCCAGCCCTAGAAACCACTCATCCATTTGCTGTCCCTCTGGTCTTTTCTAGAATGTTATATAAACAGAATTGTACAGTTTCTGTTTTCTTTCTGGTTCCATCACTTATCATCATGTATTTGAGATTCATTCATGTTGGAGTGTGTTTCAATAGTTCATTCCTTCTAATTGCTGAGTAGTATTCCATGATATGGAATACTGTATTCCGTGGAGTAGTATTCCGTGGTATGGAATACCATATTCCGTGGCACCACAGCTGGTCTATCCATTCACCCACTGAAGGTCGTTTAGGTTGCTTCCAGTTTTTGGTGATGATAAATAGAACTGTTAGGAACATTGACTTATGTGCTTTTGAGTGAACATAAATTTTCATTTCTCTTTGGGTAAATAGGAGTGGCACTGCTAAGTTGTATGGTAAGTATATTTTTAACTTTATAAACAACTGCCAAACTGTTTTCTGGAGTGGCTATACCATTTTACATTCCCACTGGCAGTGTGTAAGGGATCTGGTTTCTTTTCTTTTTCTTTTTTTTTTTTAAAGATTTTATTTATTTATTTACTTGAGAGAGAGAGAGAGAGAGAAACAGCATGAGAGGGGATAGGATCAGAGGGAGAAGCAAGCTCTCCGCCGAGCTTGGAGCCTGATGTGGGACTCGATCCCAGGACTCCGGGATCATGACCTGAGCCAAAGGCAGTCGCTTAACCAACTGAGCCACCCAGGCGCCCTCTTTTATTTTTCAAATAAAAATAAAGTGTGTAATGATATCTGTTGTGGTTTTAACTTGCATTTCCTTAATTGCTAATGATGTCAAACATCTTTTTGTGTGCTTATTTGCCATTCATATACCTGCTTTAATGAAGAGTCCAAGTCCTTTGCTATTTTCCAGTTGGATTGTTTGTTTTCTGACGGTTGAGTTTAAAAGGTTTTTGTTAATAGTATGGCTAAAAGTCTTTTTTTTTTTTTTTGATATGTGGTTTGCAAATATTCTCTCCCAGTCTACACCTTGCCTTTTAAAAAATATTTTATTTTTTAGAACAGTTTTTGGTTCATAGCAACATTGAGCATAAAGTACACAAATTTCCCATATGCCTCCTGCATCCACACATATACACAGCCTCCCCCACCAGAGTGGGACACTTGTTATAAGTGACAAACCTACACAGACACATCATTATCACCCAAAATCCATAGTTGATTGACATTAGGGTTCACTCCTGGTCTTGTACATTCTGTGAGTTTTGACAAATATATAATGACATGTATCCACCATTATATTATCACACGGAAAAGTTTTACTGTCCTAGAAGCCCTCTGTGCCCCTCCCCAACCCCGGCCTCTACTGATCTTCCACTGTCTTTGCCTTTTCCAGAATGTCACAGAGTTGGAATCATACCTATGAAGCCTTTTCAGATTGGCTTCTTTCACTTAATAATGTGCATTTCAGGTTCCTCTGTGTCTTTTCATGGCTTCATTTCTTTTTAGCACTAAACGATAGCCCATTGTCTGGATGGACCACTGTTTATTTATCCATTCACCCACAGAAGGACATCTTGGTTGCTTCCAAGTTTTGGCAATTAAATTTGCTCTAAGTTTATAACAGCACTTTCCTTGTCAGAGGTTTGCAGGTTGGCAGGGCTGTCGGTCAAGGTCTTCTCCTCCAAAAATGGACAGGGGTTGTTGGCATGTGACCAAAGCAAGGCCGATTGGACGTGCAGAGCAGAAGTTTTTCATTTTAATGAAGTCCAGCTTATTAATTCTTTGGTGCTGTATGTAAAAAGTCATTGCCATACCCAAGGTCATCTAAGTTTTCTCATGTATTATCTTCCAGGAATGTTATAGTTTTGTGTTTTTGTTTTAGGTCTGTGATCCATTTTGAGTTAATTTTTGTGAAGAGTGTGAGGTTTGTGTCTAGACTTGTTATTTTGCATGTAGATATATAGTTGTTTCAGTACCATTTGCTGGAAAGACTATTCTCCATTGTATTTTGCTTGGTCCTTTGTCAGATATATATATATATATCTGGATCTTCTGTTCTATGGATCTATTTGTCTATTTTCTTGTCAATACCACACTGTCTGGATTACTGAAGCTCTATAGTAAGTGTTGAAGTTGGGTAGTGTCTGTCCTTCAACTTTGTTCCTCTCCTTCAGTATGGTGTCAGCCATTCCTGGTATTTTCCCCTCCATATAAATTTTAGAGTCTGTTTGTTGATATCCACAAAGTAGCTTGCTTAGATTTTGGTTGTGATTATACTGAATTTAAAGAGCAAGTTGGGAAGAATTGATCCCTTGAGTTTTCCAATCCATGAACATGGAATATTTCTTCACTTATTTAGTTCTTTGATATCCTTTGTTGGAATTTTGTAGTTTTCCTTATATATATATCTTATTCATATTTTGTTAGATCTATACCAAAGTATTTTGTTTGTTGGGGTGCTAAAGTAAAGGGTATTGTGTTTTTAATTTTGAATTCCACTTGGTCATGGCTAGTATACAGGAAAGTGACCAACTTTTGCATATTAACCTTATATCCTGCACACTTGCTATAGCACTTATTAGTTCCATTTTTTGGTTGATTCTTTTGGATTTTCTACATCAAACAATCATGTCACCTGCAAACAAAGATAGTTTTATGTCTTCCTTTCCAGTGGGTTCACATTTTATTTCCTTTTCTTGTCTTAATACAATAGCGAGGACTTCTAATATGATGTTGAAAAGGAATAGTGAGAGGGGACATTTTTGTCTGGCTCTTGATCTTAATAGAAAAGCTTTGAGCTTTTCACCCTAAGTATGGTGCTATCTGTAGGTTGTTTGTAGATATTCCTCATCAAGTTGAGGAAGTTCCCCTCCATTCTTAACTTACTGAGAGTGTTTCTTATGAATGGGTATTGGATTTTGTCAAATGCTTTTTTGAGCATCTATGGATATGATCATGGGAATTTTCTTCTTTAGCCTATTGATGTGATGGATTACATTAATTGATTGTCAAATGTTGAACCAGTTTTGCATACCTAGGATAAATCTCACTTTGTCATGGTGTATAATGCTTTTTATGCATTGTTGAATTCAATTTGCTAATATTTTGTTGAGGATTTTTACATCTATGTTCATGAGAGATATTGGTCTGTAGTTTTGTTGTGATGTCTTTGTCTGATTTTGGTATTTAAAAAATGCTAGCCTCAGGCGCCTGGGTGGCTCAGTTGGTTGAGCGACTGCCTTCGGCTCAGGTCATGATCCTGGAGTCCCTGGATCGAGTCCCGCATCGGGCTACCTGCTCGGCAGGGAGTCTGCTTCTCCCTCTGACCCTCGCAACCCTCTCCCCTCTCATGTGCTCTCTCTCTCAGTCTCTCTCTCTCAAGTAAATAAATAAAATCTTAACAAACAAAAAAAAACGCTTTAAAAAAAATGCTAGCCTCAGAAAATGAGTTAGAAAGTATTACCTCTGCTTATATCTTCTGAAAGAGATTGTAGAGAATTAGTACAATTTCTTCCTTAAATGTTTGGTAGAATTCACCACTGAGTCCATCTGGGCCTGGTGCTTTATATTTTAGAAAGTTATTAAATATTGATTCAAATTCTTTAAAAGGTCTATTCAGATGTTTGTTTCTTCTTGTGTGAGTTTTGGTGGATGGCACCCTTCAGGGAATTGGACCATTTCATCTAGATTGTAAAATTTGTGAGCATAGAGTTGTTCATAGCATTCTTTCATTATCTTTTTAAGAGATCTGCTTATGTTAGATTTAATTTGCTCTTCTTTTTCTAGCTTCTCAAGGTGGAGGCTTAGATTATGATTTTAGATCTTTCTCCTTTTCTAACATATGCATGCAATGCTACAAATTTCCCTCTAAGAACTGCTTTCTATTGAGAGATCCTCAAGTTCAGAGATTCCTTCCTCAGCTGTGTCCTGTCTACTAGTAAGTCTATCAAAGGCATTCTTCCTTTCTGTTACTCTGGTTTTCTTTAATTTCTGGCATTTCTTTTTGGTCCTTTCTTAGAATTTGCATATCTCTGCTTACTCTGCACAGCCACTTTTGCATACTGTCTACTTAATCAATTAGATCCCTAGCATGTTGCATCCTCATTGCTTTAAATACTGACTGCATAATTCCAACATCCCTCTTATATCTGAGTCTAGTTCTGATGCTTGCTCTGTCTCTTCCAACTATGTTTTCTGCCTTATATTATGCCTTGTAATTTTTTTCTTGATAGGTGGACCTGATGTACTGGGTTAAAGAAGTGCTGTAAATAGGCTTTTAGTGATGTGGTGGTAAAGTGTGGGGGAGCGAAGCATCCTATAGTCCCGTGATTAGATCTTAGGCTTAGTGAGCCTGTGCCTCTGCACTGGGAACTTCACAGTGCTTGTCAGTTTTGTCCCCCACTTAAGTGGGACAGGATGGCTAGAGATGTGTATTTCCCCTGCCCCAGGTCAGTTAGCCTCTGAAAAAAAAAACCCAGCAGGATATACTCTAGTTAAATAGTTTCTTCTGGGGTGCCTGGGTGGCTCAATCAGTTGAGTGTCTGCCTTCGGCTCAGGTCATGATCCCAGGGTCCTGGGATTGAGCCCCACATTGGGCTCCCTGCTCAGTGGGGAGCCTGCTTCTCCCTCTCTTCCCCTTCTCCTTCTCTCCCCTGCTCATGCTCTATCTCTTGCTATCTCTCTCTCTCAAATAAATAAATAAAATCTTTTAAAAAATAAATAGTTTCTCCTGAGGATGGACTTTGTTAAGGATGGAATGCTCTGGTGTATTTAAAAATGGTTACTTTCCCCCTCCTCCGGCTAGAAGCACAAGGAGTTTTTCCTCCAATACTCACTATCAGTACCTGATTGAGTTCCTGGAGGCAAAACTCACAAAAATGTGGGGGTCTCCCTCTGACTGGGTCGCCCTGAAGTTTTTACCTCCAAACTTGTTCACATTGAGTCTCCAGTACTTTGTCAATTACGGTTTCGGTTCCCATGGAGGTCCTTGTTTACAGGCTTCCACTCAGATAAGCTGTGATGCTCTGCATTCACATATTTGTCACTCCAATTTCTGTGGGCAATGCTTTGTCTTGTGACCTCACTTCTCTTATGAATCTGTTAAAAAACAAATTTTAGCTGAGAAATTTAAAGATCTGACTATCTTTATTCAACAATTCATGAGTCAGGCATCCCACCTAGCAAGTAGAAAGAATCTCCAAGGAACTGTATAAATGGAAGGTTTTTACAGGCAGAAGGGGGATGGATTAGGAAGTTGATAACAGATTATTTCAGGTAAGCTCACCACCTTCCCTTAGGGGAAGGGAGGGGGTCTCATCATGCAGATGACCTCACTAGTGCCACCAGAAATCTCCAGACAGGTTTGAGATTCTACTCCATGGAGAGGCTGAAAGTGCAGTTAGGATAGGTATTAAGTCTTGGTGGAGCTTAGCACAAGTGACTCCATTTTGGGCCTGTTGTTTCTTTTTAACAGATCTAAGAACAGCGGTTGATTTTTTAGTTTGATCAGCTCTCTACTTGTTGTTAGGATGGAATTTCCAAGCTTCTTACATACTGGACTGGTTGTGCCCTGTCTTTTAATCCTCTACACAGTGTTTCTCAGAGAACAGAAATTATTAATTTTAATGAAGTCCATATCTTCTTTTATGGATCAAGTTTTTGTGTGCTATAGCTGAGAAATCTATGCCCAACTCAAGGTCACAAAGATTTTCATCTGTTTTTTCCTAGCAGAGTGGTGTTTTTAAGGTGTAAATCAGATCACACCACTCCCTTGCTTAAAACTCTCTGAGGATTTTCCCTCATATTTAGAATAAAAACCTAAACTCCAATTCCTGATCTACAAAGCCCTGCACAGTCTTGCCTTAGGCTTCTTCTTTGACCTCTGCCTTCTACCCCTTTCTCCCTTATTCACTCCACTCCAGCCACATTTTCTCCCTCCTTGGAGCCCTTGTACTTGCTGTCACCTCCGTCTGGATAACTCCCCTTGTAATAGGGGCCCAACGGTGCAAGAATACCTGCCTCTGGGGATCCTGAATAGAAGAGGTTTGGCAATTGGCTCCTGATAAAATCCAAAGGCAGAGAGACGAGTAATGGTAAAAGAGGAAAGGAATTTATTTCAGGGAGGCCAACACCGGGAAGATAGTAGACTAGTGTCTCAAAAACGGTTTCCAAAGTGCTAAAGATACTTCTAGGTTTATATAAGGAAAGTGTGGGACAAAGGTCGGTGGGTCCATTCAGGTGAACAGGTCAATCATTGTCCTGGGGTCAGTCCCAAGAGGTCTTGCCAGCTCAGGGCAGCCCCTATTGCTGGAGGGGGTAGTTTCGGTTCCCATGGGGGGATGTTTGCCTGCAGGGTCTTTTGCCTAAGTTAAGAGATAAGCTGGAAAGAGGAATTTAATCAATTAGAAGGTACAGACTGAGGTCAAAATGGAGGTGGCTGGTGTCCTCTTTCATCCTCTTAGATCTTCACATGGCTCACTTCTCAACACTTAGGGCTTTGCTCAAATACCACCCCCTTGGGGAGGCTCCCTTCCACCAGTCTGTCTAAAATAAGACCCTTCTTTCACTTGTGATCCTGTTCTCTCTACTTTCTTCATAACACTTATCACTATCTGGAGTTACTTCATTTATTTGATTACTTGTTTTCTTGCCTACCTGTGCCCCTAAAATGTAAGTTCTTTAAGGGCAAGGGGTCCTCTGTTTTGTTTACTAGTGTATTTGCTGAGTCAAGAACAATATCTGGCACAGAACATTTGCTTAGTTAATATATGTTGAAAAACAAATTACATGTTCCTGAAGACTATATCTAATATGTGGGGAAACTCAAAATATGAACCTTGACATAAAGGAGAGAGTGAGATTTAGGACCGAGTGGAGCTTGTTTTGAAGCAAAAGAAGAATGGAAATTTTCAGCGGGGCTCTGGAGAGAGGAAGTCTGTTGGGCAGGGACACAGCCAGTTCCAAAGAACGGTGACCCATGCTTGATTCCCTCATGTAAACAGTGTCCAAGAAGAGACTTTCAGCAGCTGAAGCCCATTGCCTTCCTCTCGGGCAAGATTTCTCTCAGGACTTTGAGCTTAGTGCAATTTTAGGGACCCTTCTAAGCTTCATATTTTTTTGCCTCCAGTTTAATTATTGACAGGGACAATATATTTTGATCCATAATTAATGGCTCAATTAGTATTAGCAGAAGAATAGACATAGAGCTCAATGGATAAAATTGAGGGTCCACAAATAAACTCTTACATTTATGGTCAGTTGATTTCCCAAGAGTGCCAAGACAATTCAGTGGAGAAGGAATAGTCTTTTCAACAAGTGGTGCAGGGACAACTGGATATTCACAAGCAAGAAAATGAGTTGGATCCCTACCTCAAACCATTCACAAAATGGATCATATCAAAATGGACTTAACACTATACAACTTTTAGAAGAAAGCATAGTGGTAAATCTTTATGACCTTGGGTTAGCCAGTGGTTTCTTAGATACAATACAATGAAGTCTTATCTGAACATAAAAGGGGAATGATTGGGGCACCTGGGTGGCTCAGTCGGTTAGATGTCTGTCTTCCCAGTGTCCTGGGATCAGACCTGAGGGGGGTCCCTGCTTAGCGGGGTTCTGCTTCTCCCTCTCCCTCTGCCCCTCCCCCCACTTGTGCGCATTCTCTCTTTCTCAAGTAAATAAATAAAATCTTAAAAAAAATAAAGGGAGAATGATGCACACTACATATTGGTACATACTACGACATGGATGAGTCTTGAAAGCATGCTATGTGAATGGAGCCAGCCACAAAGAACATGTATTTTGTCATTCCATGTCCAGCACAGGCAAGTTTATATAGAAAGAAAGTAGATCAGTGGTTGCCTAGGGCTGGAGGAATGGTAAAGGGGGTTGGGGAGGTGATACCTAAGAGTTTCTGAGGGGACAGCAATTTCTAAAAGTAGATTGTGGTGATAATTGCATACTCCTCTGAAGTTGCTAAAACCATTGAATTGTACACTTTACATGGGTGCTTTGTATGGTGTACAAACGATACCTCATAAAGCTGCTACTAAATGATTTTAATTAGAAATGCATGCCTGGTGGGGCACCCGGGTGGCACAGTCATGTCCAACTCTTGGTTTCGGCCCAGGTCCTGATCTCAGGGTCATGGGATCTAGCCCCATGTCCAGCTCTGCACTCAGCTCAGAGTCTGCTTGAGATTCTCTCTCCCTCTCCCTCTGTCCCAACCCCTCCCCCGCCAAAATAAATAAACAAATCTTAAAGGAAAAAAAAAAAGAAATGCATGCCTGGTTTCAGTATTGCATTCCCCCACCGCCCTGCATTTACTGAGCAACTTCTATGTGCTACGTGCTCAGATGCCAAGACAAATGAAACATGCTGCTGCCTTTGAGCACCTGAACTCATGGTTAAGTAAAGAATCCAGACACATAAACATAGAAATTGAAGTTCAAACAAAGTGGTATAGGATTCAGGAAGGCAGAACAAGTTACCATGCCCAAAATATTGGAGAACAATCCAGAGGAGGTGATGGACATGTAAGAGTTTGATAGACTATGAAAGAAGAATGAGGGGCCCTTGGGAGGGGTGTGTGGGGGGGTGTCCAGGCTCAGGGAGCAGTGTATGTGAAGGCACAAAGTCCCAGGAGAGCCTGGAGTGTTCAGGGAACTGTACATTCATTTGGCAAGAGGATGCATTGACTGGGAGAGTCAAGAGATTAGTCAGAATGATAAGCAAAGCTAGGCTGACGGAACCATGGATAAAATCCTAGCTTTACCTTACAGGCAAAGGGGAGCCAGATAAAAGAGCCAATCAGCTTCTCAGAGGGTAGGTAACTCTGCAGATGGTGCATGATGGAGCTGAGCAAGGAGAGGCAGGGGGCAGGGAAGCTGGTCCAGAAGCTCTTGCCAGAGATGACAAGGGAGGGAGCACTGGGAACGGTGCTGACCAGAGACAGGCTAACCGAATGTGTGGAGTGGATGCTCGAGAGGGAGGCGTCTGAGATGACAGGAGTTCCCAACTTCAGAGGCAGAATGGCTGGAGACTCAGTTCTCTACCACTGCAGTTGCCTTCTTTAAAGTGAGAATTCTTTTGAAAGTTTACAGGACCTCTCCCACTGGAAAAAAAAAAAAAGTGTATTTTGTTAGAATAAGAATTAGAATGCAGACATTGAAATATGTCCTAGTATTTTTGTTGTTGTTAACAGTCATCAAATTGTTTCTGCACTCCTTTTCCTGCTTCTTCCTGCAAATCCCTCTGCACTTGGGGGACTGGCTTTTATTACCTTGAATTATGCACAGCATGGAAGCAGATGCTACCCATGGAGGTATTTTGTCTTATGCAGCAAGTCACATGGGAACAAACCACCCCAGATGACAAGTGCCAACACTGTCTCACGGACTTCCTGAAGGTCGTGTGACCAACTTGTTTATATGAAGAGGTGTCATTTCCAGGAGACTGGTTAATTACAGTATTGATTATAGCATCATTTGGGGTGAAATAAAAAGCATGGCTCCTTGTGGCCCAGCGGAGGCTCAAGGAGAGATTGGCTGTGTGACCCTGGCCAAGTCATTGTCGTGTCCTTGGTTCGGTCTCATCATTGATATCATCTGCAAAACTAAGTGGTTGGATAGGAATCAATGATCCTGGGACTTCCCTGGGGGTTCTTTTTAAATATATAAATTCTAGGCTGCACCCCAGACCCATGGGCCCAGTGTCTGGCAACCAAGCCTGGAAAGTGCAGGTGTAACAGAAGCTCTCTGAACCCCCTCCAGCTCTCTGATTCCATCTTTCTAGCACTGGTTTACAGCAGGGGGTGGAGGGATGGGGGGGCGGGCCAAGCCTGAGCAAATGGGAGATTCCCCTGATGCCTCAGCCCAAGTGAATCATTGCTGGGAGGTTTGTTGGAGGCACTGGGTAGAAGTATGCATAAGGGTGGTCATTCCTGTGCTGGTCATTTATGTGTATGGAGCGCAATGTGGCCTAAGGAAGAAGCCACCAAACAGTGGATCCTCCGTGTCTGCCTCTCCTTCCCCTGCTAACCCCAGACACGGCCCCTGGGGGAAATGGGTGCTGGAGCATGGAGGGAGAGACTCACAAAGCACTGAGGAATGTATTCTAAATAACGGCGTTGTGCTTTGAAAACAGTGATGTCACTCAGTATTCTCCCTGCAAAGAGAAGGCTGTTCTTTTGGTTATTTCAGGCCATTCAGAATGGTGTCACTCATTAGGGTCTCCCAAAGGCTCTGTTCAGAATAGCGTCATTAAGCACCCACTTGAGTGCCACGAAGCCACTAAAATAGGCATCATTTCCACTCTGTTGAAGTTTCCCATCAGGGTGGACAAACATTTTGAAGGGCAGACAAACAGAGCTACATGACACGGCCAAACATAAACAGAGACCTTACCCAGCAAATAAATGTAATTTGAAATATTGACATTCTGAACGAAGATTAGGACTGGTTCTTATGTTCTGGGTTAAAATGGTTGGAGCCGGTCCAAGGGCACAGGATTCACTACCCTCCGTAAACAGAGATTGGATTATTTCCTCCTCTCCATTCACCCTCTCTCCACATTTGGGACTTTAAATGTGCTCATAAACACTGATCAAGCTTCTTCCATTTTCTAAGAGTTACACACTGTGGGTACAAAAAATTAGATATCTCTCTGCCGTTCAGGGGCTTGGCAATGACAAAAACTGGGAAAATGCCAAAACTTGTCACCAAGAAAATATCAGGAACCTTTCTTATGAATCAAAGAGATCCAAACTCCAAATAAGCATGTAAATGTTTGGATCACTGTCTAAAATCAAGTTGGCCTCCAAGCCTTACCCAGGATTAGTTAAAAGCCCAAGCTAGCTTATTCCTTGGGAATTGCCTTAATTGTCTTACTGTAAATTAATTGGATTCTTTTTTTTTTTTTTTTTTTGTGGGTCAGATGAGCTGATCTCATTTTGACTGGAAGCTGTTTTTTCCTTCTCTTTCTATTTGTGGGAAGCAGCAGGCCTAAGTAGATCAGCACTGTGGCTTGTGTACTTATGGATAGCTAATATTTTTTTTCAAGCATTTTATTTTTTTTTTTAAAGATTTTTTTATTTATTAAAACAGAGAGGGAGACAGCAAGAGAGGGAACACAAGCAGGGGGAGTGGGAGAGGGAGAAGCAGGCTTCCCATGGAGCAGGGAGCCTGATGCGGGACTCGATCCCAGGATGCTGGGATCATGACCTGAGCCAAAGGCAGACACTTAACCGACTGAGCCACCCAGGCACCCTCAGGCATTTTAGGACAGGAAAGATTCTGGATGCCATTCTGTCCACAGAGTCCAGTGCAAACCTCCCACAAGTCTGTATTCAACTTTTCTGACTCTGGAGGTCATGTTTTAGAAGTAGCTAGGTCTCTGGCACATTGGTCCCTCTGAAGATCTGTTATGAAGATAGTCAGGGAGACAGGGGCAGAGAAAGTGGACTTCGAATCCTCAAAACATTTCCCACGTACCTGAAGACTACAACAACCAACATCTTTATGCCATTTAATTGTGCTCACAGCAAGAAGCTGCCTACTGAAGATTGGATGCGTTCGGTCAAGGACATAATAAAAATTTTTTCCATATGTTGGCTGAAACTTTATGGACCTATAATTTGATTTTCTGAGATGTAATTTGATTTCACTTGCTGCCTTAATTCTAGATTTGCCTTACAGCAAGCAATAAATTGGGTCTTACCCCAGCCTTGTCCAAAAGGCTTTCCTAACCCCTCCAAGCTGGATGAGATACCTCTTCTCAGAGCTCCCAAAATACCCTTTGTATTTCAATATTGCTGCTAGTTCCTTATTCTCCCATAACAGTAATTATCTTTATTTATCTGACTCTACTACTAGATTGTGAGCTTCTTGAGGATAGCAATATTAAATTGTTTATCTCTCCCTTGCCTGGCACAAGGCAGATGTTTAACAAACCCTATTTATTTATCTATTTAAATTTTATTTATTTATTTGAGAGAGAGAGAGGGACAGAGAGAGCACGAGTGGGGGGAGGGGCAAAGGCAGGACAAGCAGGCTTCCCGCTGAGCAGGGAGCCTGACACGGGGCTCAATTCCAGGACATGAGATCATGATCTGAGCCAAAGGCAGGTGCTCAACCGACTCAGCCACCCAGGCGTCCCTAACAAACACTTTTTAAATAAGTGGTTAAATACATAGGTGCATGTATGTGTGAATGAATAATGATGCAAGGATAAACACAGCACAGCACAGCAGGATTTAGTGGTCCTGTGGTGGTGATACAAAACCCAGTCTATGAGGAGTAACCAAGGATTAGCTGTGGAAGTCAAAAGTGATTTAGATCCCATACCGGCTAAGATGGTTAGAAAGTGAGATTCTGTGGGGCACCTGGGTGTCAGTTGGTTACGAAGCCAACTCTTGATCTCAGCTCGGCTCTTGATCTTGGAGTCGTGAGTTCAGGCCCCGCATTGTGTTCTGGGCTGGGTGTAGAGCCTACTTAAAAAAAAAGTGCGATTCTGTGTCATGAATTCTATTTTGGGGAGATGAGTTCTGGAGAAGGTAGGGCCAAGGGAGGATAGGTTAGGACATAGAGGCAAATTGAGGGGTGTCAGGCTGAGCAGGGAGAACACTGGGCCTTTGACCCTGTGGGATTGAGACCTGGGCAAGCAATATGTGGGAATGGGAGCCCTCTAGATGAGAGGCTTTTGGTTCCTAGGCATTTGTCGAGTCACTGGAAAAGAAGTGATGAAGGGTTGGGACTTTTGGCATTGGTCTAGAAGCCCTGCACTGGGGCCCAGGGGGCTGTCACAACTGTAACCAGGCAGATGGAGCCCTGGTCATTCTGCAGGAGGAGGACAAGTGTCTGCCGTCACCTGCCACAGTGAACACAGCAATTTAAGTCACTGGATTCCACGAAAAAGGAATTTCTAAACCCTGAAATTAATTCCCTGCTTTATTTATTTTCTAATGCTGAACTTTGGTAGTCTTTTTCTTTTTGTCACTTGTATTAAGAATCTACCCACACACACAGAGTTCCTGCAGGCTTGCTGCTCACAACTGAAACAGTGATTCGGACACCGATAAGGAACCCAAGGAGCAGGTATGTGACCCGGAACAAAGTCTGCACATGTTATGGTAGATCAGAACCCGAGAAGGAAGAATGAGGTTTATTTCTTACAAAGGAGGTGGTTCCAGCGAATGAAAATAATGCCCCAGGGAGTCCCATGAAAACAGAAGGGATTTGATCCAAAAAGTAAATTATCAGGACAAGTTAAAGCTGAGTAGAATTATTGAGCCTCAACGGGGCCTGCCCGTGCATGGCTAAGGTATAATTTAACACAGACCGCCGTATGTTTTCTTGTTACAGAGTATGTAGTTGTCTGTGCTTGATGATTGTCTGTGTTTCTGTTTTAGATAAAAATTGGGAGCTTCCCTTGGCTGACGCTGTTCAGAGCCAGCAAACCTCAGAGTGGGAGCGTGGAAGGAGGTCAGGTTCTATCCATGGTGGCTGATGGGCTGCTCTCAGACCCTGGTGACCTCAGATCTTGAATCATTCCTGCCACTTTTACTAATAAATATCTCACCCTGTGCGTGTTTCTGGGCATTGGGCGATCCGGCTGGCTCTCTGTTCCACTTATTGAATGCCGCTCAGAAACTGCACTGGGTTAGCTGCAGACAGCCTTGGCTATGACGCAGGGAAAATGGTCTTACTTCCTTAAATTTTTAATGCCAAGGCTTGGGCTGCTAAGAAGAGCCATGATATTTCCTTTTGTGCTAATGGGGCAGGATATATGGCAATGGGTGGTGGAGAGTGGAGGGTGGGGGACAGGGGAGTAGCCCCCGTGGATGTGAATAAGGCAGTCAATTCTAGATTCTATGTCCCACAATACCCTAAAGCCAGAAGCTGAGAGGCTGGTAAGGCTATTATTAGTCCATTGAAAATTCCTGAACAATGCTTATCAGTGACTCCTTATCAACTCAAGGACGTCCTCAGGGGTAGGTTCTTTATCAGTAATTCAGACGAAGATATTGAAAGTACTCACTAAATTTGAAGAGGGCCTCCCTTTGCAGGGAGGGGACGCCATCAACTCAAATCTTAGCAACAGAAAGTGGCAGGACTTTGAAAAATCAGGAATTTTGTCTGTGAAAATCCAAATTGGCTCTTAATCTCAGCAGAGACAAAATGCATGTCAAAATCTTTAGGAGGCAGGGATGTCGACTCAAGGGGGTCATGAGACCAAAGAGTCACGAACGCAGGACAAAGTGTTCCCATGTCAGGCCATAAACTAAATGAGTTAGCAATGTCATACCAGATTTAAAACAATTCATTGTGATCGAGGCTAAATGAAAGCGAGTATACCACATCAAGATTAGAACTCATCTCTTCATGGTGTTTAGCATTATTGAACTTGGAGTTCATTTGTTATGATCCCACTTTTAAAAAGAGCAAACAGGGGCGCCTGGGTGGCTCAGTCATTAAGCATCTCCCTTCGGCTCAGGTCATGATCCCAGGGTCCTGGGATCGAGCCCTGCCATCGGGCTCCCTGCTCAGCGGGAAGCCTGCTTCTCCCTCGCCCACTCCCGCTGCTTATGTTCCCTCTCTCACTGTCAAATAAATAAATAAAATCTTTAAAAATAAATAAATAAATAAATAAATAAATAAATAAATAAATAAATAAATAAAAAAGAGCAAATGGTCTAGACAAAGACTGTCATGGTAGATGGGACACATGGAAGGAGAAGGAAAGTAGGAGCTCTTCACATGGGAGATGCCGCTGGGGCCCTGCCTCCGGTGACCGTGACTCGAGATAGCACCGCTAGATCTTGGGTGTGATTTTCGACTCCCTCCTGCGGGGTCAGATTTTTACAACTCAGCTTTCCTGAATAATGAAAAAATAGGTAAGCTGACGAGCTAAAGTTAGCCGCTAATTATTTGTGAGGCCCTTCCCTATCAGATCTTCCTCATGCTTGCCCTACTTGGCTTTGTCCCCAGCTGTAGAGACCATTTATCTTCTTCAACGACAGCACAAAGACAGCAGAACTTTCTGGGCCTGAAATTTAGGCTTCTTTCTTACTGATTCCGGCCAATTACTGCTCTCCGCCAAAAAGCTAACCCATAAATAAGAGAGGGAGCCAACCGGAGGTTCTCGGCCCACACTTCTGGCACTTAGATGCTCCCAGTAGCGGTGTCTTGTGCTGGTCTGGGCGAGGGCGGCCTCTTCCAGGCTCCTCGATGCCCTGTGCGCCCCTCTGTCTGTTTATTATACTTTCATACGTGCTTTTTGACTTGTCTGTTTGTGCCCTAGGTCAGTGCTTCTCAAATTTCATTGGACCCAGATTCTGGTTCAGGAGGCTTGGGGCGGGGCCTGAGAGTCTCATTTCCGGCAGAAGTCCCTGCTGCTTGTCCTGCAGAATGCATTAGCAACTTCTTGAGAGCTGGGCAAAGGCCTTTTGATCTTTTTTTTTTTTTTTAAAGATTTATTTATTTGCGAGAGAGAGAGAGAGCGCATGCGCACGAGCGGGGGGCAGGGGCAGAGGGAGAAGCAGAGTCCTTGCTGAGCAGGGAGCCTGATGTGAGACTCGATCCCAGGACCCTGAGATCATGACCTGAGCTGAAGGCAAATGCGTAACCAACTGAGCCACCCAGGCGCCCTCTTTTTTCTTTTCTTTTTTTTTTTTTTAAAGCTTTGTACTGAAGTATAACTTACATTAAGAAAGGTGTGCAAATCATTGTATTTCCCAAAACCAAACACACTTGTGTAATCAGCCTCTCCCGCTCACTGAAGGATTAGAATATGCCCGTCCACTCACCATGTTTCCCCAAAGATAGATGGAATCTGACCTCTTTCGCTTTTGCTGTTCCCTACAGTACCCCAGGGAACATACTTGGACATGACCCTTCGTTCATGGATGCATGAAGTTCTCTAGCATAGATATCTAGACCCATCCTGAATTTTATCTTGATGGCAGTCTGGTGCTCCACAGAAACACGAGTGCTTTCTCTCTCTTTGAGGACAGGATAATTTGGCCTTCTGATGGCTTTTGTCTAAGGAATCAAAGGCTGATGAATGATTGATAAATGCTGCCAACAGCCTTAAGTTGTTTGGTATTTTGGTGTTGTCACCAGGCTGAGACAGAATAACTGCGACCAGCGCCCCTTCAGGGCCTGAAGTAGCTTCATTCTTTACATAAAGTCTAAATTTAGAAACTATGACCCTGTAATTTGTTGAGAGGAAATAGGCCTGGAGTTTTGAAGACATATCTAATATACTAGTTTGGAACCTGAGGAGTGTTTTCTGAAAATGGGATGGTGAACCGCTATCTACTGTTCTGAGGGAAAATACCCCTACTGTTAATTAGGGACAATAATTTGGCCAGGACCAGAGTTCATAAAACAGCATACGGTCTAAATTCTGCTAACAGCGCTCTTCTGGACTTTTCTAATTGCGTAGCTGCTCAGCTGTTTGGATGGGGTTATGCTACAGGTCTCTATAATGCACAAAAGACAGGCCCACGGTTGTAGCTCATGCGCTGAAAAAAGCAGCGTGTCTGGTTAAAACACGATTCATGCTTTGATAATTCCATTGACAAAAGATTTACAATGGACTCTGTCCCAGAATCAAATTTCACCATTATCTGTAACTGTAGATACTGAAATCTTCCTTGGAATCTGCTACCAACGAGTTCTTTGAGGTAATAATTATAAAAGGACATGGATTTCATAAGTGTCTGCTGGTAATTTTTGTGTATAAGATTATTTATGACTTTACCAGGCCGCTTGTTAAGGGATCCGTTTTTCTTATGATTGCTGGTATATTCTTATTGGTCTCCAATTGTTGTGATTAAATGGGATACTTTCCTTTTTAACTCAAGCAGTTTCCCTGGAGATATGACCCAATCTAAATTTCCTACACAAGCAGGCTTGGCAGACCCACTACAAACATTGATGCCCAAGCGCTCCTAAATTAAGATGTAAGCTGGTGGATATATAAAAATACACAGTATTCAGGAGACCAGCAGTTGGTTCCAGACATCTGAGGGATTAGCACACAGATTAGTAAAATGATCCGTGTGTACATTAAGGCGCATGCGTTGTCGGGAAGCTGGGTTAGGGTTATGAGAGTAGTTTCTTTTTCATGTGCATGTGTTCACTTAGAGAAGGTGCCTCTGTTACTAAATGCAACCAGAGCTCATCTAATCATTGGAAAATATCCACTGAGGGCATATTATATGTCAGGTGCCATGGCAGGCACTGAGGACATGGACATGAGTGTGAGCAGTTCCTTTCCTGGTGTGATCCACGGTCTACCTGGGGAGATAGATGCATAAGCAAACGTTGACAATTCAGGTGAGAACTTTCTCTCTTTTTTAAAGATTTTATTTATTTATTTGACAGAGAGAGACACAGCGAGAGAGGGAAAACAAGCAGGGGGAGTGGGAGAGGGAGAAGCAGCCTTCCCGCTGAGCAGGGAGCACAATGCGGGGCTCGATCCCAGGACCCTGGGATCATGACCCTAGCCGAAGGCAGACACCTAACGACTGAGCCACCCAGGCGCCCCTAGGATGAGAACTTTCAAGATGCCGCGTCCTGTTTATATGAACAGTGACTAACCCAGAACTTACCATGGTAAATACTCCGAAGAAGAATGCATATCCTCTAATACAGGAATATTCTAAGAAGGTACAATGGGGACCCAAAAGGAACACTTATCAACCCAGCCTGGGGTGGGGGAGGGGGGAGACCAGAATCAGGGAAGTCTTCATAGAGGAAAACATATTGCTGGTGTGGTAGGCTGAGTAATGGCCCCCCAAATATGTCTATGTCCTATCTCCAGCACATGTGAATATGTAAGCAGCAAAAGGGACTTTGCAGATGGGACTTGGTTAAAGATCTTGGGACATGGGGATTATGTAGGTGGGCCCAATGTAGTCACAGTGTCCTTACAGGAGAGAGGCAAGAGGGTCTTGGAGATGTGAGAGAAGCCAAGTGGGTTCTCCCTTGAGCTTCCAGAAAGAACCAGCCTTGCCAATCTCCTTGACTGCAGATTAATGAGACTGACTTTAGACTTCTAACCTCTGAAACTGTAAGATAATAAATTGTATTGTTTTAAGCCACTGGGTTTGTGGTGATCTGTCACAATAGCAATAGGAAACCAAGGCACTGGTTCACTTATTCCCCGGAACCCACCCTTCCTGGTGATTTCTTTATACACATAGAGACCCACCCGGGGCTGTGGTCTCTCAGCCCGACCCCCTTTCTTCCAGGGAGCTTGACCCTCCCTCCCTCACTCACTGCATTCGCCAGAGTCTCCCCGTGACATTACTCATGATTGCAGGTCCTCCTAACTTTCACTTTCCAGGCTCCCACTCTGACCACCACTTCCTGTTTCTCCAGCACTCTCTCTAGTGCCCGATGCCCATGATCCTCCAGTCCCGCTGGATCCTCCCATCCCTTGGCCTCACCACCTGTTCACTGTCCTTCACCCCCGATGTTCCTGCTTCCCTCCTAACCTGATTTAGATTTCTTGGGCAAGCATTGTAAACATTCCCTTGCCTCTCTCTTGCTTTGTCATATTTGCTTGCTAAAATTCCACCCCTGCTTATATCCGATTTTCTGCCTACACCTTGTCTGCACTTGGACAGCTGAGTGTGACTGAAGAAAACATACAACCATGCTGTTGGGTCTAACTTCACCACTTCCCCTCTCCCCAGCTACCACATCCCCTCCCTCTCCTTCACCCCCGCCTTGCTTCTGATCTCAGGAAATGGGCAGTCAGCAAAGGCTCCCATGTGCTCCCACCATCGATTCTTGCCACCTTCTGCTCTCCTCCCCGCACTGGCACTTCCACTCCCCGCTGTGACTCCCGGTGGACTGTCTGTGCTCCTGTCACAAGCCCACCTCTCCAATGCTGCACCACTTCCCGTCCTCTGTCGCCTGCTCAAGAACAGCACTCCTGCCACTGCTTCCCTCCTCTCTAATGACCCCGGATTTGGGGTCATCCCCGTATTGTAACAAAACTCCTCTTGCTCTCTGTTTTCTCTCCTTCTGTTCCTCTTAAACCCACTCCAGTCAGGCTTTCTTTCCCACTGTCTTACTGAGATAGCTCTGGTGGAAGGGGTCAGCGACTCCGGGCTGCCAAACCCAGTGGTCAAGCCCCATCTAAATTCACTTCCTGGAAGCGCTTGACACAACGATTACACTTTCTTTCTTGAAATGCTGTTTTACTTTGGTTTCTAGAATACTCTTTCTTGGTTCTCCTCCTGTTCAGCTGACGACACGCATTTCCCCAACCTCTAGACACCTCTAAACACCTGGAGACCCAAGGCTCAGTCCTTAAAACTCTTCTCTGGCTACACCCACTCCCCGGGATCTTATCCAGACCCATGCTTTTAGTATGCTCACTGCTCCCAAATTTGTATCTCCCTTTTTTTTTTTTAAAGATTTTATTTATTTATTGAGAGAAAGAGAGAGAGCACGAGCAGGGAGGGATAGAGGGAGAGGGAGAGAATCTCAAGCAGACTCCCTGCTGAGCGTGGAGCCCAATGCAGAATTTGATCGGCCACCCAGGCACCCCCTGTATCTCCCTTTTGAGCCCCAGCTTTTAACATCTAGCCGCTGCCTCGACATCCCTCCTTGGATGGCTAATAGGCATATCAAAAGTAACAAGTCTGAGGCTGACCTCCTGCTTGAGGCCTCCACCCCAGCGACATACCATTATATCTGCTCCCCCTGTGGGTTTCCTGGCCTGAGTAAATGACCACTCCATCCCTCCAGAGACTCCAGCCTCAGTCTTGACTCTCCTCTTCTACCCACACCCCATGTCTAATCCATCAGCAAATTCAGTCACAATACACTCAGGATTCAAGCACTTACCATCTCTACCGCTACAACTAGGGTCCATCCCCGCTCTCTTGGGTGATTGCATTGGCCTCATTGTTGATCTCCTTGTTTCCACCCTGACTCCCTGTCCCAGCAAGAAGGGTCGATTTTCAATGTAGAAGCCATTTCTTTAACAAATATTGATTTACTTATTTAGTTTTAGGATTTTATTAATTTATTTAAGAGAGAAAGAGAGAGAGCGCACAAGTGGAGGCAGAGGGAGAAGCAGACTCCCCGCTGAGCAGGGAGCCTGAAGAGGGGCTCGATCTCAGGAACCCAGGATCATGACCTGAGCTGAGGGCAGACGATTCACTGACTGAGCCACCCAGGTGCCCCTTAACAAATGTTTATTAATGGAACATGTGCTCTATCTGAAATGTGAGATCCCGTCAAGTGTCTGCTGCATCTCTAGATGCCAAAGCTCTCAATGGCCAAAAGGCTGAAAACGGTTTGCTCCTTTGACCTCGGTTCTGAACAGACCCCTCTTGTGCTCCGGCCACACTGGTCTCCTTGCTGTCCCTCAAAGAAGCCAAGCACACCTCTACCTCCAGGACTTGTAATGGGGGTTCACTCTGCCTGGAATACACACCCCCCTTCCCCCAAATCTCATGGATTGCTTTCTTACTTCTTTCAGGGCTCATGGAATCAGAGAGAACTGTAGAAAACAACACTGTCTTAACTGCAAGTCCAGCACTCCCTTTTCCCCATCCCTCCCCTGTGTTCTTCTGCATGACATTCGTTTATGCTCTAACAATATTATTGTATATTTACCTGTGGATCCATTTATGGCTTGACTCCCTCCGTTAGAATATAAACTCCATGAGAGCAGGAATTTGAGTTACTTTGTTCACTGCTTTATTCCTAATGCTTAGAAAATACTTTCTGGCATGTAGTAGATATTCCACAAATACTTGAGGAATGAATAGGTTTGGCAGATAAAATATGGGATGCCCAGTTACTCTTGACTTTCAAATGAATGACACATGAATTGTTTAGTATCAGTGTATCCTATGGAATATTTGGACATACGTACATTAAAAAATTATTTATTGTTTATTGGAAATTTAAATTTATTTGTGTGTCCTGTATTTCTCTTTACTAAATCTGACAATCCTATAAACAAATGAATACTTGATGAGGATCTTGAAGAACTCTGGAGGAAGACAAAGGGTAAGAAAAGATATTCGGCAAAAGAGTGAATTTGCAAAGGTGCACAGGTGTGAAAGCAATAATAGCACTCATCCAGAGAAGAATAATTTAGGAAGACTAGCCTATCCTCAACTCTGCCAGAATTACTTTGTTGGAAAATAGACTTTGAAAGGGTCAGTTTCAATACTTGGACAGACTTTAAGTCTCATCTTTACAGAGGGGTGATATTAAAAGTTTATAGGAAATTTAGAAGACAGAAACTTTGTTTCCCCACCACACCTCTGTTATGGGGAAGGATATACAAAATACCATGAGAACATCTGGGGGTGGGAGAAAACATATTTTTGCTGTTTCAACCTTGGGATTACACAAAGCCATTTGTAGTTACCATATTATTAACACTGCTGGTATTCTTAGCCCTAATGTCTCTGGGCAAAATCTCTCTTATAATGGAGGAAGTTATGTGCCGATTAGATCTTTTTGCCTGAGAGAGATGTGGCCTTACACAGTGATGCTACGGTGTGGTGTCCGTAGGCCTCTTCAAGACTGAGGCACTCATTCACCCAGCTGTCAGGAGTGTTGAAGGCTGGCTGCTCTGGTTTGAATGATTTTCTGTGAATTGCCATTCGCCAAAGAGAGCCACTTTGCCCAAATCATACCCTCAACCTGGGTGGCCTCCAACCCAGCCCAGAACTCACTATGGGACCAGCTGAGGCCTTCCCCATGATGACAGAGCAGTTCATGTCCTCCCTCTCTTGGTCCTTCTTCCCTCATCTCCTTTCCGTGCTGATCTGATGACACTCCTTCCTTTTTAAATCTAATGTACTCTAATTCCCAGCTCAGAGCCTACATCTTGGGCAGCTTGACCCAGGATAGTGGTTTCAGGAATGATCTGAAGAAGCCAACTCTAAAAAGGATTTGGGGCTGGGTTACCCACGGGTCACCAGCCACTGGTTCTTCCCCCTCAGCTCACACCTAAGGACCATGGAGGGTCCCTATGACCAGTTGACAGGGAGAGAAAAGGTCATGCTAAATTCACAGAGTCTGCTTGGAATTTGGATGCAAGATGAAAAGGGACCCTCCTGCACTACTGTGGTGGGAGACCCTGAAAGACAACAAAGGACATCCTACCACTTGGCAGATTTCTGGACAATGCTCGCAGTCTACTCCCGGTGATTAGTTTCCCTGACAATGTTAGAAGACTGGGGGCAGAGACATTTGTAGAAGAGGCATGTTGATGGACCTATGGGCATGGCCCAGAGTGTGAAGGGTTTTGAATCCTACTGTTCATGCCCAGCAGAGAACATCCAACATGGAAGAGGTGCCAGAACCAAGGAGAAAGAATGACAACTGATAGTTATCAGCCACACCAGTGATGGCTCAGTGGGTATGTGAATGGATAGCCATGTGGCAGGGATGGAGGCTACACATGAGCTAAGAGTGTGGACTCTCACTCACCAACGCAGGCCTAGCTACTGGAACTGCCAAGTGTCCAACCTACCCACAACATAAACCAACTCTGAGTCCCCAGTGTGGTATCATCTCTCAAGGAGACCCTTTAGCCACTTGGTGGCAAGTTAACTACACCGGACCCCTTCTACATTGGAAGGGGTGGCAATTAATCTTGACAGGGATCAGTACATACAGATGTGGATTTGCCTGCCCTGCCCACCGGTGTCGGCCAGCACCACCCTCTGAGGGATTACAGACGGTTTGATATACAAATTATATGATGCCGTATCAGTCCGAGGAACCCACCTTATAGCAAAAGGAGTGTCAAAGTGGACATACGACCATGGGATCAACTGGACCCTGCTAGCCTGCTGGAGGGGTGGAATGGTCTTTGAAGGGGCTGCCAAGGCTCAGACTTGGAGATGATAACGAGCCAGGATGGGGCAGCATCTGCCAGGTATCGGAACATACCCCAAATCAGCTAGCAGTATGTACTGCTGTGTCCCCAGAGGGAAGAATACATGGGTCTGGGAAACAATGTGACTGTAGGAGTGGCTGCGTTTATCATCACTGTCATTGACTAATGGGAATTTGTACTTTCTGTCCTTGCAACTCTGGACTCTGTGGACTTAGAGGTCTTGTATCTAGAGGGGAAATCACTTCCATTAGGAGGCACAGCAATTGTTCCATTAAACGTTAAGCTATAGCTGCTGTCCAATCACTTCAGGCTCCTTGTTGTAAGAGACAAGAAGAGAAAAAGGAATCATCTTCCTGGGGATGTGGCATATTGGGGACACAACTGGGGCCATCAACTGTGATCATCAGGAAGAGGTGAGGCTTCTGATACACATGGTGTCAGGGAAAAATACTCTTGGCACCCACATTGCCTCCAGGAGAATTTCCTTGTACTCCTCTTCCCAATGTTGATGGGAACATAAGGAATAGCTCGGAGGACCACAGCGGAAGGGAGGGAAAACTGCATGGGAAGAAATCAGAGAGGAAGACAAACCATGTGAGACTCTGGACTCCAGGAAACAAACTGAGGGTTGCTGGAGGGGAGCTGGAGGGGGGATGGGGTAACTGGGTGATGGGCATTAAGGAGGACACGTGTTATGATGAGCACTGAGTGTTATACACAACCGATGAATCGTTGAACACTATATCAAAAACTAACGATGTACTATATATTGGCTAACTGAACATAATAATAATAATAATAATAATAAAAAGATGCCACAGTCACAGCCTGAGAAGGGCATGACAACCAGGTTCTCGGACCTATTGGGGATGAGAGTCTAGGGTAACCTACCAAGTAAGCCACCAAGACCAACAGAGTTGCTAGCCAAGGGTGAGGGGAATCTAGAACAGGTAGTAGAAAAGGGAAATGATCTGTTGGCACCTGAGGATCCATTGCTCTGGTGACAGAAGTTGCAGTTTTTCCTCTTTTAAATTTTCCAGGAAAAGAACCAATTGGAATCCCATTTGCAGAACTTACTTTACAAAGCAACTAATGCAGGCAGCGGAAAGGGTTGGACTGTAGTTAATACTGTCATATACTATCCAGATCTTCCCTTCGGGACTGAGATACCATTTCTCCAGCTATTGGGAGTGTTGGCAGCTGAAAGCTCTCAGCTGAGTCACTCTCCAGAAATGCTCTTAGTCCCTTGCCCAAGAATATAGCCTCCCTGGGGCCAGTTTCCAACCAAAGACAGATGGATTCAGGATACCAAGGCCTAACCCCTTTGCGTCAAGGTGGGACAAGACAGGCTCTGCACAGCTCCCCTTTGGCTTCAGCCTGGCTTTTATGCATCCCAGCTCAGCTCCTTCCTCTACTTCATTGGCTCTCCTTTGGTGCTGATCCCAAAGACACTCCCCAATGAACTTCCTACACACAAATCTGTTTCAAAGTCTGTGTCCCAGGGGATGTGACCTAAGAAAACATTGTTGCAAATTTAGTGTAATTTATGGCCATGGAGAGTTAAATAATATGAGGAACAAGCTGGGGACAGGGTCACTATCTGATAATTCACAAAGGAAATGGCACAGAAGGACTGGGTGAATAGTGCTGAGAGATAAGAAGAGTGTCATTGGGTTGAGCTTTCCAGATGGGGGCAAGACTCCCAGTTGAGACTGTTCCCAGAAAAGAATCAGAGCGATGATAGGTGAAATAGAAGGTTCAGGCCAAGAGTTTTATATGAGGCAATGCTCTAGGAGAGGTCATATCAGAGACATCTTATGTATCCTACATCCTCTCGGCCCACCTTTTTATTCTAGCCATTGACGTGACTGGTGTCATGTGGGGTTAAGTGGGGCTGGCTTGCATCCTGACCAATGAGAACGTCCTCCGTAATGTGCAGGTGCAACCTGATACATACCTCTCGATTTTGTTAACAGCATCACAAAGTCATGAAAAGGAAAGTGACAGGCTCAGATTAATGAAATATCAACCTCAGATGTTCAGGGAAAGACAGAAAGGCTCCACAGTGGTACTTAAAAAAGGCTCTTGTCTTCTGTACCTCAGGCCCAGGATTTAATTATAAGGATACAGATAGTAATGTATAAGTAACAGATAGTAAATGCCAGAGTCAGAGCCCTAATAGGGATGAGTGTTCCCTGGGACATGGAAAGGGAACATTGGTTTGGATGAACTAGAGAAACTTGAGCCCCCAGACTCCCCTGAACTCTCCAGTTTGGCGAAGTCGCTCACTATCCCATGCTGGAGGAGAGGAGCCTTTTCTCTCCTAGAGGCTCTTCAGAGACCTTACTTGAGGCTCTTGCCTCATAGATGAATGTCCTCCTCCGGATCTCCTCCTGTTTCCCTTTGTTGCCTCAAGATCTGGCTAGTGGGTACAGGCAGGAAATGGGAAGGCATAGCTGGAGGCAGATCTTGAAGGAGTTGGGCTAGGGAGGGCAGGATCTAAAGCTGGGGGCGGTAGGGAGGGGATTCATTGACCTGAGAGTGTTGTATGATTAGGAGTTTCATCTGAATCAGTTCTAATATGTGCTAGGATTGTTCCATAAACACTGAACGTATTGATGACCTGCAGTAAATGAGGTCAAGATGCTGGAACTATCTTTCAGAGTTTTGAGAAAGGGGTTAGAAGGCTCAAGGAGATGGATATATAGGAGTGGATTTATTATATGATGTAAAGAACCCATCCCTGAGCATACAGTCCATGGAACATTCCCTCCCCTGAAGCAATAAGGATGTGGTAATGAGGGGCACCGGCGTCTTTGAGAAGCCCAATGATGGTTATCCTCCATGGGACAGAAGTAACTATAGGAGATTCTGCCATGGAACTGGGCTCTTCAGTATGAATGGAGGTGAGAGGATTCTGGAATAATAGAGCCCAGGCTTAGCACTTGACAGACAAGGGCAGGGTGGATATCACAGAACCGGGCAGCAAGGTCAGAGTCTAAAACAGGTGCCTCCCCTCACAAAGCTTTGTGGCACTGGCTAATAAATAGACCACTGTGATTCTAGAGAGGCATGATAGATGGGCTGCTGACTGAGATGCTTCTCACATAACCAGAAAAACTCGAGAGCTCAGTGAACAGAAGGCTAACATCAACTGCAGAAGTGGGAAATCATGACCTGTCTTCCAGTTTCCAGATCTGAGGTAGTTCTCACTCACTGAGGCCACTGACTGACGGGAAGGCCACGTCCACCTGAGAAAGGAGCCTACGACGCCACTATAGGAATAGACATCATTTCCCTCAATTCTTCCCACATTCTTCCATGACCTGTGATCATGTGCCAGCAGTATAGAGAAGGAAAAGGGAAATTGCCAGGCATTTGGGGAGTGGGGGCTATTGGATATAAGGGATTCAAAATACTGTTACAATCCCTTAGTCACGATAGAAGCTTATGGAAGCCAGGTGATAAATGGAATCCTGCGTAAGCCCATCTGACAGCAGGTCTAGTGAGTCTGCAGACCCACCTGTGGTTATTGTCCCATTCCCCAAGTGCATAATTTGGATGCATATACCTAATAGCGGGCAGAATCCTTACATTGAAATTCCAATTGATGGAGTATATCAAGCTATATGGTAAGAAGGGACACATGGAGGTCCTTAAAACTGCCCTCCTCCAGCCGGGATAGTAAATCAGAAACAATTATGTATCCCAAGGAGAACTGTGCAGATAGGCCAAGGGATGCAAAGGTAGTGGCTTCATCATATCCCCATCCAATCCACCTGAATAGCCCTTGTGGAGACCAGATGGACCAAGGCAGGTGGTGACTGGGGCTACCCAGTTGCACCTGTTGTACCAGATGTTGCGTCTTTACTGCAGTGTATTACACAGTGGCTGGCTCTTGGAGTGCAGCTACAGATGCGGCGAACATGCTCTTCCTAATTGCCGTCGGTAAGGGAAAAGCATGACCAGTTTGCTTTCCCAAGGCAGGCACTATCTTGCCACCGGGCTGTGTTCACTCTTTTTCCTTCTGTGACAACACAGCTCGCAGGGACGCTGACCATTTTGACCATCCATGGAGGCAGGCTATCATGTTGATCTGTTAGATTAATGTCATCATGCTCGTTTTGATCTGGAGAGCAGGAATTAATGCAGATTTTGAATGCCCTAGTCAAACACGTGTGTGTCAAAGGATGGGGGATCGTCTATACTGCAAGGACTCATGGGTGGAAGTAGACTCAATTGTAGACAGCTCTGACAATTTACAGCCACCTTCCACCAAGGTTATGAAACTATCAGGGAGATTAGGTCCTGTTACTATTGAAATTCACCCATAACAGACAATATGTGGAAAAGGTCCTGAGAGGGTGGTCTACAATAACCTTTCATGTGTTTACTGAGGTGCCTCCTGATTTTTAGGGATGGCCATACTGCTGCTCCAGTTAAGGAACAAATGAGTGAGAGACAACAGAAAAATACACATTTGTTGCTGTGTTGGGCATAATTTTCTAGTTGTTGGAAATGACATGTTTCCTTAGAAGTGGACAGATAGCTGCTGCCATTGTTGAGACAGACATGTGGGGGGATAAAAGACACATAAAACAATAGGAAGGAGTGTGCAAACAGGTGTGAGTGCTGGCACCACACCACAGGTCGGAAGAGGATGCCTGAGTCAGCACTGGGGTGACAGGGTCCCCAGAAAGCAGGGATGCCCGAGGAAAGGAGGGGAGATGGCAGTGAGGTGGGGGGGGGGGACCAAGAGCAGGTGAGTGTGGGAAAGAGTCTGTAAAAAAGTCTATAAAAGCAGAGTCTGCAAAAAGCTGACGCGAAAGAACAGAACAAAGAAATCAATGAGTCTGTGACATAGGAAGAACGACAAAGCTGAGTGATACCAAAAGACTGATCTGCATCAAAAAAATTATGAATGCCCTTCCCAATATAAAATGAATTGTTTCCAGGAAAGACCATCCCAAAATTCTCCTAAAAATTTGTTTTCATAAGTGACTTTTTGTCACTTTGCTTTAGAAAACGTATTTGAGGCACCTTGTAAAATACAAATTAGTGGGGAAAAAGAATTCAACCCATAATTGTACCATTCAGAGACTAATTGCATCAAAATGTTGATGTTTACTGTCCAAAGGTTTTGTGTGCGTGTATTCTGTTTTAATAAAAACAGGATCATGCTGTGTAAGACAATTTCTTTTCAAAAGGCATAGCTTTCATCTGTGAGAAGAACAGTAGTCCTTCCCTCAAATCACATTCAATTTCTAAAAGGAAGTCAATGGACGACAGAAAATCCCTTGTGGGATTATTTTTTATTTGAATTCTCCACATCCTATTTTCTTCTTCTGGAATGTGCTGTATCACCGCAGTGTGAAGCCAGGGCTGGGTCAGGCTCTTTCCCGCTGCCGAGCTCCACAGCCCCCGTCATGTGATGCTACCAGCTTGCTACAGCTGACCCACATATTTAATTTATTTTTATGGAGCCTTTTTCTGGAACAAGAACAGAAAAGTGTTGGGGGCTATCTTCCACAAGACGTGTGGAGGGAGGTGCCAGGGCTCCCACCTCACCGTGCTGGACAGCAGGGGGTCCGGGGCTCACCGCCTGTGCCTCCACTGTGGTCCTGTTTAAGACTGGACAGGGGCCAGGGGACAAACGGAGTGTATATAATGACTCAACCTCATCTTGCCTTCTCATTGCGAGATTTTGAGCAAGTTACTTAAGTTCTCTGAGCCTCGGCTTCCTTTCATCAGCTAATGGAAATAATACCTCTACTGTGCAATAGCGGCAAGCACCGAATTAAGACTCTATGGGCAGAGAGCAGGCATTTCTTCACTACGTGCAGAAACAACAAATCACTCATTCTGCAAACTTGTGCACTGCAAGTAAGAGGGTTTATGGAAAAAAAAAAAACCCAGGATTGGGGCAAAAACCTATGCAATTTTGTCGCCAAAGCACTGACGATAACAATCCCCATCCTAATAAAATGCCCTCGAGTTACACCTTTCCTAAAAAAATACTAAGTAGGGGCACCTGTGTGGGCTCAGTCGGTTAAGCTTCTGACTCGTGATTTTGGCTCAGGTCATGATCTCAAGGTGGTGAGATCGAGCCCCGTATCGGGCTCCATGATCAGTGCGGAGTCCGCTTGAGATTCTTTCTCCCCCTCTCCCTTTGCTGCTCCCTGGGCTTGCGTGCTCTCTCCCTCTCTAAAATAAATAAATAAATGTTTAAAAAAATACTAAGTAAATGTAAGACTTGCCTTTAAGGAAAGGTGGTGGCTGCTTGATGGAAGAGGGTGTGAGTAAGAGTAAATGCTGCCAAGTTATGGTGATGAGGACGAATTGCACCAAGATCCAGAAAAGCTTTGCAGTGAGCACCTCCCAGACAGAGCCAAGAGGAAGACAGCAGGCTGAATGGGCACCTTGTTCTGCTCTGGATTACTTCATGACTTCCCATGGTTTTTTTAACGTTTATTAAATAGTGTGCATTGAACTGTAAAATATTTTTTTAAAAAGATTTTATTTATTTATTTGACAGAGAGATAGCGAGAGCAGGAACACAAGCAGGGGGAGTGGGATAGGGAGAAGCGGTTTCCCTGCTGAGCAGGGAGCCCGATGTGGGACTCGATCCCAGGACCCTGGGATCATGACCTGAGCCAAAGGCAGACACTTAACAACTAAGCCACCCAGGCGCCCTGAACTGTAAAATATTAACATGAGTGCCCTGAGCTGCAGAATATTAACATGAAAATCACACACAAATCAAAGCAATCTCAGTTATATCAATATCCTCCTACTTACCACTCATATATAAGCTAATTTGCATTATATACCTAGATGGTGGAGCAGAGCAGAATATACTTATAGAGGCTGGCTTGTCGCAGATGCTCCTGGATGATTGTGAAATCATTGTCATCATCACTAGCATCATACCCATCACCAAAATGATCATTGTATATGTTAATCCTCACTAGTCGGGAATTCAGAAGAGAGAAGAAAGTTCATACACAGAACCAGCATACAAGGGACCATAAGGACAAACCATCCTGAAACAAGATTCTGACTCCAACCAGAGGCTTAGTGTATGTTCCTGCTAAAATAGGAACGGGTTCTAAGATGTTGGCAGTTTTGAATTCCAGTTGAGAGTGACAAGTGAGAGTAGAACCAGATGCCTTTGGGGATATCCATACGGAGGTTTGGAATTCAGCATTTCTCCCATAATCTTTTTGTGGCAACATAGTATGGGGGGGTTTATTTAGTGTCCAAAACTGAGAACACAATGAGGCTCTCTGATTTTATTTTTATCAATCATCTACTAAGATGGGATTGTGAGTATGGGGAAACCGAGTCTAATCCCTCTGTTCTACATACTTTCACATTCAATATTTATTGTGAAAGGTCATGGAAAAATAGAGAGCTGATGGAAATTTGTGGGAGGGGGCAATAATGATTTTAAGATTTAAAAAACAATTGCTTCACATAGAGCCTTCCTCAAATATTAATAAGAGCTTCAATCTCACAATCTACTTAGTGCCAAATTAGTTCAACTCTGCTTACACAAACCCTTGTCCCAGGCTGTCTTGGGGAACCATGAAGGCCCAGCTGGTGGAAGGAAACAGGGCTGAAAAAACAAAACTTAGCAGGTGGTGCTTAGTTTCTAGAAACTGTCCATAATTGGTATAACAAAACAGTATGAACTTAGACATTCAAGAACCAGGAAATTCCAAAGTTAACGTTCTTATATTGATTCAGCTATATAGCACATTTAATATGGCTTATACTAGACCCTGAAAATAGCAACCATAATGTATTATGCCTATCGTACTCCGTCTGAAGGAAAAAATGGGAAGACTCACTTAAGGCTAAAGAGATTGAATGAGTCTTGCCATGAAAATCTTTGGAATTTCTTATGCTTTGATCACATATATTCCTTACCCATATGCTTCGTTACTATCATTTTTTCTGGGTTTAGATAGAAGGCATTTCAAAAGAAAAAGCGATTGTTTTGCTGAAGTCAAATCCCTAAATTATAATTTTTTGAATCAGGAAACCTTAAGTCAAAGTTCTTGCAAAAACCCATAAAATGTTCTATTTTGTGCTTGTTCTTAAATACATTATTTAAATCTTCATGACTTTAGATTGGCTTGATTTTTCCCCCTTCCTCCATTGGGAGTACATTCCTGCCAAGTTGGAAGTTTGTAACAATCATTTTTGAGTGACATAAGTGCAAAACAATCTCAACTGTCTGTCTGCAATAGGGAAAATTATATTTCATTCATCATTGTTTTACTGCAAGCTCATGAAGCTATTTTTATAAAACTATCTTTTTTCATGGGGGAAGAAAGTTCAGTACAAATATGTTGACTTAAAACCCAAACTCAATTTTTCTAGGGAGGTCTTCAGTAGATGAGTGACTATATTATAGTCTTAAATATTATTACTCTAAAATATTTTTGGTTTTAATTTTCACTGACTTGAATGATTTGGGAAGGTGACTGGTCTTTCTTTCTTTCTTTCTTTCTTTTTTTTTTTTTTTAAAGATTTTATTTATTTATTTGAGACAGAGAGAATGAGAGAGACAGAGAGCACATGAGAGGGGGGAGGGTCAGAGGGAGAAGCAGGCTCCCTGCCGAGCAGGGAGCCCGATGCGGGACTCGATCCAGGGACTCCAGGATCATGACCTGAGCCGAAGGCAGTCGCCCAACCAACTGAGCCACCCAGGCGCCCGTGACTGGTCTTTCTAAACTTTCTTTTCACAAAGTAAAATTGACTATAGTTTATGTAATAGACTATAGTAACTATTGTTATTTGTCTGCCTGGCAAGATTTCCCAACACCTTTCTTGGGTTAATATTTCCTGCCCTAGGAGTCCTTCCCTGGGCTATCTTGATTTGCAGCCTAACGAGGAACATCGTTGCCTCTGAAGCAGGTGCTATAGGCATATGAAGGCATGTGGGTGGGTAGGAGGGTGGGGGACATGGCCATCTTCTCCATCACGAGCTGAAGGCTCGTAATAGAAGGATAAAATCAAGTAAAGCCAGAAATGAGCAACATACGAGCTGACAGTGGTAGTGAAGCCAGTGTGCTAGTGAGTGGGCAAGGAGAGTGAGACATTCCTTGTCTTCTTTCCAGTTCCAGAAGGTCCCTCAGGTCCAGATCAATCCCTTTGATTTTTGAGGTACTCCATTATCCAGAGCCTCATGAACTAGGATATTCCCTTTGGATGGTAAGTGAAATGTAGAGTTTTGTTTCTGATATCTGCAACCCAACGAGTCATACACAATATAATGTCTTTGTTAATTCTATTGCATGAGGTTGCATGTAGGACAATGGTTCTCACACTTGAGCATGTATCAAAGTCACCTGTGTGGGGAGGAGGGCTTGTTAAAACAGGGCTGGGCACCATTTTTGGAATTTCTGATTCAGTCAGTCTGGGGTGGAGCCCTGAGAATTTGTATTTCTTTCTTTTTTTTTTTTTAAGTTTTATTTATTTGAGAGAGAGAGAGTGCGCACATGCACGAGTTGGGGGGGCAGAGAGAGAGGGAGAAGCTGCCTCCTGGCTGAGCAGGGAGCCCAATGCAGGGCTGGATCCCAGGACCCCGAGATCATGACCTGAGCTGAAGGCAGACGCTTCACCAACTGAGCCACCCAGGTGCCCCGAGAATTTGTATCTCTAACAAGTTCTCAAGTGATGCTGATGCTGCTGGTCCAGAGACCACATTTTCAGAAACGCTGTTGAAGTGTTAACACAGACCTTCATACAACCACAGCTTGTAAGTAAGGGGCAGCCTAATTAAGCAATGAATCATTGAAAGTATTCAAGTAGCAGCTGGGTGAAAATTTTTCGGGAATGCCGTGGGAGGGAATTTTTTCATTGTGTGAAAAGTTATATCACAGGAATATTTTATAGTTTTTAAAAATTTCTTCTAGGTGGGAGCAAAGGATTAAAAGAACACTCCATCTGGTTCTTCCAAATAACAGAGAAGCACAGGAAAACGGAATGTGTTCCTGCCACAAATTCAGACTTGTTCAGTAAAGCAAGCACTGTGGTGTATTTCCACATTGACTTAAAAATCAGAAATAAACATGCTATTGTTTATGCTGTTCTGTAGTAAATCAGCAAACACACATGTAGCCCCAATTCAAGGTTGCTAATAAAGCCGATTTATGTCCCCACTTCCAAAACCCAGGTCACAACTCTACAAATTATATAACATGAAATATTACATTATATACATGATATGTACATGATTATATACATGATAACTCTAGCCAGAGCTTATTTTGGAACATATTAAAAATTCTAACTTAAGAAGGCAATAGATTTTTACTAGCTTTGGAAGGACAGTTCTATTACCATTACCAATAGTTAAACCTAATGGTTAATCCACCAGAAATATCATGTGGGGAAAAAAATCTTTTGCTTCCTTTTTAAATTTTTGAGAAAGAACAGAGCGTATTGAACAAATGTGATAATGAAAATCGTATAGCTTTACTACGTATGGTTATATTTTCATTGTGCTGCAATCACCTTTCAGGATGATTTCTTTATTTCTAGCATGGGAATTGTCCATTTTTGAGTAATATACTCAAGCTTACATGCTGCTGGTTGAACCAGGACACACATATGGATTGTGGAGCACTGTCTTTGATGTGCTGTTGTTAAATGTGTTGAGTATCACCTCTGAGTAACCATTTCTTAGAAACCATTCTTAAAAGTACAAGTGTCAGTAGTAATTCTTTGATAAAGAAATGAGACACAACAGGTTACTGTCGTTGTGTTTTGAGACTTCAAAAGTTCAACCAGGCTATATTAGTCTTAAGATACTTTTTATTTTTTTATTTTTTAAAATTTCTTTTATTTCTTTTTTAAATTTTTTTATTATTAAGATTATTTACTTATTTATTTGAGAGAGAGAACGCACGAGCAGGGGGGAGGAGCAGAGGGAGAGGGAGAAGCAGGCTTCCTGCGGAGCAGGGAGCCCGATGTGGGGCTCGATCCCAGGACCCTGGGATCACGACCCGAGCTGAAGACAGATGCTCAGTCGACTGAGCCACCCAGGTGCCCCTTAAGATACTTTTTAAAAAGAAACTAATGAAAATGAAATAAATATCAACATGCATGCTTTGAAATTATACATATATGGATCTGTTACCTACTGGTTTTGTCACTTGGGCCAAATCTCCAGATTCCTCAAGCTCCCACAAGCTCAGTTTTCTCATCTGGAAAATGCAGTTTCGATCGGATGTTCCCTGTATTCCTTTTAAAGCTAACATTCCAAAGTCTTGTGGGGGTGGGGAAGCATAATGATTCATCAAGTTTTCTTTAAACATATCTCAGTTTATAGAAGTTCCTAGAATTCAGGAATTGGATCCGTTCCATACCTTTCTTTAAGAAATGGAGACACAGAGAAAATGAGCAGTATGGAACTGAACTTCACAGGGAGTGGTTACTTCCTAAAAGAGAAAATCTGAAACGCTAGAGCAGGGCGGAAATCTGTGTATCAGAACTGTGGGTGTGTTGGAGAAGTGGTTGGGGAAGATTGGTGTGGCTCGTTATTTACGGAGGTCCTCCTTTCTCCAAAAGCAGCAGATCGCTGTGGTTTCTCCATGGAATCTCACCATATGCTCTGTGGAGCTACATTATTAACTCTTTTATATATGGGGAAATGGAAATAATACAAGACATTTTTGAAGGTTTATGCAATGAATCAGGGTTAAAAATCAGATTTAAAAGCTTGAAATTTCGGGGCTTGAATGTAGTCACATGAGTATAGTCATGTGAAGACACTGGAAGATTTTTTTCTTTAAGATTTTATTTATTTAAGGGGTGCCTGGGTGGCTCAGTCAGTTAAGTGTCTGCCTTCAGCTCGGGTCATGATCTCAGGGTCCTGGAATTCAAACTCCATATCAGGCTTCCTGCTCAGCGGAGAGCCTGCTTCTCCCTCTCCCTCTGCCCCTCCTCCCTGCTCTCGCTCTATCTCAAATAAATAAATAATCTTTAAAAAAAAGATTGTTTATTTATTTATTTGACAGAGAGAGAGAGAGCACAAGCAGGGGGAGTGGCAGGCAGAGGGAGAGGGAGAAGCAGACTCCCCACTGAGCAGGGAGCCTGACACAGGACTCGATCCCAGGACCCTGAGATCATGACCTGAGCCGAAGGCAGATGCTGAGCCACTGAGCCACCCAGTCATCCAGATACTGAGAAATTAAAGTAGAGGGCCAATGTTAGCTGAGTTTTCTTTTTTATCAACATGAAAGCTAATTAACTTTAAAGGAAATAATTGTGGGGGAACGTTGGGGCCTGACTACTTACAAAAGAAACCATTCAAAGCACGCTGCCAGCTCACTTCCAGCTGCTGTTGAAAATCAAAAACTTGGGGCGCCTGAGTGGCTCAGTCGGTTAAGCGTCTGCCTTCGGCTCAGGTCATGATCCCGGGGTCCTGGGATCGAGCCCCGCATCAGGCTCACTGCACGGTGGAGAGCCTGCTTCTCCCTCTCCCTTTGCCTGCCATTCTGACTATCTGTGCTCGCTCTCTATCTCTCTGTCAAATAAATAAATAAAATCTTTAAAAAAAAAAAAAAGAAAATCAAAAACTCAGAATCACAAATGAAATTTGGTATGGTTAAGTATAAATCAGCATAATTTGTATGAGCGCAATTAAAATGACAGGTAAACCGTGTGTTGGTAAATGCAAGATAGAGAAGGTTTTGTGCAAAGGAGAGTCTCTATACGTGAAGTCTGAGTTTCCTGGTTTGAAAGGGATTAACTAAACTCAATAGAAGTAAAGCCAAAGAAAACATACACTTCATCTGTGGAGACAGAGAAAATGCTTAAATTTCTCTTGGTGATGGCATACAGCTACAGGATAATCAGGTCCTTGCAGGGATCTGTTCTTACATATTCACTTAATAATATAAAACACCCAGTCTTTACCACTCTGTTGAGACTACTGGCATAATTCACAGCAGATAAAAGAAACACATCCTTTGGCAACTTTTGGCTCACTATCCAGAGAATCTGCTGTTTGATATATTTAATAAAATGGTGAAGCTTGATATTGAATTTCTACAGAGCAGAAATATCCCAAGAATGCTCAGAGAAAAAATAAATAAGAATATGATTCTAGTAGAGGAACTGAAACAAACGTGAAGATGGAGGGACATCAAAGTAGAAATAAATTAGACTAGTTTCACATTCTAAACATTTTAAATTACTGGGAATTTATTTTATGTTGGCATCAATTTGGAAGATCATACATCTGCAAATCTATAATATAATATAAAAAAAGAATTGTTTATATCTTAAAATGGATTATTAAAATATGCTTGGATATGCCATATTGTCGCATTTAAAAATGGATTCGTACAATAATTGTGGCTATAGCAACTGCTTTGATAAAGCCTAGAGTTTGGGCGTAATAAATTTACAAGTCTAGGGGAAAGGGAGAGAGGACCCAGAGTAGTGGAAGGAGATTCAACAGACCGTGCCTGCAGCCTATGAGATGGTCAGCAAAATGGAACTTAGAATGAGGCTCTGTAGGCTTCCTTCCACACCTTGTTATTGCTTATCCAGTATCTTCCTATGGCTTCACATGTCTGCCCAAAGAATACAGTTGCATTAGCTATATTTTCTTACTTTCTGTGTTCTTGGTGCTCTGGCACTGGCGGCCTTGCAGACCTGGGGAACTCCCCCTTCCAGGGTTAACTGATTCCTGGAGATAACAACTTGCCTATCAGCACACTTTTGATATGCAAACCATACCCTGCCACCCATTTTCTTTGACCACACTTCAGTCTGGGACACTATTCTGTCCTAATCACCACGGGGCCAGGTACCAGACAACTGGGCATTATCCCTACAGCCCAGAGCCTGTCAAAAATCATTCAGACTGTTCGATCATAAGTTTGTAGTGCTTGCTTACCTTGCTTCTCCCGTTCCTTTCTGTGTAAAGCACAATAAAATATCCTGTCCACAGTTCCCCTCTCCCTGCTTGCTCGTCTTGTTTTGGTACTTCTCTGTGTGGACCTGCATGGTGTGAGATGGTGCATGTCTCCTATTCCTACGGGATTGTGAATATAATAAAAAAAAAAAAATTCTTCCTTCGTTGCAATCATTTTCGTGTTTCATTTTCATACCTGCTCAAAACAAGTACCTTTGTAGAACAATTGTGTTATGCAAATATACTGAATTTTTCAACTATCCACATAGACTGTTGCAACTTAACAGAGTTTTCTGAGGTTGCCTGTTAACCTGTTATATACTGCAGTCCCCAGGACACCTTACCCTCACTATCTTCACTCAGTATTAATGATGCTGTGGCTATGATGTTACAGTGGACTGTTCTGGATGGCCCCACAAAATTTCCTATTCTTTTGGAAAATGAGAAATTTTTCCTTTCTCCCCAGATTAGTCCTTTGTTAGGTGCCACACCTTTCTCTGTCCAATGGATGAGCATGTAATCAAAATAGGTCAACATGATTTAAAAATTATATTTTTTAAAAAAACAGTCAAAAAGCAACAGTTGTGGGATCAGCGAGGGGGAACATTTACAAAATTATATTTTTTTAAAAAAACAGTCAAAAAGCAAAATAGGTCAACATGAGGTAGGCCTTTGAACCTATTTAGGTTTGAGGCTACTCAGATTTAATTTGAATTTTTACTAGGAGTTGGGGCCAAAGCTCCAGTCAATGATAAAGTAACTTGCTGTATTTTTTGAGCATATATATGTCTTGGGAATCTCACGAACAAGGGTGGAATTTGGGATTTGGGGCAGTCCTGGCGTTCTAGTCAAATATCATCCTTAATGTCACATTCTAAGGTCAGACAGTACACATTATCTGTTGTTTCCAGCCGCCATCCATTCTGGATGCTTAGTCTTCATGCCCAATGCCCTGTGGGTTGGCCTTTTGACATCTGAAATATCATCTCTTATATCCTTAACATCATACCCTTGTGTCCTTAACCATTATAGCATCATACCCATGTAATTTTTTAAAAAGATTTTATTTATTTATTTGCGAGAGAGAGCAACAGAGAACATGAGCGGGGAGGAGAGGGAGAAGCAGGCTCCCTGTGGAGCAGAGAGCCTGATGTGGGACTTGATCCCAGGACCCTGGGATCATGACCCAAGCCGAAGGCAGACGCTTAACCCACTGAGCCCCCCAGGCACCCCTCCCCCATATAATTTTTATGATCTATGTGGTAGGTAGGGAAATGGCCACAAATTTCCTAGTTCCCCATATCGAGCCCTTTATCATGTGTCTTCTTCCATTCCGAGGTGCAGTCCATTTTCCCACTCTCTGAATCTAGGTAGTACCAATGATTTTGCTCTGGCCAATATGATATGGCGGCAGTGAATGCTGTGTCAATTCCAACACTTTTAGAGGCCTGTGTGCTTCTCCTTGTTCTATCGGGACTCCTGCCTTTGCCATGTGAACAAGTCCAGGCTAGCTTGCTGGAGAATGTGAGACTGTGTGGACGAGAGCTGAGTCAGCTCAGTTGTCCTAGCTGAGGCTCTGGACACATGTGAGAGCCCACCCATTGCTGACAAAACTGATCTGTAGTTGGCCACAGATGCACAAAGGAACCCAGCAGAAGAACCACTAAGCAGAGCCTAAGCTGCTGGCTCTAGTGTCGAGAGCTATGTAAAAGGTTGTATTAAGCCGCAAAATTTTGAAGAGGTTTGTTATACAATAGCAACAATCGCTGACTCGTGCAATATATTATTTATTATTCATAATAAAAAATAGACTTATCTAGCAATAAAGCCAAACTTGAAAAACAACAAGATTCGTGGTGCCTGGGTGGTTCAGTCAGTTAAGCGTCGGACTCTTGGTGTCGGCTCAGGTCGTGATCTCAGGATCCTGGGATCCAGCCCTGAGCCGAGCTCTGCCCTTGGTCTGGGAGTCTGCTTGAGATTCTTTCCTTCTGCACCTCCCCCTGCTCATGCACGCTTTCTCTCTCTCTCTCTTTCAAATAAATAAATAAAATCTTAAAAAAAAAACAAAAGCAGTAAGATCCGTATCACTGGGATCTCTAAGCAGAGGCTTTGTGATTCCTATATCATGCCTGGGAAATAATGATCCTAGTAGCATTTTCAATTCCATGATTCCAAAATTCTGCATCACAATAGTTTGATTTCTCTATCATTCTAAATGCAGATAAAACATTCAAAAACATATTGTTCTTTTCTTCCCATACATGAAATGTCTGTATGTTGCCATGAAAATATCCCAAGTTAGTAAAGAACCTGTTGAGTATGGACTGAAAAAAGCCAACTGGTCGTGTGCAGACAGAGTAATAGAAGTGATAAATTCTGATGCAGAGGCATCGACTTCTAAGCCATGGTTGTGTCTTTAATATCTTCCCACTGTTACTGCTGGACCTCAGGAAATTCCTTACCCTTGAGTTTTGGTTTCACGATCAGTACGATGGGCATGATGATCCACCATCCTGAGACTTGGTGTAAGCTAATCACATATTCCTTCTAAAGAGTGGAGAACTCAAAATAAATTATGTATACATATAAAGTACTATCACATGAAGAGAATAAATCTCTTAAGCAGAAAATCTTAGTAAATATATCACCTAAGGCATGAATATCCCCAAATAAAGGTATTGTTGAAGAAATAATCAGGTTAGAACACAAATGATCAAGCTGAATTAATCATAAGATATTAACTACTATAGACAATTGAAACTTACGTCTACACAGAAACCAAAGAGAAACAGGAATTATTAGAACTTCCGAGAGAATGATGTAAGTGAGTGGTACTAATAGGGCATCTACAATAGTTAACAGCTCGGAGCCAAGTTTCCAGACAAAGTCTTGCTTAGTCATCTATTAGATTTTAATTTTTTTTCCGAAATAAAAGGAATAACTTGTCTGTGCCACCACATTTCATGATGTATATTTGAGGATTATGTGTATTTCACATCCATAATTGTTTACATTCTCATGATTCTTTAAAGTGTTAATTGTGAAAACACACAACCCTAAAATGTACCGTCTTAACCATTTCTAAGTGTACAGTTCAGGAGTATTAAGTATACTCACATTGCATTCTGGTGGTTTCTTTACTTTTTTTTTTAATTTTTAAAATTTTATTATGTTATGTTAGTCACCATACATCATTAGTTTTTGATGTGGTGATCCATGATCCATTGTTTTCATATAACACCCAGTGCTCCATGCAGTACATGCCCTCCTTAATACCCATCACCGGGCTAACTAATCCCCCCTCCCCCCTCCCCTCTAAAACCCTGTTTGTTTCTCAGAGTCCATAGTCTCTCATGGTTCATCTCTCCTTCCGATTCCCCCCCTTCATTTTTCCCTTCCTTCTCCTAATATCCTCCATGCTATTCCTTCCACAAATAAGTGAAACCGTATGATAATTGACTTTCTCTGCTTGACTTATTTCACTTAGCATAATCTCCTCCAGTCCCATCCATGTTGATGTAAAAGTTGGGTATTCAACCTTTCTGATGGCTGAGTAAAATTGCATTGTATATATGGACCACATCTTCTTTATCCATTCATCTGTTGAAGGGCATCTCGGCTCCTTCCACAGTTTGGCTATTGCAGACATTGCTGCTATGAACATTGGGGTGCATATGGCCCTTCTTTTCCCTACATCTGTGTCTTTGGGGTAAATACCCAGGAGTTCTGGTAGTTTCTAAAGAATTAAAGATGGATGAAATGTTACAAAGGTGGGAGTAACAGAAAAATATTTTAAAGCTCCTGCATATATGTGAGCTTAAGGCCTTGAACTGTTGAATCAAAAATGTGGCCAAACTGTGACTCTTATTTTGTAGGAGGACTGTCCCTGGGAATGTTTACACAGAGGCTGCATGACTCCTGAATTGGGTAAGATAATGATTTTTCCAGCTCAGAAATGCCTGTTCATGTGTTCCCTGATCACGTATCCCCTCCCAGGTCTATGCCCGCACACTGCAGGGCCCACTGTGTGAGGCTGGATGAGCCCGTGAGCCCTCAGAATCCTGACTGTGGTTCCCTTTTATGGCATGGTCAGACACCACTAGGGACCTGGTGAAGCTTCTCTTCATTCTGTCACCACAGACTTCGGTATCAGGCAGACTAGGTCCTGGTTCCAGACCTGCCACTACTTTTCACACTTGTTTCCTCATCTGGAGATAATAATGCCACCTAGTTGGGAGGGATGTGATGAGGGCCAAAGAAAGGATTCAAGAAGAATGTTGAGGATGGACTCCCCATGAAATGTTTGCTCTGATTTTTCCATTCCTCATCACACTGTGGAGTGTCCCAGGCATAGACCTTTTCTTCATCCTTCTCCCCATCACCAATTGTTGGAAAAAATGACATGCTTGGCCTTCTTTTCGTTCAGCCTGGTCCCTTCTGGGTGAGGGAGTTCATCTAAATCTACATGCATGGGCTAGTCAGGGCTAACTTCATGCTAGCTGTCCCAACTCATGAACTTCACAGGAGCATACGTGAAATCATGCATTTCTTCCCACCAAGACTGGTTATGTCTAATAAGTATTTTAAAATCTATTTTTATTTATGATGATGATGACTTAAGGGAAAAGAAGGTAGCGGGAAGGTAAGGGAGAAAGAAGGGAAAGACAGAAGGGAGAAGGCTGGGAAAGAGAAAGGGTGCAAGAGGGGGTAGAGAAGGTAGGCAAAGGAAAAGGGGGAAAGATGTAGATAAATAGAAACTGCCAGGAATGTTACATTGGCAGAGCTTGAAGTGAGGGGAGGGTAGAAACAAGGTGGAGCGAGGAGTTGCTGAAGAGAGAATGGTTTGTATTCTCAAACCTCATGGAGAGTGAAGTGTGGTTGGCATACAGTCAGCCCTCAGTATATGTGTGCTGAATGAGAGTGTGTAGAAGGGACCGAGGCCGTAGCTTCAGTCTAAAGTGTCACTGAGGCACACGCTCACCACCTGATCGTTCTTCGGGCTGAGGATGTTATACCCTGGTTGTCTCTTCTAATGACTTTCCTTTAAAAGGCCAATCTGCTTATAAGGAAGAAATCATTGTCCGGACTTTAGCTCAAAGTAGTAAATATCCTTACACTAGTGGTCAGGTCAATCCCAGCTTTAGATTGTATCTGGCCTGTGAAAGATGTTCCCCAACTTCACCCTAAGCCAAAGCAGTGGTCAGACTGTTGAGGTGTTAGGCATCATGGTAGGATAGCAAGGGGGATAGTTTTAGGTGGGTGGCATCAGCCCATGGCTGTCCCAGTCCTGGCAGCACACCAGCACTGATTACCCTCAGGCTCCGCTCCAGAGAGGACCTGAATAGGGCAAGCCCAGCCTTACAGCACACACCGACAGTTCTGACCATCAGGTAGCAAGGTCCACAGGTGGGGTCTAGTGGACCCAAAGTAACATTTAGCTCCCAGAACCTCGGAGAGCTTCTACCCAACCCCTAGTCTATCTGGTCAGTTCATGTGTCATGCCCATCTTGGCATCTTGGGTTTAGGTTTCTGTTCCAATTCTCTGCTGAAACTGGAGTCTATCCCTTCTTCACCGAGACCCAGAACCTCTCACGGGCTCATGCCTCTGTCTCCCCTTCTCACCTCTTTTACTAACCAATGCCACCCTAACCCAGAAGGACCACTATCATCTATAATCTCGACATCCATCTGACAACCACCATTGCTTCCTCTACATGGCTACACCCAACCATGTCCTTGTGGAATCAGCCACTTGAATGTTAAATCACCTACACAAGATTTCATTTAGCCATGGTTGGATTTGGTTATTGGTTCTGCTGTCCCTTCCTGGAGGGGCCTGATTCTTCTGTCCTGGCATGCTTCCCACAGCACTGAAGTTGGCTTTTTCTTTTCTCCCTATTTGGAAAAATCCCCTCTGTTCTGTTGTGTGAGTAATCCAAATTCAATTCAATTTCTCAGGTAAATGTCTCTATTTCTTCACCTCCTACAAGCTAACCTTCGTCTTCCAACGAAAAGGACACTAACAATATTGTGATACCTTTGCTTACAATTTATGTCTTTGGGGGATTTGTACAGTGAAGGTTGAACATCATCCACTTATACTTTGTGCTCTGTTCCTGGTGCAGTTTGGGGGCTTGCTAAATGACTATTGATGAATGAATACTAAAACAGCTTAATAATGGTTTAAAAAAACTGGGAATGGTTGCTCTAGTATCCTGGTTAATGATTAGCTACTGCTTTTGTGAGACGGTTAATTCCATCCTAAGTGTGAAGTACTAATGAGAACAAAGTAGTGATTGTTTTTCTTCAGACATTATTATTATCTGTTATTCTTTTTTAAAAAATATTTATTTATTTATTTTTATTTGAGAGAGACAGAGAGCACGGGGGGGAAGGGGCAGAGGGAGAAGGAGAAGCAGGCTCCCCATTGAGCTTGGAGTCTGACTTGGGGCTCAATCCTAAAACCCTGAGATCATGACCTGAGCCAAAATCAAGAATCAGCAGCCCAACTGACTAAGCCACCCAGGCGCCCCTATGATCTGTTATTCTTAAAATTACCTATTTTATTTTATTTTTTATTTTTAAAATTTTAATTCCATTATAGTTGACCTAAGTGTTAAATTAGTTCCAGGTATACAGTATGGTGATTCAACACTTCCATACATCCATACATCACCTGGTGCTCATCACGACAGATGTACTCCTTAATCCCCATCACCTGTTCCCCCCCTCCCCCATTCCACCCAATCCCTTCTGGTGACCAGCAGTTTGTTCTCTAGAGTTAAGGTCTGTTTCTTGATTTGTCTTTTATTTTTCTTTGTTTGTTTCTTTTGTTTATTAAATTCCACGTATGAGTGACATCATACGGTATTTGTCTTTCTCTGACTGACTTATTTCACTTAGCATTATACTCTCTAGCTCCATCCATGTTGTCACAACTGGGAAGATTTCATTCTTTTTTATGACTGAGTAATAGTCCATTGTATATACATACCACATCTTCTTTATCCGTTCATCTATCGATAGACACTTGGGCTGCTTCCATAATATGGCTATTGTAGATAATGCTGCTATAAACATAGGGGTGCATGTATCTTTTCAAATTAGCGCTTTTATAATTTTGGGGTGTATACCCAGTAGAGGAATTACTGGATCATATGATAATTCTATTTTTAATTTTTTGAGGAACTTCTGAACTGTTTTCCACTGTGGCTGCATCAGTTTCCATTCCCACCAACCATGCACGAGAGGTCCTTTTTTCTCCACATCCCCGCCAACACCTGTTGTTTCTTTCTTTTTTTTTTTATTTTAGGCATTCTGACAGGTGTGAGGTGATCTCTCATTGTAGTTTTGATTTGTGTTTCCCCGATGATCAGTGATGTTGAGCATCTTTTCATGTGTCTGTTGGCCATCTGGATGTCTTCTTTGGAGAAGACAAAGTAGTAGTTTATTACTGCTTAGACAATTTATTGTTATGTAGAGAAATTATCTGCTCCACAATTATACATGGTAGCTTGCACTGGGCTCGTCATTAAATAAATCATGATCTTCTCACAGGCAGGGTGAGCAAAAGGGTGTGGATGGTTCAGAGAAAATTCAGCTCCATTGCTGAGATAATAAACCACTAATGATCAATTGTTTATATAGGGTAACATGTTATCATTATGAGAAACAAAATTTCAAAGAACAGGATTATCTAATGTTACAGTAGAGAAAAAGAATTTGTCTCTTCTAACATCAGTCCCAAATATTCTCTAGCTTTTTCTCTGACCTGTGCCAAGCTAGTATCTGAAGAAGTGGTTGGAACGAGTCCAAGTTTTAATACCGACAAAGTTTTTTATATTGTTTCTTATCGTCTGCATGGACTTTTGCCTGTATTTTATGACATTGGGGGCCTTTTTTATTTGAGGAAAGCCCCTCTTGATATCTCAGATTTAATTTTCCTGAATTCTCATTTCCTTTATTCTCATGAATGCCTGGGGTGCTCCAGATACCATCCTATTTGTGGGTTTATGTCTTGATACTTTTTATTATTATTATTGTTACATTTTTTATCCTGAGGAACATTGCTGACAGCGCCTTATTTCATTCGGCTTTTAAGTGCTGATGCTGCTACCCTCTGGGTCAGAGAGAGGTCACAGTCTGTTCTAAAACATAATCATGGGCTCCACCATATGACTGTGGGTTTAATTAGTCCACTGTACTGGTGTGGAAGCACTGAATCTTCTTGCTGAATGGAGCCTGGAGAGTACATCTGTTCTGGGCCTTTTACCTTCTGGCAGGTGGATTCCAAACTATTTAAGAGAAATGGCTGTTGAAATTGGTTTGAAATGAACGTTTTTAAGGCCTTCAGAGATTACAAGTCCACCATCTCTCTTTGTGTCTGATTTTGGGGTTTGCCATCCTGAAAATGAGTTTCTCTGTCTACGTGAAATAAATTCCATTTTAATAAAACTATTCTCTTTGGTTTAGCTCTTCTTTACATGGGAAATAATTGACCAAAATTCCTGCAAGAGAATGTCTTCTATGCTTTAAGGTTATAATGAAGTCATTTTAGTTTTCCCTTCTTTTGGTTAGACAATAGGGCTTAATCCAATTATTAATAGGTAACTGATATAGTTTCTCTTAGCTTTGCTATGAGGTAGTTAGCAAAGCATTTCAGCGCTCGGACTTTCTAATAATCTCAACTGGGTAGAAATCCTGACCTTCCTGTCTGTCAGCTCTATAGAGGTTATAACCTTGGGAAAGCTACTTAACTTCTCTAGTCCTCAGTCATATGGAAATGTTACGGACTGAATGTTTGTGGCCCCGCCACCCCCTCTCCCCCATTCATACATTCAAATCCTAACCCCCAATGGGATGGTCTTAGGCGGTGGGGCCTATGGGAGGTGATTAGGTCACCAGGTGGAGCCCTGCTGGGGGTGGGATCAGTACCCTTATACAGGACACGTGAAGAGGTTGCTTCCTCTCTCTCCTTGGCTCTCCACCATGTAAAGATACCGATGAGAGGATATCCATCTGCAAACCAGGAAGTGTGCTTCACCAGGAACCGGATCCACTGGCATCTTGATCTTGGACTTTCTGGCCTCCAGAACTGTGAGAAACAAATATTTGTTGTTTAACACCTTCCTCCCCCCCCCGCCCCCTCACCCCCAGTCCATGGTAATTTGCTATAGCAGCCTGAGCTGAGGGAAATAATTGTAGTTTCTGCCCTATTGAGTTAAGATGATTGCATGAACGTAAGATCCTCAGTTTGGTGTTGACATAGAAGATGCTCAGTGTTAGCTGTCACTGCTGCTTGATGTCCACAGTACGGCAGAGGACACTGGTATCCTGTCTTGTTTTCCCAAACTTAATAATACCCAAAGTTTGGGCGCCTGGGTGGCTCAGTTGGTTAAGCAACTGCCTTCAGCTCAGGTCATGATCCTGGAGTCCCGGGATCGAGTCCCGCATCGGGCTCCCTGCTCAGCGAGGAGCCTGCTTCTCCCTCTGGCCCTCCCCCCTCTCATGTACTCTCTCTCATTTTCGCTCTCTCAAATGAATAAATAAATCTTAAAAAAAAATAATACCCAAAGTTTTTTTTTTCTTTCATTTTAAAAATTTTGTAGACAAACCATCTACCTTTCATGAAGAAGAGGGTCTTTGTTACTTCATGCTTTAGGAATTTGGGGAGTTGTAATGTTAGGATGATAGGATTCTTTTTTTTTTTTTAATTTAACTTCAATGAACCAACATACGGAACATCATTAGTTTCAGAGGTAGAGTTCAGTAATTCATCATTTGTGTATAACACCAGTGCTCATCACATCACGTGCCCTCCTTAATGCCCATCGCCTAATTACCCAATTCCTCCCCCCCCCCACCTCCCCTCGAGCAACCCTCAGTTTGTTTCCTATAGTTAAGAGTTTCTCATGGTGGGGCGCCTGGGTGGCTCAGACGTTAAGCGTCTGCCTTCGGCTCAGGTCATGATCCCAGAGTCCCAGGACATGATCGGGTCCCACATCGGGCTCCCTGCTTGGGAAGCCTGCTTCTCCCTCTCCCACTCTCCCTGCTTGTGTTCCCTCTCTCGCTGTGTCTCTCTCTGTCAAATAAATAAAATCTTTAAAAAAAAAAAAAAGAGTCTCTCATGGTTTGTCTCCCTCTTTGACGACTTCTCATTCAGTTTTCCATCCCTTCCCCTGTGATCCTCTGTGCTGTTTCTTATATTTCACATATGAGTGAAACCCTATGATAATTGTCTTTCTCTGATTGACTTATTTCTCTCAGCATAACACCCTCCAGTTCCATCCATGTCGATGCAAATGGTAAGTACTCATCCTTTCTGATGGCTGAGTAATATTCCATTGTGTATATATACCACATCTTCTTTATCCGTTCATCTGTTGGTGGACATCTCAGCTCTTTCCACAGTTTGGCTATTATGGACATTGCGGCTATAAACATTGGGGTGCACGGGCCCCTTCAGATCATTACATTTGTATCTTTGGGGTAAAAACCCAATAGTGCAATTGCTGGGTCATAGGGTAGCTCTATTTTTAACTTCTTGAGGAACCGCCATACTGTTTTCCAGAGTGGCTACACCAGCTTGCATTCCCACCAGCAGTGTAAGAGGGTTCCCCTTTCTCCACATCCTCGGCAAAATCTGTTGTTTCCTGACTTGTTAATTTTAGCCGTTCTGACTGGTGTGAGGTGGTATCTCATTGCGGTTTTGATTTGTATTTCCCTGACGCCGAGTGATATGGAACATTTTTTCATGTGTCTGTTGGACATTTGTATGTCTTCTTTGGAGAAATGTCTGTTCATGTCTTCTGCCCATTTCTTGACTGGATTATTTGTTTTTTGGGTGTTGAGTTTGATAAATTCTCTATAGGTCTTGGATACTAGCCCTTTATCTGATATGATAGGATTGTAAAGACCACTTCTTCAAGGCACTTGATGTACGTGTCATCAAACTCCCAGCAGAGGGGGAGCTCCACTGTCTTCTCAGGTAGCATTTCTTAGAAGGCAGCTCAATGGGGAGGCTCTTTCCTTAGGGAAATGCCTCTTCATTTCCCTCTTAGTTAGGAAGAGACAGTGCCTGCCCCCAGTTCTCTGAGGGAGTTACACGATACAGATAAAGCCTGGGAGAAGGTAGCACACGGTCCCTGGTACTAGGTGCTGATGAATCAGATAAAAAAAATAAATGTGGGAGTTATCAGCATTTATATTTTATTCTGGTGACTAGCATAACAAATCACCTCAAAACATAGCAGCTTAACACAATCATTTTATTAGATTCATGGATCCTGTGCATCAGAAATTGGAAAAGGTATAGTAAAGAGAGCTTGTCTGCTCCACAATGATGACTAGAGCCTCAGCTGGGAAGACTTGAGGTCTTGGTGGGGGTGATTGACAGCTGGCGGCTGGAATCCTCCAGAGGCATCTTCAGTCACATGTCTGGCAGTTGATGCTGACTTAGTGTCTGCATGGGGTTCTTTTATGGCTTGTGCTCCCTCCTAGCATAGCAGCCCTGGGGACTGCTGGACTTCTTAAATTGTTGAACTTCTTACATGGCAGTGCAGGGTTCTCGTGATGGTATTCCCGTGGACCAGGTGAGGCTATGTGGCTTCTTATAGCCAGCCTGGGAAGTGAAATGGTCACTTCTGCTACCTCCTACTTGTTACAAGGGAACCACTAAGATTGGCCTAAATGCAAGGTGAAGGGATATAGACCCAACCTCTCGATGAGAAGAGTGTTGAAGAACTTGTGACATGTTTTTTCAAACTTCATATATAGTATTTACATTCTTAAGCCTAATTGAGATCATTTAAGGGAATGGGTGTAGCTAGAAGAGAGAGAAGGCTCAAAGACTGGTCCCTTGGGCATCCCATTTTTAGGAATCAGAAAGACAAGGAGGACCTGCCAAAGAAGACTGGGAAGGAGTGGCCAGTGAGGTAGGAGAAAAGAGAGCGTAGAAGCAGAGTGAAGAAAAGCTTTTAGTTAAGGTGGGGGGGGTGATCAGTGCTGTCGAGTACTGCTAAAAGGTCAAATGAAAAGTGGACTTAAGATCAATGGCCATTGGCTTTGGTAACATGGAAGTCACTGATAACCTGGGGCAGAGCAATTTCCATGTATGATAACTGGATTCTCCAGTTCTCACTTCTTTAGCTGCCAGCCCCTGGGTCTCAGCCGTGTCACCTCCAGTGCCACCTCAGGCCTGAGAGGAACACACTGGCTTTGCAGGCTTGGGTTTATCATCACGCATGGCCGTGGCGTCTTGCCAAATGTTTCCTGCTGATGGAATTTATGAGAAGACCACCTCTCTTCTTAATGTTCAAATTTCCTAAATAGGTCAAATAGTGAACACTATCTGTATCGTAATGTTTGACCCAAAGCATATTTCTAAAAATTCCATTTATGGTAGAGCTTGTTTATATAGAGCTTTAATGAGAAGTTTAAGCAAGAGATTTAAAGATAGGCAAGATCCATTGATGAGCAAGTGGGAAACATTAGTCTGTGAACCTAATTAAACTTGCCCTAGACGAGTAGGGTTTGTTTGGTTGGTTTTTTAACCTTTTTGAGGGATTAAAAAAAAAAGCAAAATAAATATGAAAAGAGGGGAGTGAAAATTGCTATGTTAAAACCAGGCACTTCAAAACCCACTTAATGTTTGTTCAGAGATAAAACGTTTGTTTTATCTTTCTTTTTAAAATAGTTTGGGTAAAACCTTGCTCTCCCCTGTTTGTTTCCTCAGCCCTGCTATCACCTATGAAATCATTTCCCAGAATTAAGATTCCCCTAGCTTAAATACACAGGTGATTTCTGGTTTCCTGGTTGGACCCTTAACACATCATATTTGTTTCCCTCTTTTGCCTGGATGTCAATTTCTAAGGCCCAAATATGTGAACTAACAACTCCGTCTCCCTGCTTCCTGGTTACAACGGAATTCTGCAGACTTTCAGACCTCACTTGTGTAGTGGTTAAAACCATGGGCTCTGGGGCTCCCTGGCTGGGTCAGGCGGTAAAGCATGTGATTCTTGATCTTGGGGTTGTAAGTTCGAGCCCCAAGTTGAGTGTAGAGATTACTTAAAAATAAAACCCAAAAAATAAAAATAAAAAAAATAAAAAAATAAAACCATGGGCCCTGGCATGAGCTGGGTGGACCTGGTGTTGACATGCAGCTCCTCAGTCACTTGCTAGCTATGGATCTAAGTTCCTTAGGCCCCCTTTTCTTGTCTATGACATGGAGATGATAATTTTTCTATTTCCTATGCTTATGATTATTGAATAGAATAATGTGTCTAAAGGACTCAGGACAGTATTTACATACTGCCAGTGTTCTATAAAGGAAGCAATTATTAATTATAAAGTCTTCCTTTTTCATAACGTAAGCCTTTGCCCTTGGTGTTACTCATGTTGGGAGCCAGTTGTGAAGTGAGGACAAGCTGGGGTTTCAACCTCAGAGGGTGGTAAACCAAGTCGATCATTTGTGGGGTCAGGATGTGCTGGGCAGAAAGGGGATGTGATGTGGCATGGACCTTGCTTTGAGCCCTGTTCTTCATCATCGAACCTATGGTTGTTCTGGAGTAAGATGCAGCAAGGTAAGAGTGGGGTTGTTTGTTACAAATATTCGCTGATGCATCGATTCTCTTGCTCTTAGGTCAGAATCGGAGGATTAGATAGATGAATAGAGCTTGCATGGGAGACTAGGCTTAATGACTCCTGTCCTGTCCTATTCTTTTCACTCTCCTATCTTCTGGTCCCGACCCATCCTCTTCCTTTTCTGAACGGTCCGAATAATTCCCGGCACTTTCATATAAAACTTCTGATGATGATTTCAAAAAGATTATATTTGTGGTAGCATACATCTGATCTGTAGGCCCCCAAACAGAATTTCACAAAGACCTCCTCCAGGCTCCTTTCCCAGAGAACACCGTGCCACTCTTGCTTCGCAGGAACACTTTAAGTGCTGTGGGGTTGCTGGGGCTGTGCCTTTCTTTGGCTTAAGACCGGTTTCATTAACAAGCATGTTCACACTTCAACCGGAACATTTAAAATAACACCCGCACAATGTGTTTAGTGTCTAGTTAAATATTAAGTCTCTGAGCTTGAATTATTCAAGCCAAATTGATTGGGTTCAACCTTCTTCCTTCTCTTTGTGCCTTTTTTTATTAAATAAAAATAGGTCCTCCCCTTTACTCTCTAAATAATGTGGAAAAGGTTATTAAGCAACCATCAATACCCTGGACTGTGGGTGGTACCCAAGTGCTAACAGAATAGGTAGAGAGGACTGGCAGCTTGACTGTTCTGTTAAAAAACATGTATCTGTATCTCACATACTTCCATTGTTAATCAGCATTCATGGAGTCCTAACATGTTTTAGCTTCTCTCTTTTGAACTCTTCTTTATAGTTATTTTCAAGTTGGATAAGTAGGTGTCTTGGAGTCAGTTCTATGGTGGAAAAATAGAAGAAATGGCTTCTTTCTTGGCTTCCCCACCTCAAGGTCAAATGGAACTGTTAAAATGTCTTGGCTTTACTGTTAGAAACCTTGCTGTTGAAGAGCATTTGTTGACCTGAAAAGATGTTTATAGTATATTGCTAGGTGAAAAGAGTGTGGAGGAGGAGGCTATAAAACTTTCATTTTGTATAATTTTTTGTTAAAATGCGTGGAAAGAAGGTTTGAATAATAAACACCAAAATATTATTATCTGTGTTAGGATTAAACATTTCGCTTCTTTTATTACTTTTATAATTAGACAAAACACACATATAAAGACGTCATGGTTAGAAATGATTCATCTTTTGTCTAAGAGTCTCTCATGTGTCAACAGCACATGGGATATAATACCGTCCTTATTTAAGTCAGGCCAGTGTAGACTTCGAAAGCGTAGATTTCACGTGAAATTCATAGTGTTTTGTGAATCACAGCAACTTTAATTTGTTAGCTTCATTTCTTACACTTAATTTCTAGTTGCTCCTCAGCTTCCATATTATTAAGATGTAAAAAGATGCAATTGTGGGCATTAACAGAAAACAACTGGCCCACGGGCATAGGCAGGGAATATAAAATAATTGTATTTTGGAGGAAAATTATAAAGGAGATGGCAATTTTGAGAGGAAATGATAGAAACGCAGTGACCCAGTTTGGTGATACATTTCACTGTGGGGCCTTCATGAGAAATTTGTAAACAGAGCTCTCCTAAAACCAAGACTCGAAAACACCTGGAAGGCCCTAAATGCTTAAATGCGTCAGGGGCCATAGCAGCTGAAGAACTTGCCGCTGCTGCCCTGCGTCTGCGGTGCTACTGGAGCACGCGCGTGCGGGTGCGCGCGTGCGCGCACGCCGGGGCCGGGGGTTCGATGCCCGCGGAGCACGGTTCGGACTCCCCGCATCTGCTGAACCCCTGTAGGTGGTAGCACTGGCGGGGGATGAACAGGCAGCAGCTGCAGTGGTTCCGGAGGAGGAAAGCCAGCGCTGCGCGTAGGGAAACTTTCGGGACGATAGATGGGCATTGTGCCCTTGGCACGCACTCTCCCGACTGGGAAGGTAGCGCCCACGAGTGTGTCACTGCATTTGTCCTGGGAATGACACACGAAGTGGTGTAATTAGACACCAGGGTAACTGCTAGTCGGTTGAGCTCGGGCACCGCATTTGGGGGGCGGGTGGTGCGCAGGTAAGGGGTGGTGAGAGAGACACGGTCCTCCGCAGGTCTGGGGGAAGCCGGACGCCGGCAGTTCCTGGCCCCCCCCCCAAACCCCGAGCAAACGTGCGGGACAGGTGGTGCTCCGAGCTTGCCGGGCGAGGCCCGACTGCCATCCGCACCAGAGGCCTCCGTGGGTCCTCTCGCATCACTGCGTTCCAAGTCGCGGCGGTCGCCGCGGCGCCCACCCTCCCGCCAGTGTGCAGCCGCCCTCGCCCCGGCCCGCGTCCCGCCGGGGCCTCGGCTCCGCTCCGCGCGGCCTCGGGACCGACCCAGGCTGGGCCCGCGGACTCGGACTCGGGCGGGGGCGGGGCGGGGCGGGGCGGGGCAGGGCGGGGGGCGGCGTGCGCCCGCGGCCGGGCCGCCATATTGGATCCGGGCGCGGCGGCGCGCCTCGGGCCGGCGCGCGCGGCGGGGGCTGGGGGAGCCTCGCGGAGACCAGGGCGCGAACGCGCTAGGCCGGGAAGGCGGGGGAGGGGTGGGACGGAGAGGAAGGGAGTGGTTGCGAGCCGGGCTGCCGCAGCCTCTGCTCGCCTCAGCCGCGGCACCAACCCCTCCTCCTGCGCCTCGTCGGGGAAAGATGCCCTTAGCCCCCGGGCGTGAGGAAAGGGGAGAAAGAGCCGGCCGCGTCCTCTGAATCCAGACCCCCCCCCGTCAAACCCCCGCCCGCCCCGCGCCAGGGCGTCGGGAACCTCGGGGCGGCCGAGGGGGGAGAGCGGCTGTCCGCCCGGCGCGGCGCAGGCCCCCGGCCGGCGACCCCCGCCATGGGGCGGGCGCGGGCGGCCGAGTAGCCGCAGTCCCCCGGAGCCGGGGCGAGCGCCGCCGCAGCCCGCGCTCCCGGCCCGGTTGCGCCGCGCGTCAGGCCCGGGCAGACGCTGCGAGGGAGATGAGGAGTTTCGTCCGGATTCCGCGGGACAGACGACTCGCCGCGGGGCCGTGAGGAGGAGGACGCCGGGAGGAGAGAGGAAGAGCGTTCTCCGGGCGGGACCCGGGGGGGCGGCGAGCCGAGGGGCTGCTTCGGGGACCTCGCCCCCTCCCTGCCCGCTGCCGCCGCCGCCGCCTCCGCCGCGCCGCCGCCGCCGGGGCGCTCTCCCAGCGGCGGGCGGCAGCCTTTGCAGCAGCGACTTGCTTTTCCCTCCCCCATGTACCTTCTGGGGCTTTCCTCCCTTTTCCGTCTTCCTCCTTCCCGGGAAGTGAATTGCTGATGCGGATCGGACCCGATTCATTAATGATGCAGCCGGATTCGTTGCGGGATTGTGTTGCACGAGTTGAATTTTGAATGAAGGAGAAGAGTTGTATTTTGTTGTTTTCTTCTTTTTTAAAGAAGTCCTGACTCTTTGGTTCGCTGTACTTTTAATTATTATTTTATTTAAATATACGACTTAATTGTATTCTTCTTAAGATGTATAGAAGATCTATTTTATGGTAACTTTCCCTCCCAATACATGCATCTGTGCGGGATCGAAGACGCTTCGGTAAAGGGAGCTTCCTGGCGTGTTGGGGTGTCATTCAGCACCGGCCGTGCATGACAGTTGTGTGCAGGACGAGGGGTTTATTTTTAAAACCGCACCTTTTAAAATTTAGGATCAGATACTCGTAGTGCAAACCGTAATACTCATTGAAGGGAAAAGCGGCGGACCCCGAAGCAAACATGTCTGGGGAAGTGCGTTTGAGGCAGTTGGAGCAGTTCATTTTGGACGGGCCGGCTCAGACCAATGGGCAGTGCTTCAGTGTGGAGACGCTGCTGGATATACTCATCTGCCTTTATGATGAATGCAATAATTCTCCGCTGCGAAGAGAGAAGAACATTCTTGAATACTTGGAATGGGGTGAGTCTGTATTTTTCAGTAAGCTCCCTTTAGGTGGGCATTGGGATTTAATTGTTGCAAGGGAGGTATCATGAGTAGGCTGTCGACTTTGTCATTAGTGTGTAGATAGGCAGATATATGGTCCGTGTAACATATTTATAACCTAGACTTAAATACATAGTGGATATGGTAGTACATTTAAATGTATATACAGTGAAGGAATAGTTACCAGTTATTCAAGATTTTTTTTAAGTTTTTGGTAGATATTTTCCCAAGTAAAACCGTGCTACTCAATTATTGCCTTGATTTAATGTGGAATTTAGGAGGAAGAACTTCTGTTTTGAGGTCAACAGTAAGAGATTTTGAATAATTCTGTGATGAGCAAAATGGATTATTGCTCACAGTTGCCTAACGAGTGGCGGAATAACACAGATTCAGTTGAAAGGTATTTATTGGTGGAAACATTCCTTCCCAGACTTTGGAAATCGCTCTTGAAATGGGAGGAGATAGTGAAATGTCTAGGTCAACAGGAACTGGAAGGTGGTGATCGCTGGGGTTTTATTTCATCTCCATATGGTACAAAGGAAACTACTAAACATGGACTTTCCAAAAATTGTCATGTTTGTAAGATAGCATGACATAATTGTTAAAAAATTTTGTGATAGTAGTTGGTGGAGAATGTTTGGGAACAGCTCCCACTTGAGGGTTAGACGGACTATACATTTAATGCAGATCTAAACCGGTTAGATTTTTGTCTCTATTTCCCTAAATAGAGATAAGATTTAGAAGACCCGCTGTAGTGCAGTAGATCAGAGATAAGCACTGACGCTCCATGTGACCTTCTAGCTTGAAGGCTTGGCTTAAGTTCTGCTTCCCACGTTACACGCGAGCACATTCCAACACCCAGTGGCTCTCTGGTGGGAGAACACGCATCACCATCCACACCTGTGTTGGTACATTAGCTTTTGAGGGGTATTAGCTAAAGAAGTGTTTTGTACCATTGGGATATTAATAATTTTAGTTTGTTGGAAAGTGTCCTAAAATGTCTTTGTTCTCAAGTAAAGCTTTATTTTCTTGAAGTAAAAGTCAAGTGGTGATTATTTCGTTCATTTATTTTTTTGATTTGAAATTTATTAAAAATTAGTTTGTCAGGTAAATAACTCATTTAAGATGGCCTATATAATAACTTTATCCAACTTGCCAGTATCAGAAGTTTTCTAGCAACTTGATGTCATGAGGTGTTTAAAAACTGTGTGTATGTGTGTGTATTTATAAGTGAACAGATGATTTTTACAAACAGACTACCAGGCTCATACTAGGAATGTAAGAATTCTAAACCATCTTCTCTCTTAAGAGTTAGACAGTTTTGATCGACTTTGGTACTGGTTTTGTATGTCTTTTATTTTTATGCGTAGAGCAAAATATTTTATAAAACGTATGTCGTTTTACATTCCATGTTTCCTAAATTCAGAGTTTGTTTGTTTGTTTATTTTGAAAATTTAAAGAAAAGGTTTACGTACTTCTAGAATTGGGTTCCATAGCGACACTCTTGTCTATGATCATGATTGTCATTTAGTAACTGTTCTTTCTCATCTACAAAATGATGAGAGAACTCTATGTACCAGTAATAAATATAATTTTTAAAATTATAAAAGAAAATTGTATCCTTAATTGCCTTTTGGTTATTAAGAGTTTACATAGTAGTTTTATGCAAGAAGGTATTTTGCTGTTTTGCCAGAATAATTTATATTTTTCACCAAAGATGTTTTCTTGGATTTTGTTTCTTATATCTCTATTAAAAAACCTTGCTTATGCATATTTAGTTTTTAAATCTTTTTTTTTTTTTAAGATTTTTTATTTATTTATTTGACAGAGACAGCGAGAGAGGGAACACAAGCAGGGGGAGTGGGAGAGGGAGAAGCAGGCCTCCCGCTGAGCAGGGAGCCCGATGCAGAGCTCGATCCCAGGACTAGATCCCAGGACTCTGGGATCATGACCTGAGCTGAAGGCAGACGCTTAACGACTGAGCCACCCAGGCGCCCCTAGTCATGCATTTTTAAGTGTGAGGTCTCAAAAATGGGAGTTATCAACCACAGAAGTTTGATAAGGACTAAGAAAAAGTTAAGAATGGAAAAGCTGTCAAAAGATGTATCTTGAGTAGTAGTATTTATTATTTTTAAGTTATTTGAGAATTTAGGTTAAGAATGCCAGTCTGTTCTCTCCATATAAGTATTGAAATAGGTCAGCTGTTATTTGTGTCTGAATTGATTACTACATTTTGGGGACACGTCCTGTGTTATTCTTATCATCTAACATTATGTAAAAAACAGATAAGTTTCCAGATAGTGAAATGACCTCAGTTTAATTTCTTAAACATTACTTTTTTGGTCGGTGTTGGAAATTTACAGGGATTGTTTGTTGGGCTTAAATATGATAATTATGATTTGCGTTAAATGATACAATTTTTAGTTTGAGGGTTTTTTTTTTAATTTTTTTTAAAAGATTTTATTTATTTGACAGAGAGAGACAACAGCGAGAGAGGGAACACAAGCAGGGGGAGTGGGAGAGGGAGAAGCAGGCTTCCCCCAGAGCAGGGAGCCTGATGCGGGGCTCGATCCCAGGACCCTGGGATCATGACCTGAGCGGAAGGCAGACGCCCAACGACTGAGCCACCCAGGCGCCCCTAGTTTGAGTTTTAAAAGATCCAATGTTCCCAACAGTAGAGCAGTAGTAGTTAAATACTCTGTATTACATGCTGTATATTTGTGTTTGGCTATTTACATTAATGAACGTGTCATCTAATTATGCCTTATTTTTATGCTGATGATAGGCTACTTTAAAAAATGGAGTCAGCAAAGGTTCTGTCTGCCTTGCTTCATTTCCATCAGTTTCACTTTATTCCTAGTTATGGTCCATTTCACTTTTAAATTGGTACAGTTAAAGTTTTGTTCATCACAGTATCATGATAAGAAAACTGATATTTCACTCAGATATGCTTTTTTTGGGGGGAGGGAAGGGCAGCATTCCTTGCTTGTGTTGATGGCTTGAGGGAGGAAATAAGTAGAGTTTTATTTTATTTAAAGAGTTTCATTTTTTTTTTTTAAGATTTTATTTATTTATTTGAGAGAGAGAGAGAGAGAGAGCACAAGAGGGGGGAGCAGGAGAGGGAGAAGCAGACTCCCTGTTGAGCAGGGAGCCCGATGCGGAACTCAATCCCAGGACTCCAGGATCATGACCTGAGCCGAAGGCAGTGGCTTAACCAACTGAGCCACCCAGGCGCTCAATAAGTAGAGTTTTGGAGAGGAAGAAGGAATTAAGGCAGTGAGCAATAGAGCAAGGGGATAAGAGTGCCTGAAGGCCATAGACCACTTAAATTTAATAATATATATTTTCTAGTTATATCCAGTAAGATTTGAAAGACTTTTGTGTCCTTGTTTTTTGATTGGTGAAATGATAATGGTTTGTATGTTTGTTTATAAAATAATAGTTTTGATGTCAGTAGTATAACTAGCATAAGTTACAGTAGAGTTGTGGAAGTAAAAATAACGTTTATATTATAAACTAATTTGCTAGCACTGACTAAATGAGTGCATTATTCATTGAATTGGCTACCCTCTACTTTGAAATGGGAAATTGGAATTTTAGGGAATTCTTTACCAACTTACTTAAAGAATAGATGTAAGATAATGTTACTCAATACAAAAGAAGCAAGCAAGGCTGTCTGTATGTGGATACCTTTGTTGATGGTTTCTGATTCTTGTACTTTGTAACATTTCATTTAAAATTATCCTTAATAGTAATTTTATAGGTTATTTAGTGTATGCATACACATACAGCTAAATGATTAATAATAAACTTGTTACTAGAGCACTTCAGTGGGTACTGTGGTTTAAACTTTTCACTGGGGTAGTTTTAAAGCTTATTCACATTTTTTCAGGTGTGGGTCAGTTAAGTGAGGTGCTGATGGCTTGATTAGAAGGATCTGAATCTTTTCTAGGGCACTTTGTTCTTCACTTCTGCAGTTGCTCCTTACTAGCTTTATGTTAGTAGAATATGTCATACCAAACTATCAAAGTGTTTGTTTCATACAGATGATTAAGTGTATTTTTAAGTCCTCAGGGTTGTCATAAATGTCATTGGAAATACAAATTGGGCAGTTGTTTCCTTTATTCTACTCATTTAACATCCTAGTCTTTTCTAAGAACGACAGTGAGGAAGTAGAATTTTTTGACCTAATACAATGCTGGTACATGGTAGAAGAATGTTCAAGAAGTAGTGTCTGTTACTTTTCCATTTCTCTCTTTTGTTTCTCTCTGTTTTTAATAGAAGTATAGTCGACATACAATATTATTTTCAGGTGTGCAATACAGTGATTCAGCAATTCTGTACATAACTTGGTGCTCATCAAGATAAAAGTACTTTTAATCTCTTTTATCTGTTTCACCCATTTTCCACCCCCCATCTCCCTTGTGGCAAACACCAGTTCTGTGTTTCAGGGTCTCTTTTTTTGGTTTGTTTCTGTTTGCCTTTGTTTGTTTGTTTTGTTTCTCAAATTCCACATATGAGTGAAATCATGTGGTATTGTGTTTTTCTTTTTTAAGAAAATATCCCTCTGTGAGTGAGAATAGGGATGTTAGGATTAACAGTTTAAGAATTTTAGGAATTTATTTTTCATATGGCTATGTAGGGCATACTTTAGTATAGCAGTGTAAAAACAAATAGCATAACGTTGGCAATTTTATGAAATATTTCATAATTCCTGAGACTTGATTAATATTACAGAGTAAGCCCAGGCTATTTTAGGGTAAAGGAACTGAACTTGGTACAAATTAGTATTTTATTACACTATTCAGTGGCAGTCAGAAAATTGCTTTGAAATCTTTTCTCCTTTGGCACACTTACTGACCGTATGTAGGCTACTTTAAATAAATATGTAGCCCATTGTGTTTCATCCATTAGTTTTGATAGATTTTAAAATCAATTTACTAAGTCCAACAAGCATTTAAAAAAATTAAATAGACCAGAATAAAAAATATCAAGGACATTATGTTTAGAAAGAGTATTTTCATGCAAAACTCTTGTGTCTCCCTGTATTTCTACTGCAATTTGGATCCAAAAAGTGTGAAACTCTACTGTAGATGAAGCTAAAATATGTTGTTTGACAGCAGAAAGGTTATAGACTTAGTTCCTTCCCCACCCCCCCCAAAAGCTCACATGATAAAATTAGGGACAGACTTAAGAATTTAAAGAAGAGGAGTTTAGGGCAGGGCAAGAAACTTGGAAGGAGGCGGGAATGGGAGAAAGGACAACTGATAAAAATGAGCATGAATATAGTGTTTTTCTGGGTTGCCTCTTAAGTCTGTACTGTGAATGGGTATGTTTAATTTACAAGAACTTAGTGAACAGAAATTGACTTCATTCCTTTGTATTGTCTTTGAGTCTCTGATGGTTCATTTCCTTTTCCTTTGACATTTTTCCTTTTCTGACTTTGGGCTCTTGGATGTTGGCTCATTGATTGTCAGAGTTGGAAGTTTGTTGAACACGAGGAATGATCATATGACCTGTAGACATTGGTATTAGTTTTTTGGTTATATTTTCCCGTTACTCCAGATGAACTCTAGAGTAGATGCAAGTGAGAAGATTTGCTAGTTCCATGGATTTTCTGATCCCTTGTTACTCATGAAACTACCAGTGGGAGTGACTTCAAGTTTTTGGAAGCTATGGCCAAGAACTACTCAGCTATTTTCACTCTATGTTAATGAGTCAAGAAATTCTTTACATAATGATTTTTGTTTTTGAATGACCCACACTGTAAGTATAGGTCATCCCAGATATAGGAATGGCTATTTTTTATCACTGCATACAAAACTCCTTTGTAGATCAAGGGGATTTCTTTCTCTTCCCCACTGATGCCCATCAGAGCATCAGGGTCGCTCTTCCCAGCCAGTTGCTCTGTACTTTTTTTCTAGTGTCCACTTCCTTTTTCCAGCTAGTACATGGGGAATGGCTAGCCCTGTGTTGGCTAACCCCACTTCTAGTGCTTCTTTATGTGCTGCTTTGGGAAAGCAGCACTTTAGCTCTTGTGGTAACAGAGGTATAAAGACCTGGCTCCCCACTCTCCCATCTTGCTGTTTGCCCCTTAATTCTTTTCTCCTATGAACTGTTTGCTTCTGTTTTGGAATTAGGGCTTCTTCACTCTAGCCCCATCCCTAGTTTCAAAATGTGTTCGGGAAATCCAGGGGATAATAATAGGTGCTTTGTGGCAAGGGAGGGGAAGGAGATGTTTATGCGGCTAAATAAATTTGGGGAAACTATTTTAAACAAAATTAAACATCAGAAATACTGCCAGTTATCCTAGAATTTATACAGTTGGTATGATTATAGAACCATCTTTTTATTTTTTATTTATTTATTTATTTTTATTTGTGAGAGAGAGAATGAGAGACAGAGAGCATGAGAGGGAGGAGGGTCAGAGGGAGAAGCAGACTCCCTGCCGAGCAGGGAGCCCGATGCGGGACTCGATCCAGGGACTCCAGGATCATGACCTGAGCCGAAGGCAGCCGCTTAACCAACTGAGCCACCCAGGCGCCCTAGAACCATCTTTTTAAAGAATATCTGGAATGTATGGCAACTTGTGTTCCATGGAACACCCTTTGGGAAATGCACTTTTAGTATGAGGTCATGGTGTTCCTTGTATGAGGATTAGAAAGAGATAATTTTGGGAAACTTAGGGGTACTGTGTGGTTTGAGAGAGAATCCAAATATGAATAAGTTGTCTTTTACTTAGTGGTTGTGGACTTTTGTCTATTGTGTGATAGTCATGTGAACTGAGAGATAAGCTTGATCATGGTGGTCTAGCACAAGAGTGATGGTGATGAGCAGTTACATCTAGAAAAAGCACCTTATAAAGTAGAGTGAAATTAGGTATAAAATAATGAACCAGTGCTATCAGCTCCCTACTGAGAAGACTATTTATGACCTTTTCTTGCTCTAATTAAACTTGCTTTTCAAGTATAGGCATTCACAATAAATACAGAAATTCCCACTTTATCTTTTGTAGCCTTGTTACTATAATTGTTAACATGTTGCAAAAGTATCTGGAACAGTTTTATTCATTACTTTGTGATATTTAAGAAGAAAAGATCAAGGACTTGGGCAATTTTAGAATTCATTATAGCATTAAGTATTGTTTTTTCTAAGGTGACAGTGTTTTAATTAAGCAATTGATTTCAGACTTTAGACTTTGGACTAGCGTGGAAATTCCCTATTACCTATAACATTATATGTATGAAGCTATGGGTTTCAAGTGCCAGCACCTATTTATATGTGGTGTAAAGAAACCAGAAAATACAATCTTTTTATTAAAGAGAAAAACATACATACAGGCATACCTTGGAGATACTGAGGATTTGATTCCAGACCATTGCAATAAAGCGAATATCATAATAAACTAATTTAAATGATTTTTTTGGTTTCCCAGTGCATTATAAAGGTTATATTTACACTATACTGTGGTCTACTAAGTGTGCGATAGCATTATGTCTAAAAACAGGACATGCCTTAATTAAAAAATATTTTATTGTTTAAATATGGTAGCCATCATCTGAGTTTTCAGCGAGTTGCAATCTTTTTGCTGCTGGAGGGTCTTGCCTCTGTGTTGGTTGGTGGCTGCTGACTGGTCAGGGTGGTGGATGCTGAAGGTTGGGGTGGCTGTGGCAGTTTCTAAGTTTGCCTCATCAATGGACACTTCCTTTCATGAAGGATTTCTCTGTAGCATGCAATGCTGTTTGATAGCATTGGACCCATGGGAGAACTTCTTTCAGAATTGGAGTCTCAAACCCTACTGCTGCTTTATCAACTCAATTTATGGGATATTCTAAATCCTTCGTTGTCATTTCAACAGTCTTCACAGCATCTTCAGCAGAACTACATTCCATCTCAAGAAACCACTTTCTTTGCTCATCCATGAGAAGCAACTTCATCTGTTCAGGTTTTATCATGAGATTGCAGTAGTTCAGCCCCATCTTCAGGCTCCACTCCTGATTCTAGTTCTCCTGCTCTTTCCTTCCCATCTGCAGTGACTTCTTCCCCTGAAGTCTTGAACCCCTCAGAGTCATCCCTGAGGGTTGCAGTCAACTTCCTCCAAACCCCTGTGAATGTTGATATATTGACCTCTTCCCATGAATCACAAATGTTCCTAATGGCATCTAGAGTAGATGAAACAGAAAGGTGAATCCTTTCCAGAAGGTTTTTGATTTACTTTGCCCAGATCCATCAGAGGAATCACACTCTGTGGCAGCTATAGCCCAATGAAATATATTTCTTGAAAGTCAAAATTACTTCGTGATCCATGGGCTTAGAATGGATGTTGTGTTAGTGGTCATGAAAACAAACTAATCTCGTTGTCCATCTCCACCAGAGATCTTGGGTGCCCAGGTGCATTGTCAGTGAGCAGTAATGTTTTGAAAGGAATCTTCTTTCTGAGCAGTAGGTCCCAACAGTGGGCTTGAAATCTTCAGTAAATCGTATTGTAAATAGATGTGCTGTCATCCAGGCTTTGTTGCTCTGGTCACAGAGCACAGGCAGAGTAGATTTAGCATCATTCGTAAGGGTCTTAGGATTTCTGGAATGGCAACAGAGTGCTGGCTTCACCTTAAAATCACCAGCTGCACGAGCCCCTAACAGGAGAGTCATCCTGTCCTTTGAAGCCAGGCATTGACTTCTCCTCTTTGGCTGTGAAAGTTCTAGATGGCATCTTTGTCCAGAATAAGGCTGTTTCATCTACACTGAAATCTGATGTGGCCACCTTCATGAATTCTCTTAGCTGGATCTTCTGGAGAACTTGCTGCAGCTTCTCCATCAGCACTTGCTGCTTCACCTTGCACTTCTATAGAGATGACTTCTTTCCTGAAACTTCATGAACCAACCCCTGCCAGCTTCAGACTTTTCTTCTGCAGCTCCTTCACGTCTCTGAGCCTTCCCAGAGTTGAAGACAGTCAGGGCCTTGCTGTGGGTTAGGCTTTGGGTTAAGGGAATGTCGTGGCTGTTTGATCTTCTCTCTAGACCACCGAAACGTTCTCCAAATGAGCAGTAAGGCTGTTTTGCTTTCTCATCATTCGTGTGTTCACTGGAGTAGCACATATAATTTACTTAAAGAACTTTTTCTTTGCGTTTTTAAGTTGGCTGTTTAGTATAAGAGGCCTGGCTTTTGGCCTATCTTGGCTTTCAACATGACTTCTTCAGCCAGCTTAATCATTTCTGGTTATGATTTAAAGTGAGAAACAGGCGGCTTTTCCTTTCAGTTGAATAATTAGAGGCCATTGTAGGGTTATTCACTGGCCTAATTTCAGTATTGTTGCATCTCAAGGAATAGGGAGGCTTGGGAGAGGGACAGAGCCTGGGCAATGGCCTGTTGGTGGAGCAGTCAGAACACGCACAATATTTATCAGTTAAGTTCATCTTCTACAGGCCTGGTTCATGGTGCTCCTAAACAGTTACAACAGTAACTTCACAGATTACCTAAGTCACTGGATCACCATGACAGATATTATAATAATGAAAAGTTTGAAATATTGCAAGAATTACCAAAATGTGACACAGAGACACAAAGCAAATGTTTTTGGAACAATGGTGCTGATAGACTTGCTTGACATAATGTTGCCATATACCTTCAATTTGAAAAAAAAAAAAAAATCTACAAAGCACAGTAAAGTAACATATCTGATGGTCAGTAGTAACCTAACACTATGTCACAGGGCCTATGACATTCACCGCACGTCACCTCATCTCGTAGGCATTTTATCATCTCATGTGGTCACAAGAAGGCTGAGTGCAGTACAATGTGATATTTTGAGAGACCACTTTCACATTCATATAACTTTAATTACAGCATATTTTTATAATGGTTATATTTAATAGTTATTGTTAATCTCTTACTATGCCTCATTAAACTTTTTCATAGAGATATATGTATAGGAAAAAATGTAGTATATGTAGGGTTCAGTACTCTCTGCAGTGTCCACTGGGAGGTCCTGGGACATATACACCATGAATAAGGGGGGACAACTGTAATTGGGGCTGTTTCAGCCCTATGTGAGCAACTCTTTGATTACCATAAACTCTGGATATGAGGGGTAGCAGATAATAAGACTAGAGGATAATTCAATTTGATTATTTAAAAACAAATTGCTTATAGGGGGACAAATTAATTAGCTTTTCTTCTCTCCCCTCTGATACACATTGATTTTTCCCTTCTTCCGCATCAGCACTGTTCTTCTCTCTCCCAATGTAATTATGCCTGGAAGTACTACTTGTGTGGATGAAAACAGTCTTTTTTTTTTTTTTTTTTTTTAAGATTTTATTTATTTATTCATGAGAGACAGAGAGAAACAGAGGGAGAAGCAGGCTCCCAAGGAGCAGGAAGCCCGATGCGGGACTCAATCCCAGGACCCTGGGATCATGACCTGAGCTGAAGGCAGACGCTTAACCATCTGAGCCACCCAGGCGCCCTGAAAACAGTCTTTTAAGAATACATGTGAATTAGTTATGTCATGTGCAGTCATTTAACTTTCGGTTTTATTTCAAATTGCTTAAACATCACTGTAGGTTTAATCAGTGAAAAAAAAAAACCCCACCTATTCTGTTTGCTCTATTCATAGTGATAAAGCTTAACTAAATTTACTTAGAATTTCCATGGTGAAGATCTACAAGTGGAATACTTCAACCTGAAATATTCCTTTCTAAACAAATATACTGGTAAAGAGCAAGGGCTTTGGATTCAGACTGACTCCTTTGATTACTGGCTGGATGATTTAAGCAAGTTACTGAGCCTAAGTCTGTTTTATCATCTGTGAAAAAATGGACATAATAGTAATAGCTTATTTTGCAGAAGGTCGAAAGTTGGTTTAGGTTTATTCCTTTTCTGGTGATTTATATTTTCTTTTTTTTTTTTTTTAAAGTTTTTATTTATTTGACAGAGAGAGACACAGCGAGAGAGGGAACACAAGCAGGGGAGGGGGAGAGGGAGAAGCAGACTCCCTGCAGAGCAGGGAGCCTGATGCGGGGCTCGATCCCAGGACCCTGAGATCATGACCTGAGCCGAAGGCAAATGCTTAACGACTGAGCCACCCAGGCGCCCCTTTCTTTTTCCTTTTTTAAAAAATTTTATTGGGTGCCTGGGTGGCTCAGTTGGTTAAGCGACTGCCTTCGGCTCAGGTCATGATCCTGGAGTCCCGGGATCGAGTCCTGCATCGGGCTCCCTGCTCGGCAGGGAACCTGCTTCTCCCTCTGACCCTCCCCACTCTCATGTGCTCTCTCTCTCTCGTTCTCTCTGTCTCAAATAAATAAATTTAAAAAAAAATTTTATTTATTCATTTGAAAGCGAGCAAGAGCATGAGTGGGGGCAGGGCAGAGTGAGAGGGAGAAGCAGACTCCCCCCACCCCCCCGAGCAGGGAGCTGGATGTGGGGCTCGACCCCAGGACCCTGAGATCAGGACCTAAGCTGAAGACACACACTTAACCGACTGAGCCACCCAGGCACCCCTTTTTTCTGGCTTTCTAAGTTTTTATCTAACATGATAAAGGAAGAACTAAAATACCTTTTTTTTGGTAAAGTTTATATTGGAATGTATAGCTGTATTAATACTAGGATGTATTTCATCAATAACAAATATTCATCTCTTACTGATAATTTATTTAAATTATATTGGCATTGGAGATGACTTTCCTTTTGTGACTATGCAAACAGCATCTTGCTCCTTCTTTTAGGACAAGATATTTTGCATTGAACATCTTGTTATTAACTGAACTATTTTTCAGCTGATAATCAAGCCAATGCCCATTCTTTGCATCACCAACAGCAAATATTATTACATGGCTAGTTATGTTTTATTTTTATATTATATAGCTCCAATCTGCAAGCGAGTGGTAGAGTTCTAGACCTCAACTCAGAAGATGAAAATAATCATGAAAGGCCGTTGATGTGTTGTTCACTTAGGACTTTTTGTGGACTAAACGTTATGCAGCACCCTAAGTACATGTTGTGGTCTAGCAGTAAGTATGAAGAAAATGAACAGTGTACACTAGTGTTTTCTAAACTATATTTCAAGGGATATAAATGAATATTCTGAAGATTAAGAGTTCAGTGAATATGTAAGATTGGGAAATAGTTTTATTGCATCTTTGGCTATTACAAAACTCATTGTCAGAGTAAAAGTTTTTTAAAAGTTGTGCTGTACAGAAACCTCTTTAACTTTGTTTTACCTAGAGAGTTTGGGAAATGCCCATCTACGCTAAGAGTCCTTAGGTAGCATCAGAGCCTTCGAACTGGTCACGTGACAGAAGGTTGTTACCAAAATCTTCTATCACATAGTGTTTTTTTTTAAGTATTCTTTTTTTAAAATTTTTTTAAAGATTTTTTTTTATTTATTTGAGAGAGAGAATGAGAGACAGCACGAGAGGGAAGAGGGTCAGAGGGAGAAGCAGACCCCCCGCTGAGCAGGGAGCCTGATGTGGGACTCGATCCCAGGACTCCAGGATCATGACCTGAGCCGAAGGCAGTCGCTTAACCAACTGAGCCACCCAGGCACCCTTCTATCACATAGTGTTTTGAATATCGTCACAATTTACATCAGACTCCAAAGGTGGAGGATTGAATGACTTGCCTTTATCCTTTCTCTGCTTAACATTTTTTAGCCCTGCCCTTTGCAGCACCTAGAAGCTATAGTCTTTATTAGGTGGGCGTGGAGTTCTGCACTGGGTGGATGGATGCATGTTTACAGTAAGAGTTGATACATGCCTTTGAGTTTATATGTGCAGTTCCTGGTTTGCAGTTGCTCCTGCTTAACCTAGTCATTTCTGTTTTCAGTAGATCTTGATCATTTTTTAGTCAAGCTACCTCTAACCATTGCATTTGTCCAGAATTTAAGAGATTGTCATGGCTGTTGGGAAATAGGACAAAGCTAATCAGACTTTGAGGGTTTGGTGAAAGCAGCACAGTTGCTCTGCTGCAGCCAGAATCCCATCCTTAAATATCTGGTTTCCTGGGCGTGGCTAATGCCCCACATTGCTTTATTAACAGCAGTCAAGCATTTACATCTGTCCTAAGATTTAAAAATATTTGTTTAAAAAGATTAGGAAAGGCTTGTAGTGGCTAAAGCCCCACTTTAAGATTGTATTGCTAGCTAAGTATGGCCTTGCCCTGACCAAAAATTATAACTAAGAAGCATTTAAAAACAGACTGAAAGCTCAGGTATTGAGACATATTGGGATGATATCATAAAGCTTCTCCATGCTCCATACTTTTGAAGATTTTCCTAGAGTTTATGGTTAAAACCACAGTAGTATTTGCAAGTCTAGTGTGATTTCTATTTCTGCCTTTTTGCTGCATGCCTTTGTAATGTGTCACCCCATTTCTGACTGATGCATGCTAAGTTAACAGTTTTCTCCAGGAGTCGTTGCTGTATTACATTGCATGAGGTTATGATTAAGTATGATCATTTTTGTTTCTTTAGCCTGTGTTCCTGTGGTAATCTCAATTAAGTATGGGTTATCCTGATTTTATTCAACCTCTGTGTGTATCTGGCTCAGTTGACTTACCTGTATTAAACATATCTAAATGGATCCCATTCCTGGATCTTCTTGACCTATTAATCATGCTTTTGTTTCTCCATTAAATGCTAAGTAATCTGTAACATCATTAGTACTAGAACATGTGTCCCTAACCTGAAAATATTGTGAATCCTACCCAGGGCTTTTGTTTATTTTTTATTTTATTTTATTTTATTATTTTTTAAGATTTTATTTGAGAGCGAGAGAGTGAGCGAGAGAGAGCACGAGCAGGGGGAGGAGCAAAGGGAGAAGAAGCAGCAGACTCCCCCAGCTGAGTAGGGAGTCCGATGTGGGGCTCCATCCCAGGACTCCGGGATCATGACCTGAGCTAAAGGCAGACGCTTAACTGACTGAGCCACCCAGGCGTCCCAAATAGATGGGTTTTTAGAAAACACAACATGATCCTTTGATCATGTCAACATCCTGGTTAATATCCTACAATGACTACTAATAGTTTTTGGAATGACATTTAAATTCCTTAGCATGGCATGCAGAATTTTTAATGATACAGTCTTTGTCCATTTTCCTAATCTTTTTCATCACTTACAAAATAACACAAATTTGAAACAGTGTCAAACTTATGGAAAAATTGCAAGTGCAGTACAGTGTCTTTCCTTTTGAACCATTTGAGAGTAAATTGCCTATTGATTTCCTATCATCCCCAAGTATGTTTGTGTGTATTTTCTCTATTTTTTTTTGCATGACCATGATGCAAGTATTAAAATCAAGAAATTGACATTGATGTGTTACTATCATCTAATCTTTAGACCCTCAAGTTTTGTCAGTTGTGCTGATAATATCTTTATAGAAAAAGTTCAGAATCACATGTTGCATTTGGATGTTCTGCCTTTTAGTATTCTTTCAGTCTGGACTAGGTCTTCAGATTTTCCTAAACTTTCATGACTGAGACTTTTGAAGATTATTGGCCAGTTATTTTGCAGCAGCTGTAGTAATGCTAAATTTGGGTTTGTTTCCTCATGATGATACATCTTTGGCAGAATATCCCAGAAGTGATCCCATGCAGCCCTTTTATGTGGACGTCCTTTTCATCTAGTTCAGCTTTTAGCACCCTCCTTTGGTCCACCATGGTTTCTGTCCCCACCCGTGCCTACTTTGATTTTCCCCACCTACTGGCATGCGCATGCATGTGTGTGTGTAATTTTCTTTTCATTTATTTCTCATTTTCACCTTTAAAAATTTATTTTTTGGGGGGCACCTGGGTGGCTCAGATGGTTAAGCGTCTGCCTTCGGCTTAGGTCATGATCCCAGAGTCCTGGGATCGAGTCCCGCATCAGGCTCTCTCCTTGGCGGGGAGCCTGCTTCTCCCTCTTCCGCTCCCCTGCTCATGCTTTCTCTCTCTGTCAAATAAATTTTGTCAGAGAGAGAGAGCGAGCGAGAGCGAGAGCACAAGCAGGGGGAGGGGCAGAGGCAGAAGCAGACTCCCCTGCTGAGCAAGGAGCCTGATATGGGATTTGATCCAAGAACCCTGGGATCATGACCTGAGCTGAAGGCACTTAACCCATGCCACCCAGGTGTCTCCCCCTTTAAAAAATTTAAAAAATTATTTGCAGAATTCATATATAGTGAAATTTACTCTTTTTGGTGTACATTCTGTGGGTTTGACAAACGTAGACCTCAAGATGCGGAGTAGTTCCATCACACTCCCCCCATTCTCTCATGTTGCCCTTTTATACCATGCTCATCTTTTGCTCCAGCTGAAATGAAGTGTTGTCTCTTCTGATTAAGGCACATCTTTGACTATTCCATAACTTTTCTCTCATTGGTTAATTTGTTTGGAAACTCGTCTTCTATCTTCTATATCACCCCCCCCATCCTAGTATACATGACACATAGTAGGCATTTGGCAATGTTGGTTGAATGAATTAATGCCATTATACTTGCTATAGACAAGGCTGAAAGCAATAGATTTGATCTTAAAGCATTGCATGCAAATCATATTTTTGTATGTCAGGGACTTCTTTTCTCATTGATTTACGTTGTTTTATTTCAAAAGTGATTTCTTATAAGTCGTGGTTTATAATTCCCTCCCTTAGCAGTTGACAATCTTAAAGTATTTCATGGGGTGAAGGTAAAGAGAAGAGGGTGCTACTGTTTAAAGGAATAAGATAAAATCAAGTTTTTAACTTTTCAAGTTAAAATTTTCTTACGTTAAGTATGTGTTTAATCTTACCTGCAAAGTTAAAGTCTGGCGATTGTGAGTTGAACACAAATATAATTTCATTCCCTTCTATAGTCTCCTAAAACTATAGTAAAGAAATTTTTTTAAAAAGTCATAAACCTTCACACATGAGAAAAACAGGAAGGGTACTCTAGCAGTGAAATTACAGAAGCTGAAAAGTGGGCAGAGGAGTGATGACTGACTTAGAAGATCTGAGAAAATTGAATCCTCAGTAAAAGTGAAAGCTGAGGACTTACCCAGTTTACTCGGCAGAATCCTCAAAAGTCTTAGAAATTGTTATCTTCAGGAACCTCTGAAAGTTGAAGAGTGGGTGGAACTAAAATATGAAGGAATGACTGAAACTTTTATAGCCAGTAGGAACTCTCATGCCCTTCCCTACTCTGTGCCCAAAGATTGGGTGGTTATTCTCAGTAAAATAGAGGTTCTGGGTTGAGTGATAATAGATGTAGTTTAGGGTGGGCATTTCATGCTGAAAATAAGATTAAATATTTATTTACTTCTACTTGGCTCCCAGAACAGGCGTTCATCACAAAAACAGATTAGAAGGGGTGCCTGGGTGGCTCAGTAGGTTAAGTGTCCGACTCTTGATTTCAGCTCAGTTCTTGATCTCAGGGTCTTGAGTTCAAGCCCTGCGTTGGGCTCCATGCTGGGTGTGGAACTGACTGAAAAACAACAAAAGACAGATTAGAAAAGTCTTCCCAGACATCAGGGATCCTTCAGTAGAGGGCTGAGGCAGTCACACTAAAGTGAAGGTCATTGTTCAGTGGGCTTCACCCAGGGGTTCAGAGCTTCAGATCATCTTTTCATTTTCTCATACTTAATATGGGATGAATAGAAAGACATGAATAGGAAGCCAAAGATTGCCAGATATCCAAGGAAAGCCTCTACTGCATAAGGCATAGCTCCAAACAAGCAAACAGACAAAAAAAAAAACAAACAAAAACAAAACCTTACGTGAAACAGACTCTGTAGGGAAAGCATAACTTCAAAAAGAAAACTATTCCTATTCTCAGAGATAAGAGAGAATACTGAAATAAATCAGGATGTCATAAAGGGGAAAAGAAGAGAATGAAAAAAGTTCTTTGACATTAAAAATATGATAGCTAAAATTAAAACCTCAGCACAAGAGTTGGAAAGTAAAGCAGTAAAAGTTTCTCAGAAAATAGAGCAAAAACTACAAAGAGAAAAGAGGAGAAAACATTATAGGCCAATTTAGGAGTTCTGAATAATCTGAATTATAGGAATTTCAAAAGGGAGAGCAGAGGGGAGGAATTTATCAATGAAATAATTCAAGAAAATGTTCTAGAACTGAAGGTTATGAGTTTCTCTATAGAGGGGCCCCACCCAGCACAATGGATGGAAATAAATTCACATCAAGATTCACAGTCAGTACACTTTGGAATTTTCAGAACTTGGGACAAACACCAGACTCAGAAAGTTTCCAAAGAGAAAACAAAGGGTCAGCAATCAGAAAGGCTTTGGACTTCTCAGCAGCAAAGACTGGAAGCTAAAAGGCAATGTTTAATGTTTGAAAAAAATGATTTCCAGACTGGAATTCCGTACCCAAATTTAAGTGTGAGAAGTGTGAGAATGGGATAAGGACATATTTAGACATGCAAGTTTTAAAAAATTTACTTTCTGCAGTCGATAGGCTCCCAGTAGGGTAAGCAGCCCACCCATCTAGGCTTACCTGGGACGGAGGAATTGCTCCATACTTGGGACTTGTGCGAAAGCCATCAGTCTGTCCTAGGCAGACTGATGAGGTGGTCGCCCTAGCTCGAACGTAACAGGAGAATAAACTAAGATGAGGAAGTGTAGGATACAGGAAGCAGGAGGTCCAATACAGGGGAGAGAAAAAGGGATTTCCTAGGATGATGGAGAAGGGAGAATACAGAATGGCAGCTTTGCACCCAACACCGAGGTCAGTCAATCCAGACAGGAGAGACTTCTACACTGATGTGAATGGACATCTTGAGAGGACATTTGGAAGCCTGGAGAGTCTGGGGTTGCTTAGAAAATGAAGCAAATGAGAAAGCAATTATTAAGAAAATAAAAAAATTGTATAGGAAAGAAAAGTAATAATTTACATGGTTATAGTAATGAAAGCACTAATATTGATCCAATCAAAATTATGCTATGTATGGGAAGGGAAAGTTTAGTGAGGGTGGTAGTGCTTATTGGGGCCTGATATTTTTCTTTTTCTTTTTTTAAAAAACTTATTTGAGTTGAGAGAGTATGTGCGCCAGTGCGTACGTGCAGGGAAAGGGGCACAGGGGGAAGGTGAGGGAGAGAATATCAAGCAGACTCTGTGCTGAGTGTGGAGCAATGTTAGGGCTCAATCCCAGGATTCTGAGATCAATACCTGAGCCAAACCAAGAGTCCAGGGCTTAACTGATTGAGCCACCCAGGTGCCCCTGATGTTTTTTCTTAAAGTGACAGTCGGATCTGTGTTTCATGAATAATAAAATGGGCAACTTAAAAAATAGCTTTAGTTTTTGCAGAGTTAAAAAGTCCCAATTCCTTTACTCTTTCCTCATGATCTTATTTTCAAACTTTCTTTTTTTTTTTTGAAGATTTTTTATTTATTTATCTGAGAGAGAGAATGGGAGACAGAGAGCATGAGAGGGGGAGGATCAGAGGGAGAAGCAGACTCCCCGCTGAGCAGGGAGTCCGATGCGGGACTCGATCCCAGGACTCCAGGATCATGACCTGAGCTGAAGGCAGTTGCTTAACCAACTGAGCCACCCAGGCGCCCCCAAACTTTTTTTCTAAGTCCTGTAACTGAGGAGCTCAAAACCGGATACAGTAAATAGGGATTTAGAATTCATCAGGATATTCTTTGAGCAGATCAGTCTTTTTTCTTCTTTAGTGATAATTCTCATAGATGGCAATTTGTAAATAGTCTTTGTATATCTGGGGAGTGTGGTTTATTCCTGAAAGAGCTACATAGGATAAATTCTATGTATTTACATTAATGATGAACAGATCCTTCAAAGGTTACCCAAGCACACACATAGTACTCATTGTTTGTGGAATTGGACACAGACCAGAAGAACTCTAACTCTAATAGCAGTAAAGACAAAATAAATCACACAAGTAATATAAATGGTGGATATAATGATCACTTCTGTCAACTAGTAAGCTACCAGGTATCGTGAGAGGGGCCATCAGAACTCTTGTCAGATACACAGCTGTAGGGCTGCTCTGTTTTAGCAGCGCTCAGCTGCTCTTGAGTCTTCTTAAATCCAGGTTGCTCCTTGTAAATGCAAAAAAAAAAAAAAAAAGCCTCACCTTAAATGAGAGTCTTCTTGTAATGAATTTCACCTGTTCACAGAGAAAATATTTTTGAAATCTAAATAATTGAGCTATCCTTTTCATTTCTGTTTTAGGGCCGAGTTAAGAGAAGTTTGTTTCAGTGAGTTGCTGAGACATAGGCCTAACTGGGAAACTGGTCAGATTTCTGACTGGTCCTGAGTCAGGTTTTTAGAGGATGACTTCATTTTTAATGTGAACATTAGGATGTGTGTTGAAAAGCACACCCCTAAACAAATTATTATTAAATTATTACTATGGTCTGAATGTTAGCGTCGCTCTCAAATTTGTATGGTATAATCCTAACCCCCAAAGATGATAATGGTCTTACAAAGTGGGACCTCTGGGAGATGCTTAGGGCATGAGGGTGGTACCCTCAGGAATGGGACTAGAACCTTTATGAAAGAGGGCCCAGAGAGTTTTCAAGCCCTGCCACCATGTGAGGACACAGTGAAATGGTGCTAGCTAGCCAGCATGAAGAGGGCCTTCACTGGAATGCACCGTGCCGGCGCCTTGATGGTGGACTTCCACCTTTGCAGAACTGTGAGAAATACATTTCCGTTGTGTATGAGCCATCCAATTTGTGGTAGTTCAGTATAGCAGCCCAAAGGACCGAAACAATAACATAATACTTTGTTTCCTTGCATTAGATATTCTTCTGATTCGTTTGTTGACTACTTCTGTTGTTCAAGGTCATTTTGATTGTTTTCCAGTTTGTTGGTCACTTATTTTGTTGGTGATTGTATATTTAAGAAGTTCTGAGGAAAATAAATAAAAAGTTCTGGGGGCACCTGGCTGGCTCAGGCAGTAGAGCATGTGACTCTTGATCTTGGGGTTGTGAGTTTGAGCCCCACGTTCACATTGGGTGTAGAAATTACTTTAAAAAATCTGAAGCAGTGCCTGGGTGGCTGAGTTGGTTAAGTGTCCGATTCTTGATTTCAGCTCAAGTCATGATCTCAGGGTCGTGGAGCCTGCTTGAGATTTTCTCTCTCCCCCTTTGTCCCCCTGCCCCCACTTGCATTTTCTCTCTCTAAATAAATAAATAAATAAATAAAATCTTAAAAAAATAATAAAAAAGTTCTGTATTTACTCTCACATTTTAGCTAAAAAGGAAAAAGAAAACATTAAAAATAGTAAAGCCATACATAAGATATTTATATCTTAAAGTGGTGATCATTTTTTAGTTTCTAGATTTAATGCCTTAAAATGAAAAGAATTTAAAGTAGATACTAAGCAGAGTGCTTAGATTGAAACATCCATAGTTTAAAATAGTTATTTGGGGTCACGATAAAGTATTTATGGTAGTCTTGCATATTTTGTTTTCAGTTAGATATGTCCCTGAAAAATACAACTTCAACCATCCCATTTAAAGAGACAAAGAAGTAAAAGGAAATGATGTAATATAACTAGTATTTGCGAATGATAAAGGAATTTTCTCCCCAGCCGTGGTGATACTTCCTTTGCAGCAGTGTCTAACTTATGTTTCAATTCTAGAATATACGAAGATAACTTTTGTAAGAGTGTAGTTTTACAGTAGGAACTATTTGGATTTTAAACAGCTTTAATTGTTAAATGTTTATTAATGCTAAGATTTTTCAGGTAAAGCAGTTTTAGCTTTTTTTCCCCCTGAAATTGTCTGCGTGTGGCTCAGATTGTATTTGAGTCCAAATTCCTTGTTTTGAAAATCCAGAAAGCTTTATGGAGAAATACCGAGGAAATGTTTAGTTCAGTTTACTGACCTTTCACAGAAGGACTCTGACTTTATTTAACTGCTTCAGGTGATTTATATTTCTTCTTCTTTAACGTTGTTCATTTCTGAAGGTCCCCAGCCTCTAAAATATGAAGAGTTGTACATGAATTGTGTATGATATCCTAGCAGATTGGATATGGAGTTTTGTTTTGTTTTGTTTTTTTAAAGATTTTATTTATTCATCTGAGACACAGAGAGAGAGCATGAGCTGGGAGAGAGGGAGAGGGAGAGGCAGGCTTCCCGCTGAGCCAGGAGCCTGATGCGGGGCTCAATCCCAGGACTCTGGGATCATGACCTGAGCTGAAGGCAGACGCTTAACCATCTGAGCCACCCAGGTGCCCCTGGATATGGAGTTTTGTAGATGACCAGTGTATTTTGCTCAGTTTAGACTAATTTTCTTTGAGTGTTTAGGCTATATGGCACCAACATACAAATGTCACTAGTCCATACACATACTTAGCTAAATTAGTAAAACTAAAAAACGATTTTCTTTAGGTTATCACTACAAAAAATGATACAAGGGGGGGTGCCTATGTGGCTCAGTTGGTTGAGCATCTGACTCTTGATCTCAGCTTAGGTCTTGATCTCAGGGTTGTGAGTTCAAGCCCCACCCAGCGTGGAGCCCACTTAAAAAAAAAAAAAAGATACAAGTGAGTGAGGGCAATTATAATGGTTGAATTTCTGGTACTATTGGTCATAATTTAACTTGTGGTTATTTTGTGTGCATGTATGTGTTGGATGTAATCTAAATGCTCCCTGTTCCCTGTGCCTTGGAAATATGTATGAATTTGGAATTGTGGTATAACTGGGAGTTATAGCAAAAGAAATATAAATCATGTGAAGCAGTTAAATAAAGTGAAAGTCCTTTTGTGAAAGGACAGTAAATGAACTAACGATCCATTTGGAATTAATTTTTGTATATAGTATGATGTAGAGGTCTAACATTCTTCTGCGCGTGTGGAAATCCAATTATCCTGGTGTAATTTGTTGAACAAATTATTGTTTCCCCATTGAATAGATTTAGCATCCTTTTCAGGTATCAGCTGGTCATAGATATATGAGTTATTTCTGGACTCTCAGTTCTATTCCACTGATCTATATGTTGATCCTTATGCCAGTACCACACACTCAGTTTATTACTGTAGCTTTGTACCAAATTATGAAATTGGAAAGTGTACGTTCTCTCATTTTGTTCTTCTTTTTCAAGAGTTTTTGACTATCCTAGGCTCCCTGCAGTTCCGTGTGAATTTGAGGATTGGTTTTTCCATTTCTTCAGAAAAGACTGTTGAAATTTTGATAGGGCTCCCCTTCTTGATTAACAAAACTTGATTGATTGTGTTCTAGCTCTCTTTGCAGTTAGTTGTGGCCACATGACTAGTTTTGGTCAGTTGATGTAAGCAGAAGTGATGTGTGTTATTTATCAGAAGGGGGACTTCCCCCACTTTATTCCTTTCTGCTACACAGAACACATGTGTTGTCTTCAGAGCTTGGACCATGAGGATCGGGCCATGAGGACCATGCTCCAAGGATGGCATAGCAGTGAACTGAAAGCATCCTGGATTCCTGACATCTTTGTCAAGCTGCCTTACCAGGACTTGGACTGTTTAGCTTCAGACTTACTTTACTTGAAAAAGAAATACATTTTAATTTTGTGTAAGCTATGTTTGACTTTTGTTAGGTAGAGCTGAACTGAATCTCAACTGATACACTTTTCCTACTATATTAATTTGTTATATCTTCTTTGTGTGCAGTGTGTGAAGGGAGTGAGGAAGAGAATATGTTGCCAGAATTGCTGGGACTGTGATTAATGTAAAAATTTTGTACTGTATATATATCTTTTGTGAATTTAACTATGAAATCATTTTTCCTTAGTATGTGATATTAAAATGTTGGCCCATGAAAGCCTTCAATACGTTTTAGTTATCATTATCACCAATATTGTATAATCTCTTTTTCTATATTGTAAAATTTTCATAATAACCATTTTCCAAGTCTGCTTAATATTCCACTGAATAGATAGATACACAGTTATATATTGGGCATTACAATATTTTTTCAATATTTAAGCTATTTCCAATTTTCTTTAGCTATTATAAATAATGCTGTTATAGACTGATCTATGTTTAAATGTGATTTATTACAAGCTAGGGCCATTTTTCAAAGCAGCTTTTATAATGAAATAGTGACGAAAATGTGAAATAGGTCTTTTTAAAAAATGACTTCATCATAATAACCTTGCATGTCAATCTGATGGCTATTGGGGATGCAGACTTCTTTCACAATAAATCATATTAGTCACAGATTGTATGACCTGTTCTGATAGCACATTCATTATAAGTTCTGTGAGCTGGAGGATTCAGCTTGGTTGACATCCCTGGTTGACATTACCCTTTGTGGTAATTTTTAGAAATTGTAAATAGTAAGGATTAAAAGGTGATTGAAAATATACCAGTTTCAAAAAATATATGTATAACAGTCCCTAATTTACAATACATATTACTATTTTAAATTATGTTTGTCCTTATTTGATTAATATATTAACTTCCCTACCAGGGCAGGGACTATGTGTATTTTGCTTATCATTTCATCCCCAATACCTAGCACAAGTATTTGGTGTATTGTAGTTACCCAGATATTTATTCAGTAAATGAAAGAATTGGTAAATGCACAATGGAATAAATAGGCAATAAAATTAAAATTTAATACAGTCAAATCTCAGCATTGAGTCAGTTGTTATCAAGAAAAAAAGTCTGGAACTCCTACTTTAAAGCAATTCTGTAGAAATCAGGAAAGAAATAGAATTTGATAGAGAGGGCAATCTAAATAGCAAAATGTTTGGGGCGCCTGGGTGGCTCGGTTGTTAAGCATCTGCCTTTGGCTCAGGTCATGATCCCAGGGTCCTGGCATAGAGCCCTGCATCGGGCTCCCTGCCCTGCGAGAAGCCTGCCTCTCCCTCTCCCACTCCCCCTGCTTGTGTTCCCTTTCTCACTGTGTCTCTCTCTGTCAAATAAATAAATAAAATCTTAAAAAAAAAATAGCAAAATATTTAAGTCTATAGACTTTCAGTTTTGTTTGAATGATAGTGACATCCAAGTAGAATGTTCAGGAGGCAGAAATATGGATCAGAGGTCAAAGAGTGGTCATTAATGATTTTAGCAATAATAAATCCAAACAATTATGGAATGCTTATTACTTCATGCTAGATAATTGTATTAGTTGTGGAAGGTAGAAAGAAATATCATAATATTATTAAAATGTTTTTAACCCCCATAATCTTCTTTTATAAGTCAAATTTTAACAAATTTAGAATCTTGATTTTAGTATTCAGTGGAAAGCAGTAAAATTATGACCAAATTATCTTTAAATCTTTTGAATTTTCACTGTATCTTCTAGGAAATAGAAGAGGATTTGAATTCAGTGAATTTTATTGGTGACTCATTTGTTATTAAAAATATTTTCAAAATACTTTATTGCCATTCTATCAAAAAAAATTGGAATAATATAATTATGATACCTATCTCACTTTTATGTCCCTTTGGATAAAAATATGGAAATGCTTGTATATCTATAAAAATAGAGTTTATATTTAGTGACATGTAGTTACCACTTGAAATTTAAAACATCATCTTTATATTTCTTCTAAACAGTGATACTTTCAGAACTACTATAACAGGCCTGTTATAGACCTCAGGTCTTTTTGTTGTTTTTAAACGGTCTTTCCTTTAAAATGAACTTGAAAGGAATTTTTTGAACATTGTACTTTATTTCTTGACTTTATGATTCTGTAGCAGAAACAGGTCAAATTTCTAATGGTACAAGTCCTGACTTCAGTGGTTGGAGTAAAAAGAAACAATTTAAATGCTAGTACAATAACAAGAAAAGGTTGTTGATTAAGCAACAAAAATGGGAGGGGGGTTGATGGTGTGCTTTTGGCTATACATAACTGAAAATCCAGTGCAAACTTGTTTAAATAATAAGGAATATTTTAGCTAAGCTATCAAGGGTAGAGGTAGGGTAAGCTTCTTGGTTGGTGGCTCAGCAGTGTTATCAAATATCCAGGTTCTCGTAGTCTCTCCGCTGCCACAGTGTAGTCTTCTCTTAAAGCTATTTTTCTCCAAGGTTGTAGGATGGCACTGGAGTAACATCGTTGTTCAGGTGGGAGAGAGAGAGAGAGAGAGAGAGAGAGAGAGACATGGCTTCCTGTAGCCTTCTCAAGAGGAGCAAAACTTTACCTTTCACAGAAACCCAGAAAATCTCCTCTCCAGTCTTGATGGTCAGAATTAGGTCTTGTGTCTATTCTTGAACTAGTCGTTGCATTGGTGGGATTATTAAGGTACGTGGGCTGTGTGAGGGAAGTGTAAATAATAATTGGATTCTATTTAGGAAGAGGGAATGGATTCTCGGTAAACCACAAACAGTCTCCACTATACTTGGCTTTGTAGTTTGCAGTTTATTCATAACATTTGCTTTAGGGAATATTAATGCTACAGTAAAGTTTTATGGTGTTCTTTGCCTTTCCCTGATTGCCTCAAAGTAATGCCTTCTCTAATGTGTGGTTTTGAGTTAATGATTCTGAGTCAGTGTTATTGTGTGGAAGAGAGAAAAGGATGCATTATAGATATCTATAATTAAATTTTAATTTTAAAATTGCAGATGGTCATTAAAATGATAGTTTTCTCAGCCATGTCATCTTCTGTTGATTACCCTCTCTCTGAATGCCTATAAAATTTGTTTATGGTGCTCATTTGGCAGCCAGTATGAATTATCTTGGATTATTAATTACTTTTTTATATATGTCACCCCAAGGATCATCTCTTACTGTGTCTCTAACACAAATTCCAGTATGTATTTATTGTTAGTGATGTCTGCAGAAGGTGTGGTTAGGAGGTCTGTTTAAAGTTAATTCAATGAATATTTATTGTGTATAATAAATATTATGTGTATAATGGGATGTGGCAATTATGTGTATAATGGAGTGTGGGAACAATAAAGATGAACAGCATATGGTTCCTGCCCTCAAGGAATTAAGGAGAATGTAAGTGCATTAGAGGAGGCATGAGAGAGAGAGTGCTTTTGATAAGGAGAGTGGGGAATGGAGAAGGGTCAGTCACAGAGCTGACATTGGAGTTGACCCTTAAGAGGTGTTTTGTGAATCAGAGATAGGAGGGCATTTTGGCCGACAGAGAGGAACAGTGCAACGAAGAGTACAAGACTATGGAGACAGGAAAGCTCAAAAGCATGGGCTCGGAGCAGAGTGAGGGAATAGTGGGAAATATACTTGGAATGGTGAGTTGGGGCCATGTCAGAAGGCTTATTAGGTAAGTTGAATTTGACTCTGGACAGTAGAAAGCCATTGAATATATATTTGTTTTTAAAGCAAGGAGGCTTGGAAATTGCTTTCTACCCGAACATAAGTAACCTTAAGATTTGTAGTCTTTTGTTTCAAAAGAATGTTTTTGGAGTACACTAATTAATTCATTTTAGCAGATGTTTATTGCTTACCTCCTCTGTGGTGGGTACCGGTTTCTGGAGATACAACAATGACCAGGACAGGCAGGGTTTCTGCTATCATGGAGCTTACATCATAATTTGGGGTGGGGGAGTCAGGAAATAAACATGAAAATAAATAGAATTATTTTAGACATCAGTAAGAGCTATAAAGAAAAGTATGCCAGGACAGTGTTGTGGTGGTAATTTAGATTGGTTGGTCATGGGGCAGAGCCCATGTTTTTGGCCTGGGCAACCAGATGAGTAACAGCAGCCTAATATTTGAGTATTTACAGTGTGCCAGGCACTGTCTAAGCAATTTTCGTGGATTATCTTACTTAATCATCACTAACCTTGCAAGCAGGCCTTTCTAAGAATAGCAGCCTTACGCCTCTGTTGCTACCTCTTTCCAGCACAATATGATATCGTAATTTTGGAGGGTGGGAGAGCAACCGTCCTGGGAGAGTGTACTGGGATTGTCAGGAATATTGTGTTCATATGATATGCGTGGTGATGAATTTAATCAGCCAGTATGTTTGTGATTTTTTTTTCCCTCTCTCTCTAGCTGCATCCAGCTGCCCAGGGGCAGGTGGAATTGCAGTTTTAACTAGGGTGTACCAAAATAATTTGACTTGTGCAAAAATGGGGTTGCTCCTTTTTCACTCTAGTCTGAGACAGAGACAGTGTTTTCTTGGATTTGATTCTTTGTTGATAATCTCGTGGTATGTTTTAATTGATTCTCTCCCTAGAGACAAGACTCACAGAGGATAGAATTTGAATCGAATAATCTGGCTATCCTCAAGAAAAGCAAACCACCAGATCCTGACAGCTTTTCATTGTGATTTTTTGGAGTCCTTCTACATGGCTTGGTTTTGGGCCAGTTATTTCAGGGCTGGAGGGTGGAATTTGACTCTGTTACTTCATGGACAGGTGAATGGAACCAAGAACGCAGATTTTGGTTTGCTTTTTGTAGTTGTATGTGGTTATTGAACAGTTATTTGTAAAGTCCTCAAAAGATGTGGTTCTTAAGATAGTATGTATATCTAAGTAACTTGCATGGCTTTTTCAAAATATGTATGATTTTAACACATCTCCAGAGATTATGATTCAGTTAACTCAGGTTGGAGACCAGGGTATGTGAATTTTAAGAATGCTTCCCTGTTGATTCTAATGTGCACTTCTGATTAAGAGACCTAATTCCAGGCTGGAGAATGTCAGCTTAATCTTGGTAAGTTTTGGACCCTCCATTAGTATACCTGTGTAGGCAGTTTGTTTTACTCCCTGTTTTATACAAGAAATCAGAAAAATTTTGTTGTATTGGGCCATGTGTCTGTCTGGGAGGACTGGAGAGGACTGAACCATGTTTCTTCACCTAGAGTTGTATGCCAGAGAATCTTTCTGTTGCCTGTCTAGAGCTAAATGGATTTCTAAAGGTTGGGAGAACTTTGATTTCTAACAAGAAACTCAACTAAATGTTGCTCTAAAGTTTAGGCCTTGGGACTTAGTATTTCTGTAGGAATCATAGATTGAGGAAATTAGTACACTATCTTCAGTACTGTTAAGTTCAGGCATTCACTCTCCTGGGTATGATGGAGTAGAAGGATTGATAATTGCCTGCTGGACTTCAGATTTAAAGTTTACAGACTTATGTATGGTTGGCTGGGAAACTGACCAGCACTTGTAACATTTTCTCTGCGATATTCTAAATTTCAAATTAATTATTTGCAAATAAATTTCTGGATTATGACAAGTTCATAAGTTGTAAACTGGTTGAACTTTAGTTTTTCATTTCAAGGAGAATAAAATGCAGAAAAGTAAATCAATAATTTTTTAGGAAATAAAAATCCTTATATTTTTAGTTACAAAATATTAAGATGTATTATTAAATACCCATCAAACCACACCATCATAGGTGATGTGGCAAAAGAAGGCATTAATTTCTCTATATTAATTTCCTGTTATAGAAGAGAGAAATAGTTTATGGGTTGTTAGGTACATAGAGCAATGTAGTAAAGCATTTTGAAAATAAATAGCACAAACTTGTAGCACATTTTCATTACAAATAGAATCTTCCTAGTTGGTTCTTCCATACATTTTCTAGTATTTTTTAATGCAGAAAGAGTGGTAAATTTGTATAAGCAATTAGTAGATATTGTAGTAAAGTGTTTTCACAGTGACGCATGAAACCTCATTTTTATGGTGTGTTAAATTTTGCTCATTTATATTCCTCTTGTTTATGTGTATATAGAAAGCCTATATAAAAATTTTATATCATTTAATATCAACAGATTTACAACTGTTTGCTTGTAAAAATTAGTCATGGGACCAATTTATATGCATCTTTTCAGGACATTGCTGTTGCATTAGTATGTGGATCATGCTTCTTAGAACACTCCCATTCTGCCACTAAAATAGAATAACGGAAATTTTTCTTTAATTTGCCGGAAAGATTAAGTCAGTGGGTAGGATTTTTCTCAATTTAAAGTTTTTTTCTCTTGTTACTTTACAAATAGATATTTATTTTTAAAAGTTGCAGTGAAAGAATACGCAACAGAATTTACCTTTGTAATCACATTTGAGTGTCCAGTTGAGGGTCATCAAGTGCATTCATGTTGTTATGCAGCCATCTCTACCATCCGTTCCCAGAGCTTTTTCCATCTTCCCAAGCTCCAACTGTTCCTATAAAAATAACTCCCCATTATTCCCTCCCCCGGCACCTGGCAACCACCATTCTACTTTCTATGGATTTCACTCTTCCAAATCCCTCCTAGGAGTGGAATCATACTGTGTGTCCTTTTTTGACTGGCTGAGTTCACTGGCTCTGTGCTTGAATAAATGCAAGAACCATTAGTAAAAAGTGAGGTGTAGAGCTCTGCCTTCCTACTGTCTGCATTTTACCTGCTCCTAAGCAAACAGTATTATTATTTTAAATATTTTTTTTTACCATTTATTATTTGTGTTTTTAAAAATAACCATAATATATTAAGCAAAACTTGGTAACTGCAGATAGTAACAGAGAACCCATTGCTGCTGCAGGATTGTTTGAGAAATTCTGTTGCCTTTTCTACTGAGCTCCCATCAAAATTTTCGTATCACACGTGTAGTAATAGATACGTAGATACTGGAAGTGATTCTGCTGGTTTCTATACAGATATTTTAGGGTGTTATGTAAACAGCTGTTTAATTTTAGTTTAAACTCATAAGTGTGGCATAGGAGCCATAAAAAATAGTAATTTTCAGAAAATCACAATTCTCACCCTAAGAGTTTTAACATTGCATTCCTAGGCAATATTTACTCATTCACTTTTAATTTTTCTTTTCCTTTTAATCATTAGAACTCTTTCTGACCGACTGCTCTGGTTTTATCCAGAACCAGGTGGGTTTTCTCACTCTCCTTTTTATATTAAGGGACATGTCTTACCCAGGGTGATTTCTGAGTTTGTGGCAGGACCAGAGCAAAAGTTCAGGTCTCCTGAGGCTCTGGGCAGTGTTCTGTCCCACTCTTCTTCCCTGCCTCAGGCTTTGTTCTCAAACTCTTAGTTGTTTGAGTTGGAGAATTTGCAAAAGCTCTAAATTTGGGGGGTGAGTGGAGGTGCTGAGAGAAAATTGCTGCCTGGTGCTTAGGGCAGGCATGAAGTATTTGCCACAGGAGACTCACCAGCTGGAGGTGGGCAAGCCTGGGAGCTCTGGACTGCTTCTCAGAGGCTCATGTCTACTGGGCCTTAAGATCCAGCTGTTATTCAGAATCACAAAAGCTGGCACCAGGCTTGTGGCCCTTGGCTGGCTGACTGCCTCTGTCCCACAGTTTGGGGAGCAGCCTGGTGGTATCTTTAAGAGCTGTGTTCTGAGAAGTTGTGGAGGTTCCTAGGCATGACTGGGGTGGGAAGTAGGGACAAAAAGGGAAGCTGAGGGGCCAGAGCTCTGAGCCTACCTACCCCCACCTGGTTCTGGGTAAAACCAGAACAGCAAGTCAGGGAAAAGAGTCTAAGGACTTTTAAAAAAAAATAAGGAGGGAAGATGGCAGAAGAGTAGGGGACCCTCATTTCATCTGGTCCCTTGAATTCAGCTAGACATCTATCAGATCATTCTGAACACCTGTGAATTCAACGTGAGATCTAAGAAAATAATTGCTGCAATTCTACAAATAGAAAAGTGACCACTTTTTGCAAGGACTTTTAAAAAATTAAAAAAAAAATTTTTTTTTAATGGCAGCATTAAAGGGGTTTTGATAGGACACTAGATGGACTTTCCTAGTTTGATTTGGCTTAGATTCTCCTGTGCTCAACAATTCTCCACACTCACATGTGCCATACTATTTGAGGGTATGGAGGCCTGGAATTTGGGAGAATGTGGTGAGTGGGAAGGAGGCAGACTGGGCACTGTATCTGGATTGGGGGACAGACCGTACAGAGCTGCTGATGGAGCCTTGCCACAAGGAGCAAGTCTGTCCCTGGGCCCCCAGAGGCAGTTCTGCCTGGAGAGACAGCTCCGACACCCTGAATCACACTGTGCCGGGCTCCCTGGCTGGCAAGCTCACCTTAGTGTGAGAAGAGGGAGAGGGATAAGAACATAGTCTCCGTTTCTAGCCAAGACAGTCCCTTCTCATAGACTGCAGATGATCGCTGTTAGAAAACAAATTCTCGGGTGCCTGGGTGGCTCAGTTAGTTAGGCGACTGCCTTCGGCTCAGGTCATGATCCTGGAGTCCCGGGATCGAGTCCCGCATCGGGCTCCCTGTTCAGCGGGGACTCTGCTTCTCCCTCTGACCCTCCCCCCTCTCATGCTCTCTCTATCTCATTCTCTCTCTCAAATAAATAAATAAAAAAAAAAAAAAAAAAAGAAAACAAATTCTCCAAGATGGAGTCATTTTTAAGGTATCGTTATTTACTTACACCCAAGAATTCATACCAGATTAACATTTTTTGTTAAAATAAAAATTATCAGTTTCACTTTTTAAAGATGTCTACTGACATCTTGAAGCTCAGGATTCTGGTAATCTACTGCAGTAGTCTTCTGAGGAATCTGTACCTAGGGTGCATAAAGACTTCCCAAGGGGTATGTGGGTGCATATGGTTTTATGGGAACCCCATTCCAAATCCTCAACTTTTCTAAGTATTCTCTTCTAAAATCCGTCTGTTTGAGAACACTACGGTCTGCTGATTTTCTTTTTCCACTCCCATTTCACAATTGCCCATCTCCTGCTTTATAAACTAAAGGCATACTCCTTACCTGTCTTGAATCTTGCTATGGTGCATTGCTTTAGATTGTGAAAATCTCCTGGGTGCCAAACAAAAGAGAGTGTTTGAGAATGCATGGCTCCTGAGGAGGGCAAAACAAAGAGCTTCTATAAAGAGCATCAAAGTGGGTGCTTTATTTCACTAGTTTATAAACTAGTGGCAAAGTTCTGTCATCCATCATCTTTCTCAGAACTCTGAAACAATATGGTTGATACTGGGCTATGTAATTACACATTCCTTTGAAGTAAAAATTAGAGTCCTACTTTTTTTTTTTTCTTTTTTCTTTTTTTAAGATTTTTTATTTATTTGCGAGAGAGAGAATGAGAGAGAGCATGAGAGGGAGGAGGGTCAGAGGGAGAAGCAGACTCCCTGCTGAGCAGGGAGCCCGATGTGGGACTCGATCCTGGGACTCCAGGATCATGACCTGAGCCGAAGGCAGTCGCTTAACCAATTGAGCCACCCAGGTGCCCGAGTCCTACTTTTTCTAACAGAGAATGAGTCTTATTTTTTGCTGATTGGTTTGACAGTGAGGACTGACTTTGCCAGGTAGATTATATGGTGGACATTTCCCATAAATTTTTCATAATATCAGGTTTTGTTGGAATACTCTTTAAAGCACATAGGCAATATGCAATACCCTGGAAATTACATCATTTACAACTATTAAATCTATAATTAATATTTGAGCTGTGACTTAAAACTGTCAAAGGAGTGCACCTTTTCAAAATCTTTGTAGAGACAGTATGTGAACAAAAATATTTTTCATGACCACTGTGAGAGTGTCGTAGAAAAAGGCTGGGTTTTAGAGTCAATCTGAGTGGCTCAGCTTTGAATCCTTTCCCTGGGAATATGGGCTTTAGAAGTTGATTTAAAACCCATTTAAGAGTTTTATCTGGTATATTTATTCCTAGTTTTCTTTGTTTTTTTTTTTAATTTTAATTTTAATTTTTTTATTCTTATGTTAATCCCCATACATTACATCATTAGTTTTAGATGTAGTGTTCCATGATTCATTGTTTGTGCATAACACCCAGTGCTCCATGCAGAATTGCCCTCCTCAATACCCATCACCAGGCTAACCCATCCTCCCACCCCTCTCCCCTCTAGAACCCTCAGTTTGTTTTTCAGAGTCTGTCGTCTCTCATGATTCGTCTACCCCTCCGATTTCCCCCCCTTCAATCTTCCCCTCCTGCTACCTTTTTCTTCTTCTTCTTCTTTTTTTTTCCTTAACATATATTGCATTATTTGTTTCAGAGGTACAGATCTGAGATTCAATAGCCTTGCACAATTCACAGTGCTTACCAGAGCACATACCCTCCCCAGTGTCTATCACCTAGTCACCCCATCCCTCCCACCCCATATTCCTAGTTTTCTAAGAGGTTTAAAGCTTTTTTGGTTATTTTAATATAAATATGACATTTAATAATTTTGTTGTTTAATATAATTGTATTGAATTTTATCATTTTTTTTGCATTCATAGAGATAATCATATGATTTTTTATTTTTATTTCATTAATGTGATTAACATTGATCTTTGGATATTGAGTCAATCTTGCATTCCTGGATTAAACTCAACTTAGTTTTGATGTATAACATATATTTCTGGATTTGATTTACTAGTGCTCTGATTATAATTTTTTGTATTGTGTACACAAGGGAGATTAGCCTATAGTTTTTTTTTTCTATAATGTGTATAAGGTTTTAATGTCAAGATTATGCTGGCCTCATAAAACAAGTTGAGAAGTATTTCCTCATGTAATGCTGGTGTCATTTCTACTTTAGGCATTTGAAAGTTTGGCAGAATTCAGTGATCTATTTCATCTGGAGTTTTCTTGAAATATTTTTAAGTAGGATTCAATTTCTTTATTAAATATAGAATTATTCAAGTTTTGTATTCTTGAGAAGTTGAGTTTTCTTAGGAATTTGCCTGTTTAATCTTAGTTTTAAAATTTCTTGGATAAATTTGCTCAAAATAATGATTTTCAGTGTAATCTCTTAAGACCAGTAATTGTATACATTTTTTCATTTCTAATATTGCTTATTTATGTCTTCTCTCTTCTTAATCTCTTTTTAGAGATGTGTCAATCTTGAGAAAGAATTGTAATGTTGATTTTATCTATTTTCTATTTTATTAATACTCTCATCTATATTATTTCATTTACTTTTATTCTTGTTTCCATTTTCTAAAGTTCTGTATTTTTTTTTTGTGATTAACTCAATAATTCTTATCATTCTTCTTTTCTAATATGAGTGTAAAGGCTTTAGATTTCTACTTACCACTATGGTTACATCCTACCTGTTTTGTAGTTGTCTTTTTATTATTGTTCCCTTTTAAATGCTTCCTAATTTTCTATTTCTATTTTCTTCTTTATACTGTAAGTTGTTTAGAGGTATGTTTTAATTTCCAAATCCTTTTTTAAAAAAAGTCATTATTTAGGGGTGCCTGGGTGACTCAGTCATTCAGCGTCTGCCTTCGACTCAGGTCATGATCCCAGGGTCCTGGGATTGAGCCCCACATTGGGCTCCCTGCTCAGCCAGAAGCCTGCTTCTCCCTCTCCTGCTCCTCCTGCTTGTGTTCCCTCTCTAGCTGTCTCTCTGTGTCAAATAAATAAATAAAATCTTAAAAAAAAATTAAAAAGTCATTATTTAAAAAAATTTCTAACTTATTTGTATCATGGCCCAGTATTTGTTTAATATATATAAAATTTCCATGTTTTTCAAAATAATGTTTCTTCTGCTCTTGTGTTGTATCTGTGTCCACTAGACCCAGCTTGTTATTTAGATTGTTTAGGTTTTTGTCTGCTTCACCTATTAATTACTGAGAATGTATATTAGTTACCTATCTTGATGGCATATTTACCAGTTTTTCCATGTAACTTTATCAGTTTTTGCCCATTATATACTTTGAGGCTAGATTAACTAAGTACATAAAGTGTGGAATTACTACATTTTCCTGATGAATTGAACCTTTTATGCAATGACAGTCATTATTTCTAGTGAGGGTTTTTGCCATACCTGGATTTTTCCCCCTTAGTGTGAGATCTTTTTGTATTTTAACTGTAGTGTGTAGGCCATTTACATTTATTGTAAATACAGATTTGTTTGGATTTATTTCTACCATAAAATAAAACTTCAAAAATATTTGTTTTTCCACATGTTCTATCTTTTGGATTAATTCAGTATATTTTCCTGAATTATTTTTTCTCTCTGCTTGTTTGGATGACCTACACTCCATTTCTCTTCCTTCAGGGATTACCCTGTTAAAACTTATACATGTAAGTTATCAAGGTGTAAAGTTAATCATAGTCTTTTATGCTTCTCTCAAGGATCCTCTCCTGTGATTCCTAGTCTCTATTTCTTTTAAAGAGAGACAGACTCTAATTGGGATAGCTTGGATCGGGTGTCTCCTTCTGGATCTTGTAAGGTGTAGGGGAGAGGGAGAATTTTAGTAGAGCTATGGTCCCTGCGTTCCTCTTTCTTACCTCCTTCACACCTGCTTACCGTTTCTTGCACCATACATTATTGACTTTTATCACCATTTTCAGGAGATACCTACTACAGAATTGCACCAAACCCAAATGTATGTAATTCCGTAAGTTTTCAGTAAGACTTCTCACAAATTCAGAGTAGGGGGAGAGTCTCTTCCTCTGCCCCCTTCTTCTTCTTCTTCTTCCTTTCTTTCCCCCTTCCCTTCTACCTCACCTCCCCCTTCTGTATATGTGAATATTTGAAATCTATCAAAGCAAGTCTCTCCTCCCTAACTGGTCATTGTCTCCATGGCTGTGCTGTGTCAAAATCCTTGGGTTGATTATGTCTCTTTCCTTGTACTTTCCCTTCTTTTCCATTAGTATTTACCTGGTTGAGAATTCCTAGGAAACTTTGAATGGGTTACCAGTGTTCCACAGTTAGAATGGACTATGCCCTAACAGTCAATGGAGGTTCAGGACCACGGACAGATGTATATGAGCCACCTGTCTGTCTCACACTCAGATGTTTTAGCAGGGTAAGACATCCTTTGGAAGTCACCACTGTTTGTCATTCTTTTCATATCAAGTTGAACTCTTCCCCATTTTTATCAGTCCTCCAACAGCCTTTTTGAAGTTTTCTTCTCATCTGCCTATAAGATACTTACCACTATCTTTGAGTTAATAAATAATTTAGTGTCTATGAAGAAATGAGAATGAGATAGGTCAAGATATTAAGCCAACGTTTACACAGCTATTCAGTTATAGACCAGTTTAGAACTCACGTCTCTGAATGTGAAGACAGAGCTCTAAATTACTTGGTATACTTGATTTAAGGCTTCTTGAATGTGTACTTTAAATAAATTTATACTTATTTTAAAAAATTACCTACTCATTTGCCGAGTTTTCTATTATAGTGCTCTCTCTCTATTCTTTTTCTTACTGCATTGCGAGAGCTCTTTGAATTTTAAGGATGGCAGCCCTTTAACAATCATATTTCTATGTATTTTCCTGATTTATAATTTACCTTTCTTTTAAACTTAAATGAGTATTTGTAGAGGTATATGATTAACAAAAACATTATGTTGTTGAATTTATTACATATAAGTTTCAACCTTATATGTGCTGCTATAGCAAGCACAGTCTCTCTACCTTATAGAGTTTATCAAATCAGGTATACTAATATATTCACTGATCTCACTGATTTATAAAGAGGCACAGTAGATGAACTAGAATGCTAGTTTAGCAATTTACAGTAAAGGTCATATCTATCAAACACGAGTCATCTGTGTCAGCCCCACCAGTGCTTTTTTTTCCCCCTGTGGAAAAATTTTATCAAAAGTTTGCTTAAACAATGGAATTGGAATAAGGATAGTTACTCTAATGGGTTTAAGTTCTGATAGTCCATGATAGGAATGACATGTCAAGTAGGTTAATATTTTGTTCATTTGTCAGCACACTGTCTACTGTGGGGGAAAAAAATCAGTCCAGCCTATACCTAGGTTTCTCACAGGTATTCTCTCTTGATCAGTGTCTTCCTCCTGGAAACATTTTTTCTTTAGCAATATGATTATTTTACCTTCAGATCTTGCTCTGAATTAGGAGCAAATATTTTTAAAAATTTACATGTTGTGTATGAACACATGTTTATTTAAAGCGTTCAAATCCTACAGAAGTATAATTAAAATGTATTGAGCTTTTGTATATGTCAGCTATCCTGCTAAGTATTTAATTTTCTTATTTATTTATTTATTTATTTTTAAGATTTTATTTATTTGAGAGAGAGAGAGAGAATGAGAGAGCACATGAGAAGGGGGAGGGTCAGAGGAGAAGCAGACTCCCTGCCGAGAAGGGAACCCGATGTGGGACTTGATCCAGGGACTCCAGGGTCATGACCTGAGCCAAAGGCAGTCGCGTAACCAACTGAGCCACCCAGGCGCCCTTGATTTTCTTATTTAATTATAAAATAACCTGTTGAGGGACTCAGATACTTGTATACCAATGTTCATAGCAGCGTTATTCACAAAACCTGAAAGTGGAAACAACCCAAACGTTCATTAACTGATGAATGGATAAAAAGAATGTTTTGTATGTGTATATTTATAAACTACATGTAAGTAATATATAGTATATAAATGGAATATGATTCAGCCATAAAAAGGAATGAAGTTCTGATACATGTTATAACATGGATGATCTTTGAAAACATTATGCTAAGTGAAATAAGCCAGCAGTAAACTACATATTGTACTGTATTCCACTTGCATGAGGCACCTAGAACAGGCAAGTTCATAGAGAAAGAAACTAGGTTATAGGTTTCCGGGGGCTGGGGGAAAAAGAGGAGTGGGAGTTACTGCTTAATAGTTCCATAGTTTTTGTTTGGGTGGTGAAAAAGTTTTGGAAATAGATAGCAGTGATGGTTGCACAACACTGTGAATGTAGTTAATGTTGCTGGTGTATGCTCAAAAGTGGTTAAAATGGCATATTTTGTTAAATATATTTACCACAAAATAAAAGTGAAAAAACAACTCATTAACTTAGGTTCTATTACCTCCATTTTGCAAGTGAAGTTTAGAAAAGATAAATAACTAGTATGAGATCATATAACTAATAAAGTGACCAACCCTAGCCTTGAACCTGGGTACATCTGACCTCAGATTCCATATTTTTAATCAATAATTTTAATCAAATAGTTCTCTGCTTTCAGTAATAAAAGTGAAAGTCCTTCTGTCCTATTCCCTATTTCCATTCTCTTTCACAGAAGTTATCTCTATTAATTATTTGACCTGTATCCTTTTAGGCTTTTTTCCTGTGCATTTACTTAAGTATATGTGTCCATTTACAAATGTGTACACCGTTTCTTTTTTTAATGTAATTGTGGTAATTTTCTACATATTGTTCTGTGACTGCTTTTCTTATTTAATATGCCCTAAAGATGCTTCGCTGTAAATTCACACAGGTCTACTGCATTTTTTTTATTGACTGCATAATCTTTATTATACAGTTTACGGTATAATTTGATACCATTTCCTTACGTGTCTTAGTTTCTGGATTTTTGTTCTAACATACAGTGTTACAGGACTTGTTTGTGTATCTTTGTGCATTACTTAAGAGTAGATACACAGAAGTGGGGCAAATGCAATACACATTTAAAATACTAAAAGTTGGGCGCCTGGGTGGCTCAGTCGTTAAGCGTCTGCCTTCGGCTCAGGTCATGATCCCAGGGTCCTGGGATCGAGTCCCACATCGGGCTCCCTGCTTGGCAGGAAGCCTGCTTCTCCCTCTCCCACTCCCCCTGCTTGTGTTCCTGCTCTCGCTGTCTCTCTCTGTGTCAAATAAATAAAATCTTTATAAAAAAAAATACTAAAAATTATTGCAACGTTTCCTTCCCCAAAAGTCTATACCATTTTAAACTCCCAATAATGGTATTTGAGCATGCGTGTTTTCCAGGAACAGGATATTATAAATCTTTTTTTTTCTTCCTATCCCACAGTCAATAATTATTATATTTATTTATTTATATAATAATCTTTAATTTACTTCCAGGTGTTGGACATTTTTCATATGATTTTTTTTATTACCCATTCGTATACCCTGCTCATTTTTCTAATGCTAGTCTTTTATTAATATGTAAAAACCACATGTTCTTTATATTAATTCTTGTTAAATAAGTATTTGATGCAAATTCGTTTTTTCAGTTTTTTTTAAATTAACTTTGTTCATGTTAACTTTAATCTTACATAAGACTTAAGTTTTTTTTGTTTTTTTTTTTTAAAGATTTATTTATTTATTTGACAGAGAGAGATAGAGCAAGGAACACAAGCAAGGGGAGTGGGAGAGGGAGAAGCAGGCTTCCTGCCGAGCAGGGAGCCCGATGTGGGACTCTATCCCAGGACCGAAGGCAGACGCTTAACGACTGAGCCACCCAGGCACCCAAGACTTAAGTTTTTATGTGAGTAAGTTTAGCACATTTTTTCTTTTATGGCTTCTGGCCATAAGGCTCTGTTTTGCTAAGAAAGTATCCTGCACTTCAAGATTACACGAATATGCTCCAGTACTTTTTCCTAGCAGTACTTCAGTTTTTACAAACATTTATTCCTTAAATGATATTATTTTTTGAGTTGTATGAAGTGTAGGTTGATTCCCCCCCCCATAGTCTGTCTTTACCTCCTGATTTGAAATTCCTCTTGAATTTACACTAAATTTTCAGATAATTGTGGACGTATTTCTGAGCTTATTTTTGTTTTGTTGGTCAAGGGTTCAGCAATATACGACACATTGGACAAATCTGGCTCATGGCCTGTTTTTGTAAATAAAGACTTATTGGAACATAGACCTGCCCATTTGTTTATATATCATTATCGTTTGCTTTCACGATACAAGGGCCGAATTTTGACAAAGCCTAAACTATTTACTGTGGCCTCTACAGAAAATTTGCCAACCTCTATATTAATCTCTTTACCACACTCTTTTATTTACTATAGCTTTATATAATGTTTTGATATCTGATAGGAATAAACCCATACCTATCTACTGTTTGTGATGTAAAATATTTTCTTGGTTACTTTGCATTTGTCTTGCTGCTAAGCTTTAGAAACAGCTTAGGAACCTCAATCAAATATCATATTGGGATTTCTTTTTCTTATTTTTTAAAAGATTTTATTTATTTGACAGAGCGTGTGCCTGCGTGAGCACAAGTAGGCAGAGCAGGCAGAGGGAGAGGGAGAAGCAGGTTTCCCGCTGAGCAGAGAGCCTGATGCGATGCAGGGCTCCATCCCAGGACCCTGGGATCATGACCTTAACAATTAACTGACTGACCAAGCCGCCCAGGAGCCCTGGGGGTTTCTTGTTTGTTTGTTTTTTTAAATATTTTATTTATTTATTTGACAGAGAAAGAGACAATGAGGGAGGGAACACAGCGGGGAGAGTGGGAGAAGGACAGGTAGGCTTCCCGTGGAGCAGGGAGCCCAATATGGGGCTCGATCCCAGGACCCCAGGATCATGACTTGAGCCGAAGGCAGATGCCCAATGACTGAGCCGCCCAGGTGCCCCTGGGGATTTCTTTTTAATGCATACTTTAAAAAGTAAAATTTTTCAAAGAGATTAGATACATTTTAACTATAATTGTGCAGTTTTAAAGCATTTGATTAAGTACTCGGTGCCTGGCTCATTGTAAATGCCCAGTGAATGCGATTTGTACAAATGGTCCAGAATTCTTTGTACTGTATCTTTTGCTTCAGACTGCCTATTAGCTAGGTGTGTGGATATTCATTAACAGATCTCTATCACCCCTTGGCTGATTGCATCTGTGTGAATTGCATACATGATACAGACCAGGTTGTATGTTTCTAAAATGATTAAGGGCCAGGAAATATTCCTAAAACATTAAAATACCATTGTAACATTCCATTTTTTCCCACAGGCCTTTGATAAATATTTACATTTAAGAGACCACTGGGTTCCCAAATTAACTTCATTTTGTAGAATTATATATTCTGTTTATCTCTCTGAGTAAGTGATTGGAAATGAATTGGAGATCAGTAGGGATATCATTCATGGATTAGTTATGTCATTCAACCCTAAATGTGAATTCTTGGCTGAAAGAGCTATGTAAACAAAGTGTACTAATTTTCTTAGAGCAAACTTTATCTGATACATTAGCTTGACTAACTTTTCTTTCCTAAATTTGCAATAGCGATTTTAAGTTTTACTTCTCTTGTTATGCCTTCTTCAACAATTCCAAGTCAATATTTTTCTGCCCTTTCTGATCCACTAAAGATAGTCTGCTAGAGAGTCTGGGTTCAAATCCCAGTTCCTTCATTTATTTGAGTAAAAGCCAGCAAAATTATCAAAAATTAGTCAAAAAGTAGTAAGAAAAAACTAAGTGAAATAATTTAAATTCTCTTGCTTCTGTTTTCTTGTTTCTAAAGTGAAGCTAATGATGGCACCTATCCTCAGGAGTTGTTGTGAGGCAAGTTGGTGTATGCAAAGCATTTAAACAGAACTTGTTACATAGTAAGCTTTTAGGAAGGAATTATCATTATTCTTTTGTGATTTTAAAAATTATTATTTTGTGCTGGTTTTCAAAAATTGTTCCCATGTTGTAGTCTGGTGTCTAAGATCTCTTAAGACTAGGGATAGAGTCAGGATTATGCCTATGCTTGCTTGCTTTCTTTTTTTCTTCTAATTTAAAGTTTCCATAGAGGAGAGAAGGAGGAGGAATATAAAATGCTGAGCTTGTTAAATGGAGTGAATCTTAACATGATGAATACTATTCTGATGACCTAATTTGGGAGAAGCTAGAAAAGTGGTACAGACATGTATAGTTTCAGTTAATAAATGCAGAGGTAATGTTATTGACTAGGGTGGAACTTGACACAATTTCTGCAGAATATTATCTGTTACAGGATAGAATTATATTTTGAATTTGTGCTTAATATTTGTAACACTCAAGGTGTGCTTATTAGCTGTAAGTTACAGAGACTCCAAGTAACAGTGGCTGAAAGCACAAGGACATTTACTGTTAAATGAGAAGTCTTGAGGCAGGCAATCACAGAGTTGGTTCTCTGGCTCAACAGTTTCAGAGTTAGATTAGCGGGGCTTTCCGCTAATGGGTACAGGACAGCTCCTGGAAAAGCACACCATCACTGTAACATCCTAAGGAGAAAGGAAGGGAGTCTTTGGGAAAGGGTTTTCTCCTTATTCTTCTTACTCATCAGGGAGAAAAAATTTCTCAGAAGCCCTCAGGCCCTTTACCTCATTGGTCACAAGCAGGTTGCACACAAAGGCCAGACCAAACAATGGGAAGAGGGGGAAGGGGTGGCCATGGTTGGCATATATCAACTATAATTCAGCATCTGGGGCAGAGCATATGGCTACCCCCCTCCCCAAATCTGGGGTCCGTTAGTGAGGAGGAAGGGAAGAAGAGTTGTTAGGAGGTAACTAGACTGTTTGCCACGATGCCACAATATTCATTTATTTTACAGTGATTTACAGAATAACAGGTTTTAAAGTAGTGAATGAAACAGATCTATTCCCTTGAATTTCTGAGACTTTTTTTTTCCTTGTCATTTTCCTTTTCAGTTATGCTCTTGTTGGGATATTACATAGGCATTTTCTTGTCCCCTGAATGCTCATCATACACCTTAGAACTTAAAGGACCTTCTTCAGATCATCAGATTTTTAAAATACTTGTTTTGAGATCCTTGAAAGAAAGTAGCTCAGCTAAAAATGTTTTATTCTTGCAACTCTGCATTAGTATTTCTGGTTTCAGAGAAAAGGAGAATCTGGGGTCCAGAGAGGAGTACATTTACGATCCAATAGGTAATAAGTGGCACTAAGGATTCTTTTAATAATACCAGCTAATAACTTTTGAATCCTTCCATGTTCCAGGTACTTTACTTATTATAGATCTTCCTCGACTTATAAGAGTTACTTCCCACTAAACCCATCGTAATTTGAAAATATCCTAAGTTGAAAATGCATTTACTATGTCTAATCTACCGAAAGTCCTAGCTTAGCCTAGCCCACCTTAAACTTGCTCAGAACACTCACAGGAGCCTGGGCAAAATCATTTAACGCTAAGCCTATAAAAGTGCTGAATATCTGACATAACTTATCCAATACTGTACTGAAAGTGATCAATGGAATGGCCCTAAGTATACCTGTTGTTTGCAGTCGTGATTGCGGGGCCAACTGGGAGCTGTGGCCACTGCCCAGCATCTTGGGACAGGATCTTATCACTAGCCTGGGAAAAGATCCAAATTCAGAATTCCAAGTATAGTTTCTACTGATCGTATGTTGCTTTCACACCATTGTAAAGCCGAAAATTGTTAATTTAAACCATCTTAAGTTGGGGACCCTCTGTACTTAGCATTAGTTGTTTATTACATCCCCGTGATTGAGGATTATGAGGTACAGGTGCCTGTACAGATGCGTAAACTCCCCCCTTTCACAGTCTCACAGGTGGTGAGGGTCAGTCAGACTAACTCTTCAGAGCTTCGATGCCAGAGCCTATGTTTTTTTAAAGATTTATTTATTTATTTTAGAGAGAGTGAGCAAGTTGGGGGAGGGAGAGAGAGAGAATCTTGAAGTAGATTTCCTGCTGAGCACGGAGCCCGACACGGGGCTCGATCTAATGACCCTGAGATCATGACCTGACCTGAAACCGAGAGTCTGGTCGCTTAACCCACTGGGCTGCCCAGGCGCCCCCCCCCCCCAAAGCCTACACTTTTAACCATTAACAATTAACCATTCTGTTTTCATATAAATGAAATTCTTCCTTTAGCCTTTCTATGTAAGAAAGTGATTTAATGAAATTTGCTAAAAATCTGTAGAATAAAGTAGCTGGTTTGTTAACTTGCAGTCACTTGTTGTTATGAAAGTCACATTTATTGTAGGAATGGGAAAGTTTTAGATTAATCTTTAGGTGAGATGTTTTTAAATCTGTGCAGCATATTTAAATTTTACCCTGTCATTTGAACACCATATTCTGAGTTCTTGTTTTTGCTGTGTGTCATAGGAAGTAGAATTTCTTGATGCTGGGTACAGGTTCGAGGATGTTCTCAGGATATCCTGTGGCTTAAAAGGCTTTTTTTTTTTTTAACCAGGTGATATTTTCTTTGCTGACATATAATTTGGTTTAAATTTATACCTAATAGTAAATACTGAAATATGTCTATATATGAAATACCCTTTAGAAAATGATTTCTTAATCTAAGTTTATGAGATATCTAGTAATCTTTTGTGTGGTATTTAAAATTTGAAGTATATGTGCTTTTTCTGGGGAGGAGTTCATAGTCTTATGCTATATTCTTGAGGAGGTCCAGGATTCACCCGTAACAGCACATCCTCCCCCCTCCCTGTTAACCCCCTCCTGTTTGGAGTTATTGGTTTAGAGTGTTTCTTTTTCTTTTCTTTCCTTTTTTCTTTCTTTCTTTCTTTCTTTTTTTTTTTTTAAGATTTTATTTCTTTATTTGACAGAGAGAGAGAGACAGCAAGAGAGGGAACACAAGCAGGGGGAGTGGGAGAGGGAGAAGCAGGCTTCCCACGGAGCAGGGAGCCCAACGCGGGGCTCGATCCCAGGACCCTGGGATCATGACCTGAGCCGAAGGCAGACGCTTAACGACTGAGCCACCCAGGCGCCCCTCTTTTTCTTTTTAAATAAGGTTTGGATACTTAAAAACAGGTATAGAGAAGTAAGTTGGTGACTTAAATGATCTGATAGCACATGTTATGACAACATAACATTAAATTTCAGTGACTATAATTTTCATTTCTTGAAGTTTTATTTGGTTAACTTTCATAATTTGTTTTCTTTATCATTTATATTCTATCTCTTTAATCATTGTTACCCACTTACTTTATGGTGTTTTCAGATTGTATTAATTTCTTGAGTTCCTGGGTACAATCTGTTTGTTTTGATTGCCAACTTTTCATTACAATGGTGGACTATTTCCTCACTGGGTTTAAAGTTTTAGATTGCGAGCTCACTTTATTTTTTAATTATGTTATGTTAATCACCATACATCACATCATTAGTTTTTGATGTAGTGTTCCATGATTCATTGTTTGCGTATAACACCCACTGCTCCATTCAATACGTGCCCTCTTTAATACCCATCACCAGGCTAACCCATCCCACCACCCCCTCCCCCCAGAACCCTCAGTTTGTTTCTCAGAGTCCATAGTCTCAGTTTCTCAGGGTCCATGGTTCGTCTCCCTCTCCAATTTCCCCCCCTTCATTTTTCCCTTTCTACTATCTTCTTCTTCTTCTTCTTCTTCTTCTTCTTTTTTTTTTTTAACATATAAAGTATTCTTTGTTTCAGAGGTACAGGTCTGTGATTCAACAGTCTTACACAATTCACAGCGCTCACAATTCACAGCGCTAGCACATACCCTCCCCAATGTCTATCACCCAGCCATCCCGTCCCTCCCACCCCCCACCACACCAGCAACCCTCAGTTTGTTTCCTGAGATTGAGAATTCCTCATATCAGTGAGGTCATATGATACATGTCTTTCTCTGATTGACTTATTTCACTCAGCATAATACCCTCTAGTTCCATCCTCGTCATTGGAAATGGCAAGATTTCATTCCTTTTGATGGCTGCATAATATTCCATTGTATATATATATATATATATATATATATATATATATATATATACCACATCTTCTTTATCCATTCATCTGTCGATGGACATCTTGGCTCTTTCCACAGTTTGGCTATTGTGGACATTGCTGCTATAAACATCGGGGTGCACGTACCCCTTCGGATCCCTACATTTGTGTCTTTGGGGTAGGTACCCAGTAGTGCAATTGCTGGATCATATGGTAGCTCTGCTTTCAACTTTTTGAGGAACCTCCATACTGTTTTCCAGAGTGGCTGTACCAGCTCGCATTCCCACTAACAACAATGTAAGAGGGTTCCCCTTTTTCTGCATCCCTGCCAACATCTGTCGTTTCCTGACTTGTTAATTTTAGCCATTCTGACTGGTGTGAGGTGGTACCTCATTGAGGTTTTGATTTGGATTTCCCTGATGCCAAGTGATGTTGAGCACTTTTTCATGTGTCTGTTGGCCATTTGGATGTCTTCTTTGGAAAAATGTCTGTTCATGTCTGACTGACTTATTTCGCCTAGCATAGTACCCTCTAGGTTCATTCATGTTGTTACAAATGTCAAGATTTCATCCTTTTTATGTCTGTGTAATATTCCAACACACATATTTATACACACGCACATCACATCTTTATTCATTCATCTATCAGTGGACACTTGGGTTGCTTTAATGTCTTAGCTGTTGTAAATAATGCTGCAATAAACATAGGGATGCATATATCTTTTTGAATTAGTATTTTTATGTTCTGTGGATAAATAGTAATGGAATTACTAGATCATATGGTATTTCTATTTTTAATTGTTTGAGGAACCTACATATTTTCCACAGTTGTTGCGCTGATTTGCACTCCCACCAACAGTGCACAAGGGTTCCTTTTCTCCACATCTTTGCCAATACTTGTTACTTGACTTCTTGATAGTAGCCATTCTGACAGGTGTGAAGTGATATCTCATTGTAGGTTTGATTTGCTTGTGGGATTTTCTTTTCTTTTTTTTTTTTTTTAAAGATTTTTTATTTATTTGATGGAGAGAGGCACAGCGAGAGAGGGAACACAAGTGGGGGCGGGGGAGTGGGCGAGGGAGAAGCAGGCTTCCCGCCAAGCAGGGAGCCCGATGTGGGGCTCGATCCCAGGACCCTGGGATCATGACCTGAGCTGAAGGCAGTCACTTAACGACTGAGCCACCCAGGAGCGCCCCCCTCCCCGTTTTTTTAATTGCTTGTGGGATTTTCTATGTAGATAATTAAATCATCTGTGCATAGTAACAGCTTTCTTCTTTTTCAATCCTTATGTATGTTACTTCTTTTCCTACTGACTGACTTGTATCATTATTAAAATGTTAAGTAGAAGTGATAATAATGATTATTTTAATAGAAGACATTCTTATTTGCCTCTTGATTTTTAAGGACAATGTTTTTAACATTTTTAAGTGTTATGTTTGCTCTGCTGCTGCTGCTGTTGTAGCTATCAGTTATCAGGCCATGGAAGTTTCCTTTTGTTTCTCATTTGTTAAAAGTGTAGTTTTTAAAAATAGCATGAATGGTTGTATAATTTTATTGAACAGTGTTTATATATAGATATATTTATTGAAATATTGATATTTTTAATCTGTTTATGTGATGAATCATGTTAATCAGTTTTCTAATATTAAAACAACCTTGCATTCTTGGGATAAACTCAACTTGGTCATGTTATTTTATTTATAAATTGATTAGTTTGACAATTTGGTGAGACTTTTTGATTCTGTATTCATGAACAACATCTGTATTTTTGGTATGAGGTTAGGATGAAATGAGTTAGACAGCTTTCCCTCTTGGTTTATTCTTTGGAAAATTTTGTTTAATATGGGGATTACCTCTTAATGTGTTCAATCTCTTTAGTTGAACTTGCAGGTAAAGCTGTTCAGCATTGGTCTTTTTTTTTTTTTGTAGAAAATTTTTACACTAGTGATGCAGTTTATTTATCGTTCATATTTTTAATTTTTAAAAAACCAGTTATTCTAGGAATTTGCTTACTTCTACATTTTCAAATTTATTGGCATAAGCTTTTTTTATTTTAAAGATTTTAGACCTTTATTTATTTATTTTTAAAAGATTTTATTTATTTGACAGAGAGCGACAGTGAGAGTGGGAATACAAGCAGGGGGAGTGGGAGAGGGAGAGGCAGGTTTCCTGCTGAGCAGGGAGCCCGATGCGGGGCTCGATCCCAGGACCCTGGGATCATGACCTGAGCTGAAGGCAGATGCTTAACGACTGAGCCACCCAGGTGTCCCTATTGGCATAAGCTTTTAATGATATTCTCTTACCTAAATCCATTCAATCTCAGCAGCATCTGAAGTTTTGTCCAATTTCTCATTCCCACTATAGATTTTTCTTTTCTTTTCTTTTCTTTTTTTTTAACTATTTGAGAGAGAGAGCATGGGCGAGAGAGAGCACAGGCCAGGGGAGAAGCAGAGGGAGAGGGAGAAGCAGCCTCCCTGCCGAGCAAGGAGCCTGATGCGGCACTCGATCCCAGGACCCCAGGATCATGACCTGAACAGATGTTCAACCGACTGAGCCACCCAGGCACTCTATTGTTTTTTATTAGTTTTTTCAATGAACCATCCTTTGGCCTTGTTGAGCCTTTCTATTACATGCTTATTTTCAAATTAATTAATTTTATTTATTTTGCTTTCTTTTTGTTTTCTTCTACTTTGAGTTTATTCTTTGGTCTAGTACTTCATTGTCTGTTTAACACCTTAATTTTTAAGATGTCCTTTACCAGTGTAAGTATTGAGAGCTTTTTTTTCCCCTCCTCGGTATATACTGGTTTAGGCTGTATTCTAGAACTTTGGATGTATAGTATTTTGTTACTATTAGTTCTGAATATTTTCTATTTATTAATTTCTTCTTTAAAATAATTTTGGATATCAGAGCTTATGGTTTTTCTTGGTAACTTTTCTTTTATTGATTTCTAATTGCATTCTACTCATATAATTTGGTTTTTATGTTCCCAGTACTTTGAAATTTGTTGGAGATAGTTTTATGTCTTGGCATGTTGTCAAAATTTGTAGAAGTTCTGTGCGTGTTTTATAATGATATTCTCCAACTCCTAAGTGGAGCATTACATGCATGGTGCTTTTTTTTTTCCCCTGCTTGAGCTATCAATTACTGAGAGAGTTAATAGTAGAATCTGTGAAGGTAAGTTTGTTTCTTTTATGTCTGTCAGTTTGGCTTTACATATTTTGAGGTTACGTTATTGGGTGTATACAAGTTTAGAATCATTGTTACGTCCTGGTTAGTTTGACTTTTTTTTTTAAGCTCTATGTATGATTCCTTTTAATCTTTATTCTACTAATGCCTTTCTCCCTAATATCTCTTTTGCCTGTTATTAATATGTCTAACTTAGTTATTTGGTGGGAAGGGTTAATATTAGCCTCTACTTTTTCTGAAATTTTACATGAATTTGGGGAACAACCTACTAAAACAAGAAAATCTCACAGAATTTTATGGAGGACAAGCAAATCTAAATACTATGTATTTAGAAGACTGATTGTAAAATATGCAAACTTCCAGCCATATTGGTAAGGAAAAACAATGAAAAAAAGACCCAAATATACAGTATTAGCATCTAAAAGGGATCAAACCTATCTATATTGTAGAGTTTTAAAACAAAAGAATATTTCACTTTAATGCAACATATAAATTTGTAAAAAAATAGAATTAACAAAGTTATCACAGAAAGAAATATAAAATATGAAAATGACAGTTATATGAAAGAAGTCAATTATTAAAAGTCCACTGAAAAGATATCTTCATTAGCATGTTTTATCGGACCTTGTAGTCAGAGTCTCTGCTTTCATCTTCTAAAAGTTTTGTAGTTTTGTTTATCACCTTGAGATCTTTAAACAACCTGGATTTTGTTTAGAGAATGAAAAGAGAGAAAGCTACTAAACATACTTAATGAGGTTGATTTATCATTGGTCCCAAGCCAGATGAAGACAGTATAGAAAAAAGATAATTGTAGACAGTGTTGTTTATGAATTCAGATGTTAAATTTTAAAATAAAATCAAAGCAAAGCAATGTCATCTGTGTATTAAAAACATTACAACCAAGTATGGTTTATACCAAGGTATATAAAGATGATTCAACTTTTAAATTCTTTTTAATATACCGAATTAAAAGAATGAAATAGAAAACCAAATTCTCTTCACAGAGTTTGTAATTAATAGTAATATCAGCTGTGTATGAAAATATCTGTTACTTATACTTCACACACCTACAAACACTGGTGGTTTCACTTTTTTTTTTTTTTTTTGGCCTATTTGATTAGTAAGTAATAGAATATTTCTAGTATGTTTATTTGCATTTCTCTGATTTCTTTGAGTGCCATTTTCTGTTTATTACCCATTTGTATTCACACTGAACATTTTAAATGGAAGAGGAACACTTATTGCATAATTTGTTTGCTTGAGTACAGGGACTATTTATCTTTTTATCTCTAACATCTTATAAAATGGCTGGCATACAGCAGGTATTAGAAGATACTTTTTGAGTGAATTCAGTACATGATTAGTAAAATTATGAGCCTCCTGAAGAAATTTGTGATTTAACTCATTTTTGAATGCCTAAAATAGAATAGTTTTGCAATGTCAAAGAAATGGGATTTTTACCAGCAGGTTCCAGGAAGTAAAGAATAGATAGGATTATTTTTTAAATTTCTGTTAATGGTGAAGTTTTATGAAACTTGGAAAACTCACAAAATCTTTAGCCCTAATTACATATGATTTTATAGTACTCATTTGTGGTGCTTTCAGGGTATATGCTACTGTGTGGAAAAATGATGTTTTTTGCATACTATCATCCATTGTACCTTTTCTGAAAGATCATTTTAACAAGCGTTTGCTTCCCTGAATTGTATTTCATTTACTCTAGTTTTAAAAAAGTCTCTTTGAATCATTGAACACTGCATCAAAAACTAATGATGTACAATATGTTGGCTAATTGAATTTAAATTAAAAAAGTTTCTTTTCCTGTTTTGCAGTAGTGTTTCTGAGGTTTGAAAAAGCTACATTTTTGACCTTTTAGATAAGTAGGATGTTACTCAAAAGAAGGTATACACAGAATTATTCTAGATTACAGATAACTGTAGTTGTCTGTGATGAAATGCTGTTGTTGGATTTAGGGTCGGTAATGAGACAAAGATATAGAGCATATACTTTATTTGGGTTCAGGTTATTTGAAAGTCTTGAGGTAGGAGGAATATAAAGTGAAATAGAAAATGTATTTAAAGAACTGCTAAATGTTATGTTGTAGGCTGCTGTGTGGTGTTTTTTAGCTATAGCTGGCAACTAGACCAGCAGTAGACTCATACTGGCTGGCTCCACATCTTTATTTTTAATTTATATATTCTATACCAACCCGTCTTAGCCATGTATTTCTGAAATGCTGATACAGAAGCTGGGAAAGGGAGGGACACTAGTCTCATATTACTGCTAGATAGATAGCAGTACTCATTCTGCTAGATCGATTACTTACTCTTCCTGGTGGTACCCTTATATCCCACCTACAGCTTTGCAAATAGTTTGTCTATAAACTTTCCTCCAATTATGATGATGTATTTCCTTTTGGAACCCTGACTGGTACACAGTGGCCATAGTCTCAACAAGCTTTCCAGTCTGGGTTGTTCAAAAACCAATGTGCCTTAGTCATCTTATCAAAGTGTTCACTTCATTTGGTGCCATTGTTTTCTGTGTTGTCTTTCTCCTAGGATGAGATCCTCCATACCTTCATTCAAATATGATATTCCTTTGATCATATTCTCCTTTTGTGAATTCCAAATAGCCAATCTTTGTATCCTTTCCTTATTATCTAAAACACCATCACAGAAATCTCTACTAGACTGAGATATGCAATTTGGAATACCCTTCTTTTCTAAATTAGCTAGTTGGGCTAAATACCTTCAGAACAAATCAAGTTGTAAGGATTGGCTTGCTTATTTCATTCTCCTAATGCTCAAATAAATATTACTCTTGCTCCATGGAAGGAAGGGGAAGAGAGCAGTATCTATATATAATGACCCTTTAGTCATATTACTCCTTTTTGCATGAGAATGAAAAGGGACATGAAAGGAGGAAAGGAAGATAATTCTACATTTCTCTTAGAGGCAGCAGAACATACATTGATTTTATGATGTAAAAAAATGTCAGTTTATCCCCTATTATTAATACCTTGTATGGTGTTCAAGGCCATTTACATTTTTCAATTTCTAGGTCCAATTTCTTTGTATTTCTTCTCAAAATTGTATAACAACAGTGGAATATTGACTGTTATCACCTCAACCGTTATTTTCTTGCCTCTCTTCATTTGCTTATATTGCTCCCTCTGCCTGGAATGTCTACACTGCAAACCCAGGCAAAGTAGCAAAATTCTAATTAGTCCTCAAGGTCCAGTTCCTGTGTTACTTTGTGAAGTATTAGTGTTCCATTCTCACCTATCTTGAAGTACTGTATATTTACCTCTATTAGAATTTCATCCCATTGTTACATTTTGTGTGTTTATGTCTGTCTGCCCTGAAGACTGAGCACTTTTTGAAGGAAGGTATTGTATTTTACTCATAATTGTTCAGACTCCAGTGATTGCCACCGTGCTTTATATAGTGTAGACTCTTGCTAAAGGAGTGTTAAAAGGGTAAATAAATGAATGAGTGTGAAAGAAATCTGAATTTACTTGGTGGGAATTGCTGAAACTCCCTCTTCCATAAAATTTGCTTTTACTTCTCAGACATTTGTGTTAAAATATATGTCTAGCATTGAGTGTTAGAATATACACAGTGTTCAACACGAAAAGGAATTGGCCTCCTTTGTACATTCCTGTTACTTTGCCTTATTTCATATGTTATTAGGTGTTTAAAAATATGTTTCTCACGAAAAACGTAATTCACATGCGAGAAATAAAGGAAATTATTTTCTTGTGGAAATTAAATCTATTTCTTCTTAATATAGTTTGATGGGATTATGAAATAGTTTGACTTCATGCTTAATCATAATTTGAATTTCTGTTGTTTAAGAACCATTATGTATATATCTATTTGCATCACATTTCATTAAGAAACTAATTGATGTTGTTCTTTTATTTCAGCCAAACCATTTACTTCTAAAGTAAAACAGATGCGCCTACATAGAGAAGACTTTGAGATATTGAAGGTGATAGGTCGAGGAGCTTTTGGAGAGGTAAGAGATAAAGTTTTTATAAAAGTTCTGCTAATTGTTTTGGAAGTAATTTTATACAGTTTGTGAGAGAATTTAACTGAAACATGATTTCCTTGCTGTTGTAATTGATATGATCAGTCAGAAAATATATATTAGTGTTTTGAATGAAATATTTCTACATGGAATTTTTTTCCAAGATGTTTTTCTTCTTCATCTGTCAGTGTAAGTTTGAGTATGCTTCTGGACTCTTCTGTTCCATGGGTTTATGTGTCTCTCTTTGTGCCAGTACCACACAGTCTTACATACTCTAGATTTAAGAAGTCTCAGTATCTGGTAGTGTATGTCCTTCAGCTTCCTCCCTCTCCTCCTCTGTTCTTGGCCCTTGATATTTTCATGTAATTTTACAATGAGTGTTTCAGTTTCAGAATTACTCTTAAAAATCCACACCCATGTATCTGCTTGAATTTTGATTAGGATTGCACTGAAACTGGAGATCAGTTTGTAGATAATTGATTCCTTAATAATACTGAGTCAGCCAGTTGATGAAGGAATATGATATTCTTTGTCATTTTAATTAGAATTGTTAAATTTCATTTTCTAGTTGTTTTTTTTGCTAGTAGTGAGAAATATAATGGAATTTTGTTTGACTTCATACTTAGCAACCTAGCTGATTTTACTTTTTCAATTATGAATTGTGTTGGATTTTAAGAAAATGTTTTATCAACATCTTTTGAGACACTTAAGGCTTTTCTCCTTTACTCTGTTAATGTGTTGAATTACAACAATTTATTTTCAAATGTTAAACTAACATTGCATTTCTAAGATAAGCCTAACTTTGTACTATCCTTTTTATGTTTCATTGCACTTGGCTTGCTGTGTGTGTGTGTGTGTGTGTGCGCGCGCAGATTCTTGGAGAGAAACTGGCCTGTAATTTTCCTACTGGAAATCCTGATCACATTCTGGTATTTTGGTTATGCGGGCCTCTTTTACTCTTCTCTGGAAGAGTTTGGGAAGATTGTTATTATTTCTTCCTTATATGCTTAGAAAATTTCACTTGTGAAACCACTGGGCCTGGAAGTTGCCAGTGAGACAGTTTTAATTTTTTTTTTTTTTTAAGATTTTATTTATTTATTTGAGAGAGAGAGAGAGAGAGCACATGAGGGGGGGGGAGGGTCAGAGAGAGAAGCAGACTCCCTGCTGAGCAGGGAGCCCGATGCGGGACTCGATCCCGGGACTCCAGGATCATGACGAGCCAAAGGCAGTCGCCCAACCAACTGAGCCACCCAGGCGCCCGACAGTTTCAATTTTAAAGAAATTGACTGTTTGGATTTTCTTTTTATGTGTCAGTTTTCTAAGTTCACCCATGTCATCTAATTTTTCAGTTACTACTATATTTATTTTTGCCTCTCATTTCTTTTCATTTATCATGATAGAGCTTTATCAGTTTTATTATTTTTTCAATGAATTAACCTTTGCTTTTTGAATTTTTCTATTGTAGACTTGTTTTCTGTTTCAGTAATTGCTGCTCTTAATATTTTCTTCCCTCTACTGTCTTTGGTTTTCTTTTTCTTTCTTTTTAAAGATTTTATTTATTAGAGAGAGCGAGCAGCAGCAGGGGTAAGGGCAGAAAGAGAAGCCGACTCTACTCTCTTAGGTTTTAAGTTGCTCTTCTTTTTTGTAACTAAGTATCTAGATACTTAGAGCATTGATGTCTAGCCCTTTTTTTAAAATGTGTATTTAAGGCTATACGTTTTCCTCTAAGCATCTTTAGCTACAGCTGATAAGTTTTGATATGTCATATTTTCACTGTTATTTTGCTCAAAATACAGTGTGATTTCGAATTTCCATTGTATTTTCTTTCTTCTTTTTTCTTTCTTTTTTTTTTTTTTGATCTATTACTTTAGAAGTTTGTTGTTCAATTTCCAAATACTTGGAGGGTTTTCTGGGTATATTTCTGTTACTGAGTTGCAGTGTAATTCCATAACAGTCACTGTGTGATTTCAGTCCTTTGAAATTTGCTGTGCATTGTTGTATAAATATCAATTAGGTTAAAATCATTAACCTTGTTTAAATCTTCCACATCCTTACTTTGTTATTTTCTCCTCTTGATCTCTCATTTCCTTAGGGAGGATTTGTTTATTTCTTACTTTTAGTTTTCTCTGATGACAAATATAAAGTTATTATATCTGCCTGGTGATTAACTCTTATCATAATGGAATGATCCTTGTTGTCTCTAAGTAATGCTTTTTGAGTTAAATTTTTCTTAATTTGATATTAATAGAATGATTCTAGCTCTTTTTATTAGTATTTGCATTAAATATCTTATTTCATCCTTACAGTTTTAGAGTTTTCTTTAATCGTATGCTTTGTTTACTGTTAATTAGAATATAGGTTTTTCATTTTTTTCTCTTTCTTTTTTTTTTTCTAAAGATTTTATTTATTTGAGAGAGAGAGAGAGAGAGATAACATGAGAGGGGGAGGGCCAGAGGGAGAAGCAGACTCCCCACTGAGCAGGGAGCCCGATGTGGGACTCGATCCCGGGACTCCAGGATCATGACCTGAGCCGAAGGCAGTTGCTCAACCAACTGAGCCACCCAGGCACCCTCTTTTTTTTTTTTTTTTAAAGTAAACTCTACCCCCAGCACAGGGCTTCAACACATGACCCCAAGATCAAGAGTCACATTGTCTACCGTCTGAGCCAGCTAGGTCCCCCAGTTTTTGTTTTTTAATCTAGTCTGATAATCTCATCTTTTAATTGGAGTCCATTGATATGTAATGGAATTATTTATTACTATTTGTTTTCTATTTGTCTTGCCCATTCTGTATTATGTGACTCTCAATTCCTGGTAATGGAGTATTTTAAATTATTCTCCCTCATTTATTAATTTCTTAGTTTTACTTTTTGTTGTTTTCCCTGGAGATTGCCACATGTATTCTTGGTAAATTTGTATTTTGCCATTTCTGATTTACCTGACTTCTACCTTTTTTGGGTCATTGCTGTTATGTCTTTAGTTGTACATATATTTAAAACCTCAAAAACTACTGTTCCTATTTCTTCACATTCACAGACTATACATTCACAGACTTCCTTTTGATAATATTTTCATTTTGACTTAAAAATTCCTTTCACTGTTTCATCAGGTCTGCTGATGATAAAATGTCTGCTTTTATTTGTCTGAAAATATATTTATTTTGAACTCTTAAAATTTTTAAAAAATTGAGTTCTATGCATACCTGACTCAATGGATTTTTACATTTGCATGTACTTGTGTAACCACTATGCAGACCAAGATAGGCACCCAATGCCTTCTCTGCGTGAATAAGCATCTCCATATTAACCATCTATGCTGACTTATTTTGCCTGTTTTTGAATTTTATCTTAATGGAATTATATAAGAAATACTCTTCTTTCTGGTTTATTTTGCTCAATATTATGCTTGTATGAGTCATCTTTGTATTAGTTCACAGTATTCCTTTGTATAAATATACCGCAGTTATTTGTTCATACTAATGTTGGTGGGTATTCAAGTTGTTTATAGTTTTTGGCCATGTTAATAATGTTGTTATGAACATTCTTATACATGTCTTTTGGGAGAACGAGGCACTCATTTGTGTTTGATATAAACGTAGAGGAATTGCTGGGTCATCGGGTAGGCCTTTTCAGCTTTGGTAGATAGTGCCAGATAATTTCCCAAGTGGTTACCAGTTTACCAATTTTTATCAATATACCCACCAACAATAAAGTTCCCAGTTGCTTCACAACCTCACTAACACTTGATTATTTTTTTAACTTTAGCCATTTTTGTGTGTGTGTGGGGTGAGTAATACTGAATTATGATTTCACTTTACGTTTTCTGATACCTCTTTAACTTAAGCCCATTTTTATATCACTGTACATAACTTAGATTTTTTAAAAAAGATTTTATTTATTTGACAGAGAGAGAGAGATCACAAGTAGGCAGGCAGGCAGAGGGAGAGGGAGAAGCAGGCTCCCTGCTGAGCACAGAGCCCAATGCAGAGCTCGATTCCAGGACACTGGGATCATGACCTGAGCCAAAGGCAGATGCTTACCTGATCCAGGCACCGCGTGATTTTTTTTTTTTTTTTTCTTGAAGGGTGTATTCTCAGGTTGTGGGTTTGGGAGTGGGTGGGGAATTGAGAGTGGGTTGTCTTACTTATTGGTACATTCTGGATACAGGTCCTTTGCTGGAGATAGTGTGTGTGTGTAATAAATAAAATATTTCTTCCTTTCTGTGGCTTTTATTGAAAAGAAGTTCTTAAATTTAGTGAAGTCCAATTAATTAAACTTTTCTTTATAATTAGTCCTTTTTGTGTTCCTTTAAGCAAGTGTTTTTTTTTTTAACCCCAAGGTCATGAAAATATTTTCCTGTGTTATATTCTATAATCTTTAAGCATATCATTATGCTTTATATTTTAGTCTGTGATCCATCTGATACTGATTATTTTGTGTTTCTTGAGGTATAGGTCAAGGCTCATTTTCTTCTTTGTAGGTTTTATACATTTATTTATTTATTTTTTATTTATTTATTTATTCTTATGTTAATCCCCATACATTACATCATTAGTTTTAGATGTAGTGTTCCATGATTCATTGTTTGTGCATAACACCCTGTGCTCCATGCAGCATGTGCCCTCCTCAATACCCACCACCAGGCTAACCCATCCTCCCACCCCCCTCCCCTCTAGAACCCTCAGTTTGTTTTTCAGAGTCCATCGTCTTCTCATGGTTCGTCTACCCCTCCGATTTCCCCTGCTTCATTCTTCCCCTCCTGCTACCTTTCTTAACATATATTGCATTATTTGTTTCAGAGGTACAGATCTGAGATTCAACAGTCTTGCACAATTCACAGCGCTTACCAGAGCACATACCCTCCCCAGTGTCTATCACCCAGTCACCACATCCCTCCCACCCCACCCCCCACTCCAGCAACCCTCAGTTTGTTTCCTGCGATTAAGAATTCCTCATATCAGTGAGATCATATGATACATGTCTTTCTCTGTTTGACTTATTTTGCTCAACATAATACCCTCCAGTTCCATCCACGTTGTTGCAAATGGCAAGATCTCATTTCTTTTGATGGCTGCATAATATTCCATTGTGTATATATACCACATCTTCTTTATCCATTCATCTGTCGATGGACATCTTGGCTCTTTCCACAGTTTGGCTATTGTGGACGTTGCTGCTATAAACATCGGGGTGCATGTACCCTTTCAGATCCCTACTTTTGTATCTTTGGGGTAAATGCCCAGTAGTGCAATTGCTGGATCATATGGTAGCTCTATTTTCAACTTTTTGAGGAACCTCCATACTGTTTTCCAGAGTGGCTGCACTAGCTTGCATTCCCACCAACAGTGTAGGAGGGTTCCCCTTTCTCCGCATCCCCGCCAACATCTGTCGTTTCCTGACTTGTTAATTTTAGCCATTCTGACTGGTGTGAGGTGGTATCTTATTGAGGTTTTGATTTGGATTTCCCTGATGCCGAGCAACATTGAGCACTTTTTCATGTGTCTGTTGGCCATTTGGATGTCTTCTTTGGAAAAATGTCTGTTCATGTCTTCTGCCCATTTCTTGATTGGATTCTTTGTTCTTTGGGTGTTGAGTTTGATGAGTTCTTTATAGATTTTGGATACTAGCCCTTTATCTGATATGTCATTTGCAAATATCTTCTCCCATTCTGTCGGTTGTCTTTTGGTTTTGTTGACTGTTTCCTTTGCTTTGCAAAAGCTTTTTATCTTGATGAAGTCCCAATAGTTCATTTTTGCCCTTGCTTCCCTTGCCTTTGGCGATGTTTCTAGGAAGAAGTTGCTGCGGCTGAGGTCAAAGAGGTTGCTGCCTGTGTTCTCCTTTAGGATTTTGATGGACTCCTGTCTCACATTGAGGTCTTTCAACCATTTGGAGTCTATTTTTGTGTGTGGTGTAAGGAAATGGTCCAGTTTCATTCTTCTGCATGTGGCTATCCAATTTTCCCAACACCATTTGTTGAAGAGACTGTCTTTGTTCCATTGGACATTTTTTCCTGCTTTGTCAAAGATGAGTTGACCATAGAGTTGAGGGTCCATTTCTGGGCTCTCTATTCTGTTCCATTGATCTATGTGTCTGTTTTTGTGCCAGTACCATGCTGTCTTGATGATGACAGCTTTGTAATAGAGCTGGAAGTCTGGAATTGTGATGCCACCAGCTTTGCTTTTCTTTTTCAACATTCCTCTGGCTATGCGGGGTCTTTTCTGGTTCCATACAAATTTTAGGATTATTTGTTCCATTTCTTTGAAAAAAGTGGATGGTATTTTGATGGGGATTGCATTGAATGTGTAGATTGCTCTAGGCACCATTGACATCTTCACAATATTCTTCCAATCCATGAGCATGGAACGTTTTACCATTTCTTTGTGTCTTCCTCAATTTCTTTCATGAGTATTTTATAGTTTTCTGAGTACAGATCCTTTGTCTCTTTGGTTAGATTTATTCCTAGGTGTCTTACGGTTTTGGGTGCAATTGTAAATGGAATCGACTCCTTAATTTCTCTTTCTTCTGCCTTGTTGTTGGTGTATAGGAATGCCACTGATTTCTGTGCATTGATTTTATATCCTGCCACTTTACTGAATTCCTGTATGAGTTCTAGCAGTTTTGGGGTGGAGTCTTTGGGGTTTTCCACATAAAGTATTGTATCGTCTGCAAAGAGTGAGAGTTTGACTTCTTCTTTGCCGATTTGGAAGCCTTTTATTTCTTTTTGTTGTCTGATTGCTGTGGCTAGGACTTCCAATACTATTTTGAATAGCAGTGGTGATAGTGGACATCCCTGCCGCGTTCCTGACCTTAGGGGGAAAGCTCTCAGTTTTTCCCCATTGAGAATGATATTCGCTGTAGGTTTTTCATAGATGGCTTTTATGATATTGAGGTATGTACCCTCTATCCCTATATTCTGAAGAGTTTTGATCAAGAAAGGATGCTGTACTTTGTCAAAAGCTTTTTCTGCATCTATTGAGAGGATCATATGATTCTTGTTCTTTCTTTTGTTAATGTATTGTATCACATTGATTGATTTGTGGATGTTGAACCAACCTTGCAGCCCAGGGATAAATCCCACTTGGTCGTGGTGAATAATCCTTTTAATGTACTGTGGGATCCTATTGGCTAGTATTTTGGTGAGAATTTTTGCATCCATGTTCATCAGGGATATTGGTCTGTAATTCTCCTTTTTGATGGGGTCTTTGTCTGGTTTGGGGATCAAGGTAATGCTGGCCTCATAAAATGAGTTTGGAAGTTTTCCTTCCGTTTCTATTTTTTGGAACAGTTTCAGAAGAATAGGTTTTAATTATTCTTGAAATGTTTGGTAGAATTCCCCTGGGAAGCCATCTGGCCCTGGGCTTTTGTTTTTTGGGAGATTTTTGATGACTGCTTCAATTTCCTTAGTGGTTATAGGTCTGTTCAGGTTTTCTCTTTCTTCCTGGTTCAGTTTTGGTAGTTGATACATCTCTAGGAATGCATCCATCTCTTCCAGGTTATCTAATTTGCTGGCATAGAGTTGCTCATAATATGTTCTTATAATTGTTTGTATTTCTTTGGTGTTGGTTGTGATCTCTCCTCTTTCATTCATGATTTTGTTGATTTGGGTCATTTTTCTTTTTGATAAGTCTGGTCAGGGGTTTATCAGTCTTGTTAATTCTTTCAAAGAACCAGCTGCTAGTTTCGTTGATCTGTTCTACTGTTCTTTTGGTTTCTATTTCATTGATTTCTGCTCTGATCTTTATTATGTCTTTTCTCCTGCTGGGTTTAGGCTTTATTTGCTGTTCTTTCTCCAGCTCTTTTAGGTGTAGGGTTAGGTTGTGTACTTGAGACCTTTCTTGTTTCTTGAGAAAGGCTTGTATTGCTATATACTTTCCTCTTAGGACCGCCTTTGCTGCATCCCAAAGATTTTGAATAGTTGTGTTTTCATTTTCATTTGTTTCCATGTATTTTTTAAATTCTTCTTTAATTTCCTGGTTGACCCATTCATTCTTCAGTAGGATGCTCTTTAGCCTCCATGTATTTGAGTTCTTTCCGACTTTCCTCTTGTGATTGAGTTCTAGTTTCAAAGCATTGTGGTCCGAAAATATATAGGGAATGATCCCAGTCTTTTGGTACTGGTTGAGACCTGATTTGTGACCTAGGATGTGATCTATTCTAGAGAATGTTCCATGGGGACTAGAGAAGAATGTGTATTCTGTTGCTTTGGAATGGAATGTTCTGAATATGTCTGTGAAGTCCATTTGGTCCAGTGTGTCTTTTAAAGTCTTTATTTCCTTGTTGATCTTTTGCTTAGACGATCTGTCCATTTCAGTGAGGGGGGTATTAAAGTCCCCCACTATTATTGTATTGTTGTTGATGTGTTTCTTTGCTTTTGTTATTAATTGCCTTATATAATTGGCTGCTCCCATGTTAGGGGCATAGATATTTACAATTGTTAGATATTCTTGTTGGATAGACCCTTTAAGTAGGATATAATGTCCTTCCTCATCTCTTATTACAGTCTTCCGTTTAAAATCTAATTTGTCTGATACAAGGATTGCCACCCCAGCTTTCTTTTGGTGTCCATTAGCATGGTAAATGGTTTTCCACCCCCTCACTTTCAATCTGGGGGTGTCTTTGGTTCTAAAATGAGTCTCTTGCAGACAGCATATCAATGGGTCTTGTTTTTTAATCCAGTCTGATAGCCTGTGTCTTTTGATTGGGGCATTTAGCCCATTTACATTCAGGGTAACTATTGAAAGATAGGAATTTAGTGCCATTGTATTGCCTGTAAGGTGACTGTTACCGTATATTGTCTGTGTTCCTTTCTGATCTGTGTTGCTTTTAGGGTCTCTCTTTACTTAGAGGACCCCTTTCAAGATTTCTTGTAGGGCTGGTTTTGTGTTTGCAAATTCCTTTAGTTTTTGTTTGTCCTTGAAGCTTTTTATCTCTCCTTCAATTTTCAATGACAGCCTAGCTGGATATAGTATTGGCTGCATATGTTTCTCATTTAGTGCTCTGAATATATCCTGCCAGTCCTTTCTGGCCTGCCAGATCTCTGTGGATAGGTCTGTTGCCAGTCTAATGTTTCTACCATTGTAGGTTACATATCTCTTCTCCCGAGCTGCTTTCAGGATTTTCTCTTTGTCTATGAGACTCGTAAGTTTTACTATTAGATGTTGGGGTGTTGACCTTTTTTTATTGATTTTGAGAGGGGTTCTCTGTGCTTCCTGGGTTTTGATGCCTGTTTCTATCCCCAAATTAGGGAAGTTCTCTGCTATAATTTGCTCCATTATACCTTCTGCCCCTCTCTCTCTTTCTTCTTCTTCTGGGTTCCCAATTATTCTAATATTGTTTTGTCTTATGGTATCGCTTATCTCTCGAATTCTGCCCTCATGATCCAGTAGTTGTTTATCTCTCTTTTTCTCAGCTTCTTTATTTTCCATCATTTGGTCTTCTATATCACTGATTCTCTCTTCTGCCTCATGTATCCTAGCAGTTAGTGCCCCCATTTTTTATTGCACCTCATTAATAGCCTTTTTGATTTCTACTTGGTTAGATTTTAGTTCTTTTACTTCTCCAGGAAGGGTTTCTCTAATAACTTCCATATTTTTTTCAAACCCAGCTAGTATCTTTAAAGTGATGATTCTGAACTCTAGATCTGACATCATGCTAATGTCCGTATTGAGTAGGTCCCTGGCAGTCAGTACTACCTCTTGTTCTTTTTGTTGAGGTGATTTTTTTCCATCTTGTCATTTTGTGCAGAGGAGAATAGATCAATGAGAGAACAAAATGCTAGCAGAATAACAACGTCCCCAGAAAATATACTCTAAACAAATCAGAAAAGACCTGAAGGAGTGAAAAAAGAAATGGAAAAAGAGAAAAAAGAAAGAGAAAAAAAAGAAAAAGATAAAGATAAAAACAAAAACAAACAAAACAGAACAACAACAACAACAAAAAACCAGAATGTGATCAAATATGATCAGGCTGGTATATAGATCAGTGCCACACACTAGATTTGGGGTGTATTTTGGAATTTTAGAAGAAAGTACTTTCCAAAATTTTAAAGAAAGAAAAACTTATATATGTACAAAAATAAGGGTTGATATGATGAAGGAATGGAATATGATTGTAAAGATGGAAATTATAAAAAATTTTATAAAAGGAATTGATAAGAAGTTGTTTGAAAAAAGAAAGAAGAGTATTTAAAAAAAGAAAAAAAAAGGGAGAGAATGTGATCAGGCAGGGGAGTAGAAAAAAACCATATACTAGAGATTTAGGGTATATTTTAATCTGTTAGAAGAAACTATCTCAAAATTTTAAAGAGAGAACAACTTATATATATATGCCAAAAATACGGGTAACTACTATGAAGGGATAGAATATGACTAAAAATGAAAAATAAAAATGTTTTTTTAAAAAAAGGGATTGATAAGATGTTGGTCGAAAAAGGGAAAAAGAAAAACTCAAAAAAAAACAAAAGAAAAAGAAAAAAAGACAGTTAAAAAAAATTAACTTTGAAAGACTAAAGAATCATGGTAAAAAAAGCCATGAATTCTATGTGCAGTATTCCCCTAGCGCTGGAGTTCTGCTGTTCTCATTGATTGGTAAACTTGGTCTTGGCTGGCTGTTCTCGCTGATCTTCTGGGGAGGGGCCTGTTGCCGTGGTTTCCAAATGTCTTTGCCGGAGGAGGAATTGCCCCACCCTTGCCCCCTCCTGGCTAAGTAATCTGCTCGGGTTTGCTCTCTGGAGTTTTTGTTCCCTGCGAGCTTTCCCTACAGCTTTGGAGGTGGAGAGTGAAAATGGCGGCCTCCCAATCTGCGCCCGGGAGGAGCAGAGAACTTGGGGCCCTGCTCCTCAATGAGCCCCCAGAGAAAAGCCGTCAGTCACTCCTGTCTCCCCGGTCTCTGGCCGCGCTCCATGCTCACCCAGCCTGTGACTGCGCGTTTCTATCTCTAGCACCTGACCCCGGGTGGAGTCTCCAAACCCAGCAGATCCCTGCGGTGCACTCCTGCGCAGCTCCTCTGGGGGGAGGAAGGTGAGTCTCCCCGGATCTGCCGCTTGTTGGGTCCCTGCTGGAGGAGCAGTGGCCCGCCTGTGCCGCGGATCACGGTTTATGGCAACCCCGAGCTGAGAGCCCGCGCCTGGGCTCCGCCTCTGCAGTCGGCTTCCCTGCTCCGTTACCTGGGAGCTCTGCCACACTCAGGCACCCCCGGTCTTTCTGTGACCCCGAGGGTCCTGAGACCACACTGTCCTGGAGGGATCCACCCCCTGCTTAGCCACCAGAGTGACGTCCCTCAGCGGAGCAGACTTTTAAAAGTTCCGATTTTGTGCTCCGTGGTTCTATCATCTGCCAGAAGCGGCCGACGGAGGCCCCTCCCCCACCGTCTATCCTCCCGAATATCGCCTTGGATTCACTTCTCCGAACGTCCTACGTTCCAGAAAGTGGTCGCTTTTCTGATGAGAGAGTTGTTGCTATTCTTTTCTTCGATCTCCTGTTGAGTTTGTAGGTGTTCAGAATGGTTTGATCCCTATCCAGCTGAATTCCTGAGAGGAGACAAAATCCAGGTCTCCTACTCCTCCGCCATCTTGCTCTGCCCCCTCCCCCCCGTTTTTATACATTTATTTATGAGTGTTTGATGTTTGTGGATGAGCTTTTTATAGAATTCTGTTTTCTAACTTTGTTACTAGAATAGAAATACAATTGATATTTTTATATTGATATTGTATTTAAGGATCTTGATATATCAACTTATTCTAGATTACATGTAAGTTTTTTGAATTTTTCATAACCTTATTTTCAAATAATGACAGCTTTTTTTTTCCTTTCTGAACTTTATGCCTTTTATTTCTTTTTCTCGTATTATGCAATGGAGAGGATCTTCCATAAAATGTTGAATTCAATGGTGAAAATAGAATTTTGTCTGGTTTGTGATTTCAGGGGGAAGAATCCAATATTTTACTATTGAGATATGAAGACTTACACTCAATTACTATTGAGTTTGAAGTTTGCTGCAGCTCTTTTGTTTGTATTGTTACTCTTTTTTAGGTTACGGTAGTTTTCCTTCTAGTCCTAGTCTGTTGAGAGTTTTGGCCTTGCATAGGAGTGAACTTTTATCAAAAGCTTTTTCTCTATGTGTTTTGTTGATACGATTTAACTTCTATATTTGGTTACTGTGGGGATTATATTGGTTAGTTTTAAAATGTACCAATACTACATTAGTGTATATATCCAGTTGTTCCTGTGTATTTTAATATATATAGTTTGGTTTGATTTGCTTATATTTTGTTCAGCAATTTTTTGTTTACATGCAGGAGAAAGATTGGCCCTTAATTTACCTATCCTATTAATTTTTTTATATTCTGGAATGATATGCTTAGCTCATAAGACAATTTGGGAAGTGTTCTTGGTTTCTCAGTTTTTTGAAAGTTTGTATAAGTTTAGTATTTCTTTGAAAACTAGTTAAGTCATCTAGGAGTATGAGTTTTTTTTTTTTTTTTTTTGGTTGTCTATCTCTTTTGAGGTAAATTTTATATATGTCAAAATACACTGATTGTGATATGTATAATGTGAGTTTTGACAGATAGATTCACCCTTATTGAAGATACAGAATTTTCCATCTCCCTAGGAAGTTTCCTTCCCTGTTAGTTCCCTATAACTTCCATCAAGTGGCAACCACTCTTCTAAATTTTAACTGTGGATTAATTTTGGGTTTTTGAAAATTTCATGTAAGTGGAATCCTACCATATGTACTTTTTGGTATATGAATTCTTTTGCTCAGAATATGTCTGTGAGATCCATCCTTGTGATTGAATGTATGAATATTACCTTTTTGTTGCTGATTAGCATACTGTTTTATTAATATATTACAATTTGTCCATTCTTATGTTGATGAACATTTGGGCTCTTTTTAGTTTTTGGGTATTAGGAATAAAGCTGATATGAATATTATTGTACAAGTATGTATGGAAATACATTTATATTTTCCTTGGAAAAATATCTACTACTGGCACTGCTCTGTTAATGGTAGGTGCATGTTTAAAAGAAACTGGCAAATTTTTTCTAATTGGGTTGTACCAATTTATATTCCTACCATGTTCCATGGTTTTCACCAATACTTTTTCATTGTTAGTCTAGTGAGTGTGTATCTCATGGTATTAAATTGCATTGTTATTTGGATTTGTGTTTTATATCAACATAATAATGTGTTTTTGTGGCTTATTCACCATTCTTATATCTTCTTTGTGAAGTATGTGTTCAGATATTTTGCTCATTTTAAAAAATTGAGGTATTTGTATTTTCATTATTGAGTTGTAGGAATTCATTATATTTTATAAAAGTCCTTTGTCAGATACATGTTTTGTCAATTTTTTCTCACAGGCTGTGTGGCTTGCCTATTAATTTTCTTAGAAATGTTTCTTTACGAAGTTAAAAAAAATTTTTTTTAAGATTTTATTTATTTGACAGATAGTGAGAGCAGGAACACAAACAGGGGGAGTGGGAGAGGGAGAAGCAGGCTTCCCATAGAGCAGGGAGCCCGATGCGGGGCTCGATCCCAGGACCCTGGTATCATGACCTGAGCCAAAGGCAGACGCTTAATGACTGAGCCACCCAGGCGCCCCTGAAGTTTTAAATTTTGTTGATATAATTGAAAATTTTTTCTCTTGTGGTTGTTATTTTCTATGTTCTTTCTAAGAAATTCTTGTTCATATTCAGGTCACAAAGGTATTTATGTTTTTCCCATAAAAGCTTGATAGTTTTACCTTTTTTGTTTAGATTGGTAATCCATTTCAAATTTATGTATAGAGTGAGCTAGGGATTGAGGTTCATTTATTTCCCAATGGATTTCCAGTTGTTTTAACACCATTTGTTGAAAAGGCTGTTTCCCATCTGTTGAATTACTTCAGCAGCTTTGTCAAAAAAATCAGTTGACCATATAATCTTGATCTTTTTCTGCTCTTTCTATTCTATTTCATTGGTCTCTTTGTCCCTATGCCAGTCTCACACTATCTTGATTTTGATTCCTGTAGCTTTATACTATAAAGCTGAGAGCATGTAGTGAAGTCTGAGTGTAAGTCCTTCTACTGGGTTCTTCTATTCTAGTTTGCTGAGAATTTAAAAAATTTCACTAATGGGTGCTGAATTTTGTCATATGCTTTTGGGCATTTACTGAAATAATCATATAGATTTGCCCTTTTATTCTGGTAATAAGGTGAGTCATTTTGATTGACTTTTTAAAAATAGATTTTATTTTTTAGAGCATTTTTATGTTCATAGTGAAATTGAGTGGAAAGTGCAGGGAGTTCCCATATACCCCCAGCCCCAGCTTATGCTCAGCCTCTTCCACTGTTGACATCCTGCACTCTAGTGATACGTTTGCTAGTCGGTGAATCTGCATGGACACAGCATTATCAGAGGCAGTCCATAGTTTACCTTAGGGGTTGCTCTTGGTGGTACACATTGTATCGGTTTCAACCAATGTATAATGATACATATCCACCCTTATAATATCACACAGAATTGTTTCACTGCCTTAAAAGTCCTCTGTACTCTGTTTATCATCCCACCCTTCCTTTGTCCTCTGGCTGTCACTCGTCTTTTTACTGTCCCCACAGTTTTGCCTTTTCCAGAATGTCCTATAGTTGGAATCATACAGGATGTAGCCTTTTCAGATTGCCTTCTTCCATGTGGTAATGTTTACTTAAGTTTCTCTTATGTCTTTTCATGGCTTTTGATAGCTCATTTCTTTTTAGTGTTGAGTAATACACCATTGTCCGAACATGCCACTGGTTTTATTTATCCGTTTACCTACTGAAAGACATCTTGGTTGCTTCCAACTTTTGGCAATTATGAATTAAGCGGCCATAAGTAGCCACGTGCAGTTGTTGTGTGGACATAAATTTTCACTTCTTTTGGGCAAATATCAAGAGCATGATTGCTGGATGGAATGATAAGAGTATTGTTAAAGTTTTGTAAGAAATTGCTAAAATGTCTTACAACGTAGCTAGTACCATTTTGCATTTTACCAGCAATGAATGAGAGTTCCTGTCACTCCACATCCTTATCAGCGTTTGGAGTTTTCAGTGTTTTAAATTTTGGCTGTTCTAATAGGCGTGTAGTTGTATCTCATGGTTGTTTTAACTTGCAGTTCCCCGGTGATGTTGGGCGTCTTTTCATATGATTTTTTGCCATCTATGTATCTTCTTGGGTGAGATGTCTGTTAGGATCTTTGGCCCATTTTTTTAATAGGGTGGTTTGTTTTCTTAATGTTGATTTTTAAGAGTTCTTTGTTTTGGATAACAGTCCTTTATCAGATGGGTCTCTTGCAGATATTTTCTCCCAGGTTTGTTTTCTCATTCTCTTGACAGTGTCTGTCGTAGAGCAGAAGTTTTTAATTTTGGTGAAGTCTAGCTTATCAATTATTTCTTTCATGGATTATGCCTTTGGTAAATGACTGATTTTCAAATGTTAGACTAATCTCTGGGATAAATTCCAGTTGGTCATGACTTACTATCCTTTTGAGATATTGCTCTATTTAGTAGTTCCTTAGTATTTTTGTAGCTATTTTCATATCTATAATTAATGGAGAATGTTGACCTATGATTTCTTTTTTATAATGTTGATGTCAATTTTTGACCTTAGTGTTATGCTGGACTTACAAAATGAACTGGTGGAGGGTTTGCCTTTTTTTTTTTTTTTTTTTTTTGGAAATATTTTGTGTATATTTGTTTGTTGTTGTTTTTTTTCCCCTTAAGTGTTGGATAGAATTTACCAGTAAAACCATCTGGACTTGGGGTTTTTTGTGGAGTATATAATCCTACTAATTTAGTTTCTTGATGGTTACAGAACTGTTCAGATTTTCTATTTTCTGTTGTGTCAGTTTCAGTAAATTTTATTTTTCATGGAATTTTATTTCATTTAAGTTTTCAAATATAAAGTTGCTCCTAATACTCCTTTATTTTATTTTATTTTTTTGATGTTTGTGGAATATGAGGTAATGCTCCATCTTTCATTGCTGATATTTATGTTTTATTCCTATCATTCTTTGTTAGTCATGTTAGAGGTTGTTCAGTGTTATTAATTTTGTTTTTTTTTTTAATTTTTTTTTAAGATTTTTATTTATTTGTCAGAGAGAGAGAGAGAGAGAGAGCACAAGCAGGGGGAGCAGCAGAGGGAGAGGGAGAAGCAGGCTCCTCACTGAGCGAGGAGCCCGATGTGGGACTCGATCCCAGGACCCTGAGATCATGACCTGAGCCGAAGGCAGACGCTTAACGACTGAGCCACCCAGGCGTCCCAAGTGTTATTAATTTTGAACAAAGCTACTTTAGGTCTGTGGATTGTCTGTATTTTTGTCACTTTTTAAAAAAAAGATTTATTTGAGAGTGCACACAAGCAGGGAGAGGGGCAGAGGAGGAGGGAGAGGGAGAAGGAAAGGGAGAGAATCTCAAGCAGACTCTGTGCTGAGTGTGGACCCCAACGTGGGGCTCGAGCTTACAACCCTGAGATCATGACCTGAGCCAAAAACCAAGAGTCAGTTGCTTAACTGACTGAGCCCCACCAAGGTGCTCCTATTTTTGTCACTTTTTAACATAAAATTTTTTTTGTTATTTTCTAATACTTTCTTTGGATTTGATTTTCTCATCTTTTTTCTAGCTTCTCAAGGTAGAAACTTAAACTTAGATCTTTGATTCTTTTCCATTCCAATTTAAGCATTAAAACTATAAATTTTCCTTTGAGCAGGATTAGGTGTATCCCACACATTTTGATGTTATATTTTCATTATCATTCATATCAAAATACTATCTAACTTTCTCTTTGATATCTTTGATTGATGAGTTATTAAGTATAGCATTTACTTTTAATAATTTTGGGACTGTATGAGTTATCTTATTGTTATTGATGTCCAAATTATGTTTGTTATGGTCAGACATCATACTCTTGAGTTTTCAGTACTTTTGAGGTTTATTAAAATCTATTTTATGGTCAAAATATGACTTATTGTTATGAACACTCCGTGTAACTTGAAAATAATTTTTTTTTTAAAGATTTTATTTATTTATTCATGAGAGACAGAGAGAGAGAGAGAGGCAGAGGGAGAAGCAGGCTCCCAAGGAGCAGGGAGCCCGATGCGGGACTCGATCCCAGGACGCTGGGATCATGACCTGAGCCGAAGGCAGACGCTTAACCATCTGAGCCACCCAGGCGCCCGAAAATAATTTTTATTCTACATTTGTTGCTTATATTCTTTTATAAATGTCAGAGCAAGATGGTTGATGCTGTCAATAAAATCTTCCATACTTTGGTGAGTTTTGTTTAGTGCATTTGAGAAAGGAGTATTAGAATCTTCAAATATAATTGTTGGTATGTCTATTCCTCCTCGTCATGCATTTTGAAACTTATAAAAGGGGCATACAATTTCTCAATTTTTATGTATTTCTGATACATCAACATTTTTATCATTATGGAATGTTTCCTTTTTTGTAAGGTAATATGTCTGTTTGATAGTCTAGTTTGTCTCATATTAATATAGTCAGCTTTCTTAAGGATTGAACTTTTTGTTTTTGCATTTGTGTGTAAAGTGAATCTCCTGGGGCACCTGGGTGGCTCAGTCGGTTGAGTGCCTGACTCTTGATTTCAGCTCAGGTCATGATCCTCAGGGTCCTGGGATCGAGCCCTGCATTGGGCTCCCCACTCAGTCGGGAATTTGCTTGTCTCCCTCTCCCTATGCCCCTGCTCTCTCTCTCTCTCTCTCTAAATAAATAAATCTTTAAAAAAAAAAATAAAGTGACTCTCTTGTGGATGGCATGTTGTTAGGTTTTGCATTTTTTATACATTCTGGTAATCTCTGCACTTTAATCGGGCTGTTTAGACCATGGGTCAACAGATTTTTTCTGTGAACTGCCAGACAGTAAATATTTTAGATTTCACAGTCCATATCGTTTGTTTGGCAAATACTCTACTCTGTCATTGTAGTGTGAACATAGCCGTAGACAATTTGTAAATGAATGGATTTGGCTGTATTCAAATAAAACTTTATTTTTAAAACAGGTGTTGGGCTATATTTGACTTCTAGGCCATGATTTGCTAAAGCCCAGTTTAGGACATTTTATTGAAAATATATAAATATAATTATAAATATATATAGTTATGTCATTTTTTGTTTTGTTCTCTGTTTGCCTCATTCTTGTTCTTCTCTTGCTCTCTTTCTGCCTTTTTGGGGGGTTATTTGAATATTTTTTAATGTTCTCTTTTGATTTCTGTATTGACTTCTTTGCCAGATATCTTTGCATTATTTTCGTAATAGTTGTTCTTGAATATGGATCTTTTTTTCCCTACTCCAAGGATTTAGCATCTTTTAAGTGTCACAACATTCCTTTTTTTTTTTTTAATTTTATTATGTTATGTTAGTCACCATACAATACATCACTGGTTTTTGATGTGGTGATCCACGATCCATTGTTATCGTATAACACCCAGTGCTCCATGCAGTACATGCCCTCCTTAATACCCATTACCGGGCTAACCAATCCCCCACCCCCCAAAACCCTGTTTGTTTCTCAGAGTCCATAGTTTCTCATGGTTCATCTCTCCCTCCAATTCTCCACCCCATTTATCCCTTCCTTCTTCTAATGTCCTCCATGCTATTCCTTATGTTCCACCAATAACTGAAACCATATGATAATTGACTTTCTCTGCTTGACTTATTTCACTTAGCATAATCTCCTCCAGTCCCATCCATGTTGATGTAAAAGTTGGGTATTCATCCTTTCTGATGGCTGAGTAATATTCCACTGTATATATGGACTACATCTTCTTTATCCATTCATCTGTTGAAGGGCATCTCGGCTCCTTCCACAGTTTGGCTATTGCGGACATTGCTGCTCTGAACATTGGGGTGCATATGGCCCTTCTTTTCACTACATCTGTGTCTTTGGGGTAAATATACCCAGTAGTGCAATTGCTGGGTCACAGGGTAGCTCTATTTTTCAATTTTTGAGGAACCTCCACACTGTTTTCCAAAGTGGTTGTACTAACTTGCATTCCCACCAACAGTGTAAGAGGGTTCCCCTTTCTCCACAACCTCTCCAACATTTGTTGTTTCTTTCCCTGTCCATTTTTGCCATTCTAACTGGTGTAAGGTGGTATCTCAGTGTGGTTTTGATTTGGATTTCCCTGATGCCTGATGATGATGAACACTTTTTCATGTGTCTGTTAGCCATTTGTATGTCTTCTTCAGAGAAGTGTCTGTTCATCTCTTCTGCCCACTTTTTGACTTGATTATTTGTTTTTTGGGTGTTGAGTTTGAGAAGTTCTTTATAGATTTTGGATACCAGCCCTTTATCTCTAGTGTCATTTGCAAATATCTTCTCCCATTCTGTGGGTTGCCTCTTTGTTTTGTTGACTGTTTCCTTTGCTGTGCAGAAGCCTTTTATCTTGATGAAGTCCCCAAAGTTCATTTTCGCTTTTGTTTCACTAGCTTTTGGAGATGTATCTTGAAAGAAGTTGCTGTGGCCAATGTCAAAGAGGTTACTGCCTATGTTCTCTTCTAGGATTTTGATGGATTCCTGTCTCACGTTGAGGTCTTTCATCCACTTTGAGTTTATCTTTGTGAATGGTGTTAAGAGAATGGTCAGTTTCATTCTTCTGCATGTGGCTGTCCAATTTTCCCAGCACCATTTATTGAAGAGACTGTCTTTTTTCCATTGCATGTTTTTTCCTGCTTTGTCAAAGATTATTTGACCATAGAGTTGAGGGTCCATATCTGGGTTCTCTATTCTGTTCCATTGGTCTATATGTCTGTTTTTGTGCCAGTACCATGCTGTCTTGGTGATCACAGCTTTGTAATATAGCTTGAAATCGGGCAACGTGATGCCCCCAGCTTTGTTTTTCTTTTTCGAACATTTCCTTGGCAATTCGGGGTCTTTTCTGATTCCATACAAATTTTAGGATTGTTTGTTCCAGCACTTTGAAAAATGTCATTGGAATTTTGATCGGGATGGCATTGAAGGTATAGATTGCTCTGGGTAGCATAGACATTTTAACAATGTTTATTCTTCTGATCCATGAGCATGGAATATTTTTCCATCTTTTTGTGTCTTCTTCAGTTTCTTTCATGTGTGTTTTGTGGTTCCTAGAGTATAGATCCTTTACCTCTTTGGTTAGGTTTATTTCAAGGTATCTTACGGTTTTTGGTGCTATTGTAAATGGAATCATTTCTCTAATTTCTCTTTCTACAGTTGCGTTGTTAGTGTATAAGAAAGCAACTGATTTCTGTGCATTGATTTTGTATCCTGCCACATTACTGAATTGCTGTATGAGTTCTGGTAATTTGGGGGTGGATTCTTTCGGGTTGTCCACATAAAATATCATGTCGTCTGTGAAAAGAGAGAGTTTGACGACTTCTTTGCCAATTTGAATACCTTTTCTTTCTTTTTGTTGTCTGATTACTGTTGCTAGGACTTCTAGTACTATGTTGAACAATAGTGGTGAGAGTGGGCATCCTTGACATGTTCCTGATCTTAAGGGACAGGCTCTCAGCTTTTCCCCATTGAGAATGATATTCGCTGTGGGTTTTTCATAGATGGATTTTATGAGCTTTTGAGGAATGTCCCCTCTATCCCTATACTCTGAAGAGGTTTTTTTTTTTTTTTTTTAAGATTTTTTATTTATTTATTTGAGAGAGAGAGAATGAGAGAGAGCACATGAGAGGGGGGAGGGTCGGAGGGAGAAGCAGACTCCCTGCAGAGCAGGGAGCCCGATGCGGGACTCTATCCAGGGACTCCAGGATCATGACCTGAGCCGAAGGCAGTCGCTTAACCAACTGAGCCACCCAGGCGCCCTACTCTGAAGAGTTTTAATCAGGAAAGGATGTTGTATTTTGTCAAATGCTTTTTCTGCATCAACTGAGCGGACCATATGGTTCTTCTCCCTCCTCTTATTAATGTGTTCTATCACATTGATTGATTTGCGAATGTTGAACCACCCTTGTATCCCGGGGATAAATCCCACTTGGTCATGGTGGGTGATCCTTTTAATGTATTGTTGGATCCTATTAGCTAGGATTTTGTTGAGGATTTTGGAATCCATATTCCTGAGGGATATCGGTCTGAAATTCTCCTTTTGGATGGGGTCTTTGCCTGGTTTGGGGATTAAGGTAATGCTGGCCTCATAGAATAATTTTGGAAGTTTTCCTTCTATTTTTTGAAACAGCTTCAGTAGAATAGGTATTATTTCTTCTTTGAATGTTTGGTAGAATTCCCCAGGGAATCCATCAGGCCCTGGACTCTTGTTTTTTGGGAGGTTTTTGATCACTGCTTCAATCTCGTTACTGGTTATTGGCCTATTCAGGTTGTCAATTTCTTCCTGTTTCAGTCTTGGCAGCTTATAGGTTTCCAGGAAGGCCTCCATTTCATCCAGATTGCTCAGTTTATTGGCATATAGTTGTTGATAATAATTTCTAATAATTGTTTCTATTTCCTTGGTGTTAGTCGTGATCTCTCCCCTTTCATTCATAATTTTATTAATTTGGGTCCTTTCTCTTTTCTTTTGGATAAGTCTGGCCAGTGGTTTATCGATTTTATTAATTCTTTCAAAGAACCAACTTCTAGTTTCGTTGATCTGATCTACTGTGTTTCTGGTTTCTAATTCATTGATTTCTGCTCTAATTTTAATTATTTCTCTTCTACTGCATGGCTTAGGCATCGTTTGTTGCTTTTCCTCTAGTTCTTCAAGGTGTAGAGTTAGTCGGTGAATTCGGGATTTTTTTTTTTTTTGAGTGAGGCTTGGATGGCTATGTATTAACCCCCCTTAGGACTGCCTTTGCAGTGTCCCATAGGTTTTGGACCAATGTGTTTTCGTTCTTATTGATTTCCATGAATTGTTTAAGTTCTTCTTTGATTTCCTGGTTGACCCAAACATTCTTGAGCAGAGTGGTCTTTAGCTTCCAAGTGTTTGAATTTCTGCCAAATTTTTTCTTGTGATTGAGTTCCAGTTTTAAAGCATTGTGGTCTGAGAATATGCAGGGAATAATCTCAGTCTTTTGGTATCGGTTGAGACCTGATTTGTGACCCAGTATGTGGTCTATTCTGGAGAAAGTTCCATGTGCGCTCGAGAAGAATGAGTATTCTGTTGTTTTAGGGTGGAATGTTCTGTATATATCCATGAGGTCCATCTGGTCCAGTGTGTCATTCAAAGCTCTTGTTTCCTTGTTGATTTTCTGCTTAGATGAATCTGTCCATTGCCGAGAGTGGAATATTGAGGTCTCCTACAATTAACATATTGTTATCAATATGACTCTTTATTTTGGTTAACAGTTGGCTTATGTAGATGGCTGCTCCCATGTTAGGGGCATAGATATGTACAATTGTTAGATCTTCTTGTTGGATAGACCCTTTAAGAATGATACAGTGTTCTTCCGTGTCTCTAACTACACACTTCAGTTTAAAATCGAATTTGTCTGATGTAAGAATTGCTACCCCAGGTTTCTTTTGAGGTCCACTGGCATGGAAGATGGGTTTCCATCCCTTCTACTTTCAGTCTGGATGTATCTTCAGGTTCAAAATGAACCTGTTCTAGGCAGCATATGGATGGGTCCTGTCTTTTTATCCAATCTGCAACCTGTGCCGTTTTATGGGAGCATTTAGGCCACTCACATTGACAGTAATTATTGAAAGATATGAATTAATTGTCATCATGTTGCTTGTGAAGATGTTGTTTTTATAGATTGCCCCCATAAGTTTCTGTTGTATATCACTCTTGGGGTCTTTCTCCTTTTATAGAACCCCCCCTTAATATTTCTTGCAGGGCTGGCTTAGTGGTCACATATTCTTTCAACTTCTGCCAGTCGTGGAAGCTCTGCATCTCTCCATCCATTCTAAATGAAAGCCTTGCTGGATAAAGTATTCTTGGCTGCATGTTCTTCTCATTTAGTACCCTGAATATGTCTTGCCAGGCCTTTCTGGCTTGCTAGGTCTCTGTGGATAGGTCTGACGTTATTCTGATGTTCCTCCCTCTGTACGTAAGGAATCTCTTCCCCCTAACTGCCCTTAAGATGGTTTCCTTGGTTCTAAGATTTGCAAGTTTTACTATCACATGCCGGGGTGTTGGCCTATTTTCCTTGATCTTGGGAGGGGTCCTCTCTGCCTCTAGGACATGAATGTTTGTTTCATTCCCCAGATTAGGGAGGTTCTCAGCTACATTTGGCTCAAATACATCTTCTAGTGCTCTCTCTCTCTCCACTCCCTCTGGGATTCCAATTATTCTGACATTGGAATGCCTCATGGTGTCACTTATTTCTCTGATTCTATTTTCATGGATTCTGAGTTGTTTTTCCCTGGCCTCCTCTTTTCCCTTTTTATCTATTATATTGTCTTCCAGGTCTCTTATTCTCTCTTCTGCCTCAGTTACCCTAGCTGTTAGATTATCTAGATTGGATTGGATCTCGCTGATAGCATTTTTAAGTTCTGCCAATTCACCTTTCATTTCTGCCCTTAGAGACTCTATGTTGCCATTAATTGATTTCTCCATTCTAGCCATTGTCTTCACAATTGCTTGCCTGAATTCCATCTCCGACATCTTGGTTATATCTGCATCCATTTGTAAATCTGCAGCATAAGTCATAATCTCTGATTCTTTTCTATTTTGGGGGTTCCTCCTCCTAGTCATTCTGTTGATGGGTGTTTGAGGGAATGTATAGAGTCGAAATTATTGACCAGAACCCACGCAAGATGCACCTGTTTTCTTGGGACCTTAGGGTTGCTGGCCTCTTGTTTTCCCAGCCTGTCTTCTTTGGGAGGGGCCTGCCGCGCTGTTACTTCGGCAACCCTGTTTGGTGCGGAGTTGACCTGCCCCCCTGTGGCGGGGGATGGGCTCAGCGGGAATCAGTTTTTGGGGCTTTTGTTCTCTGGCGGCTTTCCCTGGTGGCTTTCCACATCTCTTCCGTGAGTCAGAGCAGAAGAGACCATTTCCAACCCTCTGCCTCAGAGCAGAGAGACCTCAGTCTGTTCTTCAGTGAGCTCTCCAGACCACACTGTCTCCGTTTCTGTCTGTGCTGCCATAAACTGCAGTGTCCTGGGTTGTGCGCCCCTCTGCAGTGCTCCCAGTCCTGTCTCCAGGTCGGGGCACGTCTCTGCTCTTTGTGCTTCTAAAACCTCCAGCTGCTCCCCAGTTCACCTGCGCGACCCTGTCGCTCCGGGTTTCCGCCCTGGGGGCTGCCCTAAAGTCCTTTCCCTGCCACTACCGGTCTGCGAGTCTGTGCCCCTCCCCAGCGAGCAAGGCTGTCGCTCACTGGTGGTGTAGGATCCCCATGGCCAGGCTCCCTCCTGCTGCCATTTATCCTCCGATATCTGCCTGCGGAATCACGGCTCCCTGCTTCATACCTCAAAACCAACCACCTGGGATATTCTGTTTGTAGCGATCCAGATTTTCTTATATCTCAGGCTGGTTTCGTGGGTGCTCAGAGTGGTCTGGTAGATAGCCAGCTCAATTCCGGGGACCAGTTGAAATAGGGTCCCCTACTCCTCCTCCATCTTTCCCCCTCAAGTGTCACAACATTCTTAATTCATTACAGAAACATCAGTATCAGTCAGTTTTCTTCTTGTTGATAATTTTGCTCTTTCTTCTACCTTTCTGCTACTGTGTAAATTAGAGGGTGGAGTCACATAAATTGCCCAGAATTAGGGTCAAACAAAAATGAATTGGAATGACCCCCCCCCACACACATAATTTTTGCCAAAAAGCCTGTATCAATTGGGTATAAGAATTAAAAAGGAAGGAGTTAGAACCTCAGTTTGCAAATATATTATTACATATCTAAAAATATATCTAAAAGCCCCAAGATAATGCTAAAAGCTACTATAAATTGAAGAAATAATTCCGTAGTAATTATACATATACACAAGTCATGAACTTTTGTTTGTATAAACAACTGCAGTTGGAAGATAATGGAAGAGAAAAACACATTTATAATTGCCACATCATTGAAGTGTTAATTATTTCTAAATTAACAGATTAAATAATTCCAATACATATGGTAATTACTAGGCTGATTCTTAAGTTTATACAGGAAAATAATTAAGAATCAAGAGAAAAACACTCAAAAAATGGCACAGTGACAGACCTACCACATATTAAAACATGTTATAAAGCCTTAAGAAATACACGTGAATAAGAAGTCCAGAAATGGGCTTACATACACAGAGTAATTTAATGTCTGCTAAAGGCAGCATCTCCAATTAGTGCAAAAGAGACGTTTTAATACATGATCTTGAGACAATGGGATAGCTAGTTGAAAGGGTCTATTTGTGGATCCAATTAAAATTCTATTATATATCAGAACAAACTACAAATGGATCAGCTGTTCAAGTGTAAAAAATAAAACAAATACAACACAGGTGTCCAAAACAGGTTGAACAAACTATGGTATAGCCACACAGTGCAACACCTTACAGCTGCAATAAAGAAGGAGTTCACTGGATCTCTGTGGAGAGATCGCCAGGATATGTCGTAAAGTGAATAAAATAGGCTGCAGTATAGTGTGTGATATGGTATGCTGTTTTTTGTTAAGAGGTAGAAATTGTACAATTCATACTTGTATTTTCATAAAGTAACATTTACAGGGGCAAGGGGGGATGGGGCACAGGTAGATGCTGACAGGAGTGGGAGTGACCCTTCTAAGTAGAAACATTTTGTTTTGATTTTTCAAGTATTTGCTATTTATTGAATAATTCTTTTTGAACTTATTCTCTAAAAAAATCACTAGAAATTCTTCCAGGTTGAGATGAATTAATCTGCAAGTTCTGTGAGTAACTTAAGGAAGAAGTGCTTGTAAATGTAAACTTCCCCAGATAGAAAAAGAGGGACCATTGCCCAGCCCATTTGATGAGGCTAGAATAACCTTGTTTTCTAAAACCTGACTGTGTTGAGTTGAAGGATGGTACCATAGGAGAGAATGCATGTGATTTGATTTTATCACAAAAGTCAGAATAATGGTTATCTCTGATGAGAAGGTAGAAGCACGTGGGCAGATTCTGGGTTACTGCAATGTTCTGTTTCTTGATTTCCATTTTACTTATGTGTTGTTCACTTTAAAATTGTGTTTAACTCTACATTTGTTTTGTCTTCTTTCTGTATGTCATAATCACAAATGTTATAAATTTGTAAAAAGCTGTAATAAACGATGTTTATCTAACAAATGAGCTTTAAAATATATATAGTAACAACTGATAAAATTTCCATAGGGGAATACAAAAACTCAGAGCAATTTAAAATAGGGCTTTTAACTCTCCCTTCTCAGAAACTGGCAAGTCAAGAAGATAAAAAAAAAAACCAAGACTTAGAAATTTTTATTTTTTGAGGGTGGAACTTTTAATGCCATATTTATTCCGTTCTGTGTTAAAATGATTGGTAGAGCAAAGCAGTGATTTTAAAAAATGGTAACAACTCGTTTCTCCCAAACTAGTTTCACGAAGGGATTAGAGGCAGTCAAATTGGTATCTAGTAGAGACCCACTTACTTTTGTTTAAGCTATTCTGTTGGGATTTATGTTCTGCAACTAGCACAGCAGTTCTAGCCAGCGTTGGAATAGTTCATTCACATGATCAGGCTCACTGCGAATAAAACTTCTGTTTTAAAAAAAAGTCATGCCACAGAGATCAGAGAGGGTGTGCCACAGTGGAAGGTTCAACAGATTAAGGGACCCCTGGACAAAGTGGCTTTCTTCATTTAAAGTGCTATCATTTCTCCTCTTATTCCAAATCTAGAAAATAACTACTGGGTAAGAGGTACTGAATGTATGTAGGAATTTAAATCATTGTTAGGAATTTAATTTTCCATCCCTTTGGAAAACCTGAAGTCCGAGCCTTCAGGTTCTCACTTGGTTTTGCTCAGTGGAGATGTTCTGGTGGGGGGGAGACTTTGGAGGTTGGTAGGAGCAGCAGGCACTAGTCTACACGAAAGTCCTTATTAGGAAATTGAAAGGGCTCACCGTCCAGTCAGCAGTAAGGATCAGTCCACCGAAGAGGCCGCATGTAGCCAGGGTTGGGAGTTTTCCTGTGTAAGAGAGCTCTGTTTAACCCAGAAAAGATCACCTTAAATAGTATATACAGGGTGTGGCCTAGTCTCATCTTTTGGGCCCCACAGCACTCTGGCCACGATCCGAGCTCTTCAGTCTTATCTGAACTCAAAGAATAAAAGGAGTTCCCACCACCATCCTCACCTTAACCCAACCAGCCTTATAAAAAACCAAAAACAAACAACAAAAACCAGGCTGCAGTAGGCCACATTTTTGTGGTGCTGATCAGTACCTGAGATTCTAACACACAATCTCTGATTCCACAGTGGCCTTTCCTCAGAGAATTTGAAGAAGCAGTTGTCACCCCAGTCCGTTTTCTAGGAGTGACAGCCAGCCAGTGGGGGATAGCATTCTTCACTGTTCAGTCCAGGAGGCGGGTGGTATGGCCTCCCTTTATTTTGTAGCTGACATGTTCAACTTCAGGACCACGGGAGTCTGCAGAGAGAGGGAAGGCTCCCTCTGCTGGGCCCTGCGTGTAAGCACCAGCTGCAAGTGTGCTGGAAGGGACGCTGGAAACTATAGTGGTAGCTCCTTACATCCGGGCTTACAGGCCTTGCTGCACTTGGGAGTGTCTCTCCACCTCCCATCACCTGGTGGCTGAGAGCCATTGAAATAGTGCTCACATGGGGGATAGAGGAGGGTCTGCAGCCTACATGGGAATCATAATGACGCCATCCGAGACCAGGCCTTGCTTGGTCCAGAAATTCCAGGCTCTAGAGGGAAGACCCCATACAGTCATCCCCACTACCCAACAGAGGAGCAGTTTTCAAGCGGGCCCCGATCTCCTCACTGGCATCCACATGGGTGTGAATGCAGAGCTTGTCAGAAATGGTTTTCATGGCCCAAACAACCAGGAAGAAACACAGGAATTCTGTTGATGATGTCTTTTGAATGTTTAGACAGTTTGGCCACTGATTCTGGATATCAAAGTTTTTTAGGCAGACTTATTTTCTTAGCAAACTGCACTCTTTGAGGCAGCTTTGATCTAGCCAGGAAAGGCTCAAACAGTCCGTTTTGCTGATGTCCCCATTATGGAGGCTGAACAGTTCATCTGCGGGGGTGCAAAATGGGGTCTGCTTTAGTAAGCAGCATCACCAGGCATAAAAGGATGGCTAGGGCCCACCACACTTTGAGATCTGGATCCTGGATTTACTGAAACTGTGGAGACCCTGAGCTTGCAGCTGCCATGTCTAGTCGTAGTACCCGCTTCCTATAAACCCAGTCCACCATTGTTGCAACTGGGATAAGATGTAAAATATTTTAATGACATGATTATCATGAACCTAATAGATATGAATTCTATATTCAGTAGAGAATACACATTCTTTTCTAGCACATACAGATCATTCTTAAAATTTACCTTGTTCTTGGGGCACCTGGGTGGCTCAGTCAGTTAAGCGTCTGCTTTCCGTTCGGGTCATGATCCCAGGGTCCTGGGATCTAGCCCTGCGTCAGGCTTCCTGCTCAGCGGGGAGCCTGCTTCTCCCTCTCTTCCACTTGTGTTCTCTTTCTCTCAAATAAATAAATAAAATCTTTAAAAAAAATTTACCTTGTTCTAGTCCAGGAGGTGTGCCTCAGTAACTTCCAAAAATTATCATTATTATGCAGACCATTATCTCTGACCTTAATAAAATACAATCAGAAATTGGGGTGCCTGGGTGGCTCAGTGGGTTAAGCATCTGACTCTTGGTTTCAGCTCAGGTTATGCTCTCAGAGTCGTGAGATCAAGCTTGTATTAGGCTCCATGCTCAGCGGGGAGTCTGCTTGAGATTCTCTCTCCCTCTTCTCCTGCCCCTGCTCGCTCGCTCACTCTCAAATAGATAAATAAAACCTTTTTTAAAAAAGGAATTAATGTCAGTCAGCTAAAAATGACCTATATGTTTATACATTTAAAAGTGTAGATCAAAAGGGAAATTATAAAATAATTAGATAGGAATGAAAATGCTGCACTTCAAAATTTGTTAGATACTTAGAGACTTATAGCTTATAATTAATTTAGCAGGAAAGAAACTTTGGTAAGTGCTGTGGGCTGAATTGTGGCTCTATCCCCAAGTCCTCAAAAACATTTGTATGTTGAAGTTGTGACCTCTAGTACCTCAGAATATGACCCTATTTGGAAATAGAGTTTTTGTAGAGGTAAGAAAGTTAAAATGAGGTCATTGGTGTGGACCCTACTGTATTATCATGGGTATCCTTATAAGAAGGGGAAATTTGGACACAGAGAAGATGATTTGAAGACACAGGGAGAAGATGAGCATGTTAAGCCAAGGGAAGAGGCCTGGAATAGATCTGTCCTTCATGACACTCCGAAGTAACCAACCCTGTCACCTTGATCTTGGACTTCTAAGTCTCCAGAACTGTAAGAGAAAATATAATTCTGTTGGTTAAGCTACCTGATCTATGATACCTTGTTATGGCAGCCCTAGCAAACTAATACAGTAATTAATGACCCAAATTTTAATTCGGGAAGTTGGAAAAAGAACCACAAAGTAAACAAGAAGGAGAGAACTAATAAAAGTAAGGTTGGAAATTTGTTAAATAGTATTATCAAAACCAAAATGGGTTCTTAAAAAAAATTAATATATTTAAAAATTGTTGGGTCATGGCTCATGATTATTTCAATTTCAGAAGAAGTGTTAAATTTAATACATATCTATTATAAAAACTCTAAAAATAAGAAAGGGAATGTCTTTAATTTGATGAGAGATATGGGCCAAAACCTAAAACAAACTTTTAATGGAAAAACTTCAGATGCATGCCATTTAAGATCAGGAACAAGACAAACATGGTTAACACTATTAGAGCATTTCATGTTACTGGAGTTCCTGGCCAGTATGTTAAGAAAATAAATAGAAATGAGTTAATAGGATTGGAAGGGAAGAGAGAAATCTGATTACCTACATATAAAAATCTACAGAGGCAATAGACAAAATTAGATGTATTAATAAGATAATTTAGTATTTCTCAAATAAAAGAACATTTTACAAAAATCAGAATTCCTCTAGACGCAAAATAATCAGCTAGGAGAGATGATGGTATAAGATGCCATTTGCAATAATAAAAATAATCAGGTAGCTAGGATTTAACCTGACAAATAATGGCCAAAATTTACATGGAGGAAAATTTAAAACTGTTAAGAGTATATGATAAAAAGACCTGAAAAACAGATACACCATAATCAAACATGGTATGATGTATTTGTAAATATGTCAGTTCTCTCTAGATTAATCTATAAATTCTATGAAATGCCAATCAAAATCCTATAGAATATTTTGAGAAATTTGACACAGTAAATAATTTGCATGGAACTTCTGATTCTGATTATGACACACTTGCTTATATCACACCACCTCTTCTGCTGAAAACAACTAGAAAACCTTGATTAAAATACAAATTTATCTGAAAGTGTAGAGCTATAAAATCAGTAAGGACTCAGGGGCTCGGAGTCAGAGAAGTAGGTCTGTTGAGATGTGCATCTCCAGCATTTAACTCTACCTTTCAATTGGAGGCAGTTGTCTCAGGGCAGAGAAGCTAAAGAAAACTTTCAGAAATCTCACAGGTCGGGGAAAACAAAAATTAGAAATTAGAGCTCAATAAAGAGGAGGGCTCTGTTAAATATTCTTGGTGTTTAATTGGGGCTCCTGAAGGGTTACGCCCCTTCGGTGGGAGGACAAATGGAAATAGGCCAGCCCTCGCAAGATGGAAACTCGGTTGTAATCAAATCAATCCCAGATTGTATTAAGGTGATCTGATCCTAGGGTAGAAATAAAACATACAGTGGCTTAAATTAAAACTTGATAGGTTTCATAGCAACCACATAAAACTGAAGAGTGGATTAATGGACTGGAAACTAGGTCAGTGGAAAATATCTAGGCTGAAGTATGGAGAGAAAAAAGTGGATGGAAAATTAAAAAATAAATTAGGATTCCTATTAGACACAGTGAAAAAAATTAACATGTATGTATTTATAGTTCCAGAAAGGAGACAAGAGAGAAAATGGGACAAAAACAGTATCTGAAGGGATCATCTGTGAGAGCTTTTCAAAGCTAACTAAGAACAGAAGTCCACACATAGATTCAAGAGTTTCTATGACTCCATGACAGGATAAATGCATCAAGGCACATAATACGTCCAGGCATATGATAGTTAAACTTCTGAAAACCAAAGATAAAGAGAAGGTTTTAATAACAGAGGAAAAAGGGACATGTAACTTCCAAAAAGCAATGAGAAGACAATTCACTTGACAAGGGAAATGATGGAAATTAAAGATAATGGAGAATGTTAAAACTGCTCAAAGAAGCAAACGTTAACTTAACCTATGAGTCGATACCCAGCAAAAATATTTGTTTTTAAATGAAAGCAAAACTATAAAGTATTGTTGAGAGCAATTAAAGAAGACCTAGACAAATTGGAGACATTCTGTATTCACAGGTTGGAAGACTTCATACTGTTAAGATGGCAGTTCTCCCCAAATTGATGCAATCCCTTTCAAAACCCAAGCTACTTTGACAGGCTGATTTTTAAAACTTATGTAGAAATTCATGGGACCCAGAATTACTGATTTTGAAAAGGGACAAAATGGGAGAATTCACATTTCTTGATTTTAGAACTTAATACAAAAAGCACTGGTAATCAAGGCTGTGTGGTCCTGGTTTAAGGATCACATATAGATTAATAGAATACAATTCAAAGTCCAGAAATAAACCCATATGTCTATGGTCAGTTGAGTTTTGTTTTTTTTTTTAAGATTTTATTTATTTGAGTGAGAGCATGAGAATGAGCGGGGTGGGGGGGCAGAGGCAGAAGGACAAGCAGACTCCCCGCTGAGAGGGGAACCCAATGTGGGGCTCCATCCTAGGACCTTGAGATCATGACCTGAGCCAAAGTCAGTTGCCCAACCAACCGAGCCACCCAGATGCCCCGACTTTTTCTTTTTTAAAAAACTTTTATTAAGTAATCTCTACCCCCAACATGGGGTTCAAACTCACAACCCCAAGATAGTGAGTCGCATGTTCCACCAACTGAGCCAGGCAGGCACCCCTGGTCAGTTGATTTTTGACAAGGGTGCCAAGAACATTCAAGCGGATAAAAAAATAGTCTTTTCAGCAAATGGTACAGGAGCAACTAGATATCCACATGCAAAAGAATGAAGTTGGATTCCACCTTACACCAGATATAAAAGTAATTCAAAATAGAGAATAGAACTAAAGAGCTAAGAGCTAAGACTTAGCTAAGAGCTAAAACTGTGGAACTCTTAGAGGAAACATAGGTATAAGTTTTTGTGACCTTGGTTGGGCAATGGTTTCTTAAGTATACACCAAAACCACATGTGCCAAAGAAAAAATCAATAAATTAGATTTCATCAAAATTAAAAACTTTTGTGCTTCTAAAAAACACTATTGGGAAAGTGAAAAGACAGTCCATAGAATGGGAGAAAGTATTTTCAAATTATATATCTGAAAACAGTCTAGTTTCTAGGAACCTATAAAGAATATTTACAACTCAGCAGTAAAAATGCAAATAACCTAACTAAAAAATTGACTAATGATTTTGATAGATGTATCTCCAATGAGATATATGAATGACCAATAAGCACATGAAAAGATGCCCAACATCATTAGTCATTTGGGAAACCTAAGTCAAAACCACAACGGGATACCACTTATCACCCAGCAAGATGGCTGTAATTAAAAAGACAGTTAACAAGCATTGGTGAGGATGTGGAAAGACTGGAACTCTTGTACCTTGCTGGTGGGAATGTAAAGTGTACAACTACTTTAGAAAACACCCATTCAATCCAGCAATTCTATTCCTAGATCCATACCCAAGAGATCTGAAAACATACACACAAAACCCTGTATGTGAGTGTACATAGGAGCCTTAATCATAATAGCCAAAAAATGGGAACAATCCACGTGTTTCTCAGCTGAGGAGTGTGAACACATGGGGTCTGTCCATCCACTGGGATATTATTCAGCCACAAGGAAGGAGATACTCATATCTGCTACAGTGTGGGTAAACCCTAAAATCATACTAAGTAAAATTAATCAGATATAAACAGACACTTACTGTCTGGTTTCGTTTATATGAAATATCTGGAATAGGCAAATCCATAGAGACAAAGTAGATTAGTGGTTTTCAGGGGCTGATGGGAGGGGGGTGTGGGGCATGCTTGCTTCTGGCTATGGGTTGTTTTGGGAAGAGTGATGAAAATATTCTGGCATTAGATAGTGATGATTGTACAACTTTGTGAGTATACTGAAAACCAGTGAATTGTACACTTTAAAAGGGTGAATTTTATGGTATATGAGTTATATCTTAATTTTTTTTCAAATGAAGACAAAGACCTTTTTAGGCAAAGAAAAAACTGAGAGAATCTGTCCTCATAGACTTAAACTAAGGGAAAAACTAAAGGGAATCTTCCGGTGGAAGGAAAGCAATCCTAAATAAAGCATGGAGATGTAGGAAGGGATGGAGAGCTTCAGAAAGGATAAATGTGGCTTTTGATGATGGCATAAAACAGTTACAGTAATGCTCATATGTACATTTAGGTTACATGACCACAATGGCACAATGGGTAGGAGGTGGGGAAATGGATTTAATGTGTTTGAAGATCTAATCATTGTCTAGAAGGTGGAAAGAATACTAATTTGATACTGTAAATTGTAATCTTTAGGACAGCCAATGAAAGGAAAATATTAGCATGTATAATGAGTTATAGAGGTGGAAAATAAATGATGGGAAATACAACAGAATAGTGAGCAGATAGGTTAAATCAAAATTTTAATATGCCCCAAATTTAAGCAGTTATGTAAGATATAAACAGCTTAAATAATCCAAGTAAAATGTTGTTCACTTATATAAAGAAACAAAACTCAGGAATATCTGATTAGAAGAGATACATCTTCAATATAAGGATAGAAAAAAGTTACAAATTAAATGTAGAAAATGATTTTACTGTGCAAACAGTAAATTAAAGTAACATAGCTTTTCTAAAATCAGGCAAAGTAGACTTTAAGTCCAGAACTATTTCTCCATCTAACCATGTATAAAGAAATGTTACATGCTAACATCATACCTCAGGAAACTAGACATGTATACCCATTGAGCTGTTTTTACTCATAACACTTCTGACCCCAATGTATGGTTTTTCTTTTTCTCATACTGACCAGTTTTCCATCTCTCTGGACACGACCTGGGTGTCCAACAGTTCAATTCAGACACTGCCTACCTGGAGTTAGCAGGAGATCCCACAAGTTAAAAGGCTCAGTCCCACAAGATGCCATTAGCAAGTCCTGGGCCACCAGATACTTCTGACCAACCAGCTGTAAATTAGGGGTTTCTGCCAGTCTCTCCTCAAGTTTAGCAATTTGTTAGAAGGACTCACAGAACTCAGAAACTTAGTGTCACTGGTTTAGTATGAAGGATACAGGAACAGCTAAGTGGAAGAGCTGCACAGGGCTGGGCGTGGAGGAGGGGGTGGTGTTTCATGCCCCGGCTCTGTGCCACTCTCCCAGCACCTTGATGTGCTCAGCAACCCGGAAGCTCCCGGGACCTCTTCATTTAGGGGTTTTTGTGGAGATTCTCTTACGTAGGCATGATTGATGAAATCATTGGCCATTAACAACTCAACCTCCTACACCTGTCCCCTTCTCTGGAGGTTGGGGGTGGGGCTAAGAGTAATAAGCTGCTAATCAAATCCTAGTCTTCCTGGTCACCAGCCCCCATACTGAAGCCAATGAGTCCCCCAGCCACCAGTCATCTCATGAACATACAGAAGACAGTCTTCTCTCTCCACAAATCCCAAAGGTTTTAGGAACAGTGTGCCAGGAACTAAGGACAAAGACCAATTTTTAATTTTATTGTAGCACATCCATCCTAGCTTTTTATTGCCTAATTGCTTTTATGGATACAGAGCAAAAATGGACAGAAGTAAAAGGATATACATAGGAACCTCATAGTAGGAGATTTTAGCACACTGATTTAATATCTGATAGAACAAGTAGACAACAGTAAGGAGTAAAAGATGTGAACAGTTACAAACTCAGTTGATGTAGAACACCATATTCAACAACTGATGAGTCCTCCTTTCTTGTCTAGTATGTGTGGAGCATTTAGCATTTACTAATGCAGATAAGTGCAATTAATTTTTCTGTATAGGGACTTTATATTCTATGACCATTGTAAATCCACTTACTAGGTTTGGCTTCCTGTTAGATTATTCACCTTTTATGCTGCCTAGTCTTTATTCCCCATCCCTTCCAGCTCTCCAGTTACCAAAGGGCAAAATCAATCTCCAGAGTTCAGGGTGAAAGCCAGCTGTGCTTGCTTATCCTATAGGATTCTTAGATGTGCTTAGTTTTGAGGCTGTGCCAGTTTCTTTCATCCCATCTCTGAAATGTGTTTAAAAGGTTGTTTTGATAGTTTCTCACATTTGTGATGTTTAGGAAGCTCATTCGATGTATACTGTAATCTTCCATACCACCAGAAATAGAGTTTGTGGGTCCAGGTAGCTGAATTAGTTTCCAGTGCACCTTAGAAACTCATTTGCTAGTGGGACAGAGAGTGATGAGATATGGGCCTCCCAACTGATTGCTAGTGGACAAGTCTTGAGTCTTAATTCACCTGAATTTGTCGTTTGGACAGAAGTGGAGGGGAATTACTCACCTTTGTTTTTCAACACTTGCCTCTTGACTCTAAGAGAGATGGTAGAGCCTTTCTTGCTTTTGGGGTAGAATATTTTCATTTCCATTCATTCTTAACTTCTGAGCCCTAGGAAGACTCAAGAGCAGAGTGAATTTGCCCACACATTCATCTCTTTTGATACAGTTCCTCCAGATACTTTGAAATGACTAATGCATTATATTTAAGGCCAACATTAATGGATATGTTTTCAGAGAAATCAGAGGTCCTTCCTGCTGAACAAAATGTATTTCCTTATCACCTGTTGCTTCTTTAAAATCATTGCAGGGGTGCCTGGGTGGCTCAGTCAGTTAAGCATCCGACTCTTGATTTTGGCTCAGGTCATGATCTCAGGGTCGTGAGATTGAGCCCCACTTCGGGCTCCACACTCAATGCAGAGTCTGCTTGAGATTCTCCCTCTCCCTCTGCTCCTTCTCTCTCTCTCTCTCCCTCCCTCCCTCTTAAATAAATAAATAAATAAATAAATAAATAAATAAATAAATAAATAAATGGAATATTATGCAGCCATCAAAAGGAATGAGATCTTGCCTTTTGCAACGACGTAGATGGAACTGGAGGGTATTATGCTGAGCGAAATAAGTCAATCAGAGAAAGACATGTATCATATGACCTCACTGATATGAGGAATTCTTAATCTCAGGAAACAAACTGAGGGTTGCTGGTGTGGGGGGTGGAGTGGGAGGGATGAGACACTGGGGAGGGTATGTGCTCTGGTAAGCGCTGTGAATTGTGCAAGACTGTTGAATCTCAGATCTGTACCTATGAAACAAATAATGCAATATATGTTAAGAAAAAATAAATAAATAAAAATCTTAAATCATTCCATATTTGGAAGTCAGTGAAATAATTGATGGCAGGATGCAATCCATAAAGAAACTGAATGGGAGAATGAAATCAGTAGATGGAATGTGTTTATAAAAATGGGAGTAAAAATGTAAGATACTTTTATCTTTCTAATGGGGAAGGTGAGAACCCCTGTACAACTGCTTTATAACACATATACTTTTTTTTTTTTAAGATTTTATTTATTTATTTGAGAGAGAGAGAGCTCATGAGAGGGGGGAGGGTCAGAGGGAGAAGCAGACTCCCTGTTGAGCAGGAAGCCCGATGTGGGACTCGATTCCGGGACTCCAGGATCATGACCTGAGCCGAAGGCAGTCGCTTAACCAACTGAGCCACCCAGGTGCCCTATAACACATATACTTCTGACTTTTAAATTTCTTGTATCTACGCTTAATGTTTGTCTTCTCCAGTGGACTACAAGTGAAGGCAAGGATTGAATTTCTTTATTCATTATACTAAGTAGTTAGCACAGTGCTTTTAAACATAAGAATTTTTCCTGTTAGATTAAAAGCAGAAAAATGAGGTTCTTTTTTCTTTCGTGCTTCTCTGTTGTAACTAATGAAAATAATACTTACTAATCATGTACTGTAATCCAAATATGTTCCATGCCCTTGGTTAGAGTCACCGTCTAATCAGCAAGAGGGAAAGGTACATAACCTTGAGATCTACTTCTAAAATTTTTGGGCTTTTCTTTCTAATGTAATTTCTATTCATAGGTAGTAAAATTGGGATAGTTTTGTCACCATTAATATCTAACTGGCTTTTCTTACCAAATAGTTTAAGTCTTCTCCCCATGTGTTGAAATGTTTCTTGGCAAACCTGATTGCTCATGGCTCCATAGAAGTCCATAACATGGCTGTTCTGTAATTGACTCAACAGTAACATTAAGCTAGAATGTGTGCTCTGTGAATATAAGGATATTCATTTCTCTGCAGTACCAAGGCACCTACTACAGGGTTTAGGACATACTAGGCATTCAATGTGTATTTGTAAAATGAATGAATGAATGTTTAGGTGGTTCTATTTTTTCTCTATTATAAAGAATACTCTCTAAAGTGTTTGCACATAATGCTTTCACTGCATTTCAAATGATTTCTTCTAAGTAATTTGTTCTGGATTAATTTCTAGAAGAGGATCTTGCTGGTTGAAAGGGTATGGACAAAGTTATAGAATTTCGAAGTAGTTTTCTTTTCTCTATGAAATAATGTTATCTGTGGCTTTCTATTTTTTAATACTTTAATTTTATAAATGTTCTCTATATTTTATTAGAATCAAAGAGGTGTTTTTTAAATTTTAATTGAAGTGCATTTCTTTCAATTCAGGGAGCAGGTGGGGATCTTGTTAAGTGGAATATAGAGTTTCTGGCGGTGGTGGTTGGAAGGTCACTTGAATGTGAGTGCTGGGCTGTGCTATGCTAAGGAACTTTATTCTATAGGATTGGGAGAAGATCAGAGGGCTGTAAGCGGAGGCGTGAAAGAATTGGAACAATCAAAAGGATAGTACCAGTAATAGTGTTGAGGAAGGAGTGGAGAGAGAGGAGACCAGAGGCACTAAGAGCCTGGATTTCTCACTGTCCAGCCCCACGTCTAATTCACCACCAACTTTTATATCCTAAGTATTCCTTGAATTTCTTCCTCTCTTACCCAGTTGGGTTCTCAGTGTGTTTAACCTCAGCTTTTTGTTTCTTTCCCTGCCTCAGAGCTACTCTCCATAGAGCTACTAAAGTGATCTAACTAAAACCAGCTCTGAAGGATGGTTTCCTATTATTCATATTTTAAGGTTCTAGTTGATTAACACAACATGCGAGCTCCTCCATTAATGGGATCCTTCAGCCTCACTTCCTGCTACTCCCTGCTAGGAGGAAAATCTTTCCTTGTCCCTGAACATACTCACCCCTCTCCCCCACACAGGTATTTCTGGCTTCTGGGCCTTGCTCATCTGCACCCGCTTCCCAGAGTCCCCTCCTCCAGTCAAACCCCGCAGTCCCCTTTTTCTGAGGTGCATTGTGTAAGACCTCAGGTGTCAGTCACCTCTTCTAAGACACTTTAACAGATATATTCACATATTATATACCTCCCTCCCCCACTTTCACCTTTTGGGTCAGGAATCTGTCTTCTGTGCTTTTTATAGGGTCTTGTTTTTACTTCTTCCAAATTGTCCATACAGTTGTCCTGTAATTGTATGTTCCCCACATTGGACTGTGAGATTTTTGAGGGCAAGAGCTCTTTTATTTTTGTATTTTCAGCAGTTAGCATAAAGTCTGGCATATAGTCAGGTGGTCAAAAAGGTTCTTAGTATCATTTTCTAGATGAAATAATGAGGCGTTGAAGCAGGCCGGTGGTAGTGGGGGAGAAGGGTGGATGGGAGAGACAGATTGGAGAGAAGTTACTTGGATGTCAGAGATGAGTTACAGGTGGATGGTTGAGATGTGCAGCTTAGTACATGATTTGCTATATAGGGTTTTGACTTGTTGAATTTGAGATACTTGACAAACATTTAGAGATGACTAGTAGACAGTTAGAAATAAGGATATGGATATTAGGAGATCAGGATTTAGGAGTCATGAGCATATAGGTGTGAGCTGGAGCACTTAGAATAGATACACAAGTCAGGAAGGGGAGGGGATCTAAAAAGGCGGAGTAGGGATTGTTGGGGAACATTTAACAAGTAAAAGAAAAGTAGGAAAGTATACTGATTGTCAGCAGTGTTCAGTGACTAAGAAAGGTTGAAGCAAATGAGAAGTGAGAATAGATTTTATTTGGAAATTAGGTCATTATGGATCTTTGAGAGAATAATTTTGGTCGAGTGGAGTGAAATAGAAACTAGATGGAAATAAGTGATTGGAAGAGGCTGGGAAGCAAATCAATGATGAGCAAGTGGAAAAAGCAAGCACATACTTTTTAAAAATGTGCTTTATGGAGAAATGATGCCTTATGGAAAAGGGATGTAATACAGCTCCTTGAGGGGAGGGTAAGAGGGTGGTGAATATTTTGTTTTATTTTATTGTTTTTGGGTGGGAGAAGGTCTTCGAAAAGTTTATCAATTGATATTCAGGAAGCAGAAGAAAGGGGGCTTGAAGTCCAGAAAGAAATCTTTAATGGAATAAGGGTAAGAAGGAAGAGAGGGTCCGGGATCAAGATCTCAGGTGGTATCGTTAGCCCTGAGAGTAGTGGGGGACATTTCTTCCCTGGGTTAAAAAGGAAAAGAAGTAAGGATATGTAGAAATACAGAGACATTTAAAGATGGTGTGAGGGAATGTGAAGGATCTATTTTCTAGGAAGTAGGCCCCCAGGTCATTAATTGTGGGGTGACAGGTGGCTAGGACAGGGTGGCATAGATGGTGGTGGCAGGGTGGCACAGGGTGTTTTAGAAGATTGGTAAGGGACAGAGAATTAATGGTGGGACTGCAGGTAGATTTTAGGGCTCAGTGGAAGTTGAGCTATGGAAATAAGGCAATAATAAAAATAACTTTTTTTCATAAAAAGGACTGAAAATAGGACAGGGCACTAGAGAATTATTGATACTTACACATCAGATTAAGTGAGGCCAATAGCTAAGTCCAGTGATGTCTGCCTTATCTGCTGCTTGGGCGGATTAAAGGGCCGGGGAGCGTCAGGGGACCAGGAGCAAGTCCTGCCTGGCCTGGGCTGCTGCCATTAGACTTCCAGAGTCAACTCAAGAGTCCTGAGTGCATGACTGAGGATATTTGAGATTTAGTGTGAGAAGGTGCCTGTTTTCCCCCTTTCTTTTTTTATCCTTGCACTATATGAATATCAGTTAAAATATGTAAATAAAAGCAACAGATTGCAGATAATTTACTCTATTTTAAGACAGAGTGAATTTTGAATAGAAAAGTAGTATTGGCTGGATCATGAGCTCTTACTGCATAGTTATTCATTCCTGATTAAAGCATCTCTGGTGGCCTTATACCCTGTATTTCTCAACTGACAGATTTTAAAATGCAAAGAGATATCTATTTCCTCCAAGGAATTTTTGTCTTCTATCAGGAATTCGTAAGTAGGTTTATAGATGCCTCTGGCTCACCTCTGGCATGGATATCTGATAGGAGCGGCATTTCTCTCAATTATGCTTTTTCTTAAAACAAAACAAAACAAAACAAAACTATGAAAATAAAAGCATGACTTATGGAACTTCTTCAAGAAATGCATAAATCATGGGAAACAATAAAGGAGCAAGACATAATGGAAAATCAGCAGCTCTACCAGTTAAGAACCTTCTCTCTACGACTCACTTGTTGCCAGTTACTGCTGAACTTAACGCTGGGTTTTCCTTTTTGCTTTCAGGAAAACCTTTAACTTACCTCCTGGGTGTTGCCTGTCCACAGCTTCCTGGTGGCTCACCGCTTCTGCCTGCTCCAGCCTTGCTCCGGCAGCTTCAAGGCTTCTGGGCTTCAGAGCTTGTTGGGAAAGCTTGCTGCTTTGGCCTGCTACCCCTGCTTCAGGTGTCAAAAAGCTTTTAATTAGCCTGCTTCCTCTATTTACTATAATTAGGCCCTTCCGGGTCTGCATAGCCTAGTCCTAGGGTCAGAAGGGAGAATTATTTTTAGCTATTTGTTCTTCCGTAAACATTCTTGTACCCTGGCTCTCTGGGGATTCCAGGGAGAGTAAAGGCAGTGTGTGAGGTTCTCCTGCATGGTTGACCTGTGACCTGTGACTGCCCCTGCCCATACAGGGCTGGTCCTCAGTCCACCAGGGCACACTGCAATGGGCACGCCATGTTTGTGTGGCCAGTGTCTGTTCCAAGTGGTCAATGCCCATGCTGGCCCAGTTTTTAAATGTTCTGACGATTGCTACTGTATGTATAAATTATGTCTTCAAGGAGAGGGTACTTCCAATTGTTCAGTGAACTCTTTGTAGTGTTTTTAGTTTGCTTGCTAAAGAGACTTAGTTTTTTTTTCCCAGTAAATATTTTGAACACAAACCGATCACTAACAGAATGTTATAAAAAACAAACACACTGATTTCCATATATATTAACAATGATGACTGTTAACGTGTCAATAGGTGTCAAGATGATAGGCATGATAAGTGGGAAGATTTCTTCAGAGCCTTAGAAGGGTTCAGTACTTACAGTAGTAAAGGGCACTAGCTCTGTCATCGGGTGGTGAGTGCTGTGGGACCGCCTGGAGCGCGGTGCGGGAGCTCAGCCCGGTGCCAGGCACAGAGTATGCGTTCTGTACATAAGGGTTGTTCTTGTGATTTTATTCTTCTTCTTTTTTTTTTTTTTTTTTTTAAGATTTTATTTATTTGACACAGAGCCACAAGTAGGCAGAGCGGCAGGCAGAGGGAGAGGGAGAAGCAGGCTCTCTGCTGAGCAGGGAGTCCGATGCGGGGCTCAATACCAGGACCCTGGGATCATGACCTGAGCCAAAGGCAGTCGCTTAACCAATTGAGCCACCCAGGCGCCCCAATTATTATTCTTATTAATGATAAATGATGGTGGACATTATACATTGGAGATAAAAAAAAAGATAAAGACTAAGTTGTGAAGTCAAGACTTTAAAAGCCACACATGTCATTAAGAGAGCAGCATGGGCTGGAATAATCTCACACACACTTAATCTTAAAACACACAATTGTATATCTTACCATAATGCTTTGTGGTTTAAAAAAAAATATTTATCTTAGAGAGAATGAGCAGGGGTAGGGGCAGAAGGAGAGAGAATCTCAAGCAGACACCCCTCTGAGTATGGAGCCTGACTTAGGGCTTAGTCCCACAACCCTGGGATCATGAGCTGAGCTGAAACCAAGAGTCGTTTAACCAACTGAGCCACCCAGGTGTCCCATAATGCCTTGTTTTTATTTGAGTCTCAGTATCAGTTGAGTAGCGTACTTGAAGCTGATAATATTGATGCCTAACAGTTTGTTAAATAATAAGAGCGAAGGGGAGAGGGAAGCGAGAGATGGTATAGAAAGTGTGACAGGGCAGTGACCGTTCAGGAAGGGACCCTTCTCAGTTCAGTTTGAGAGAGCAGACCATGTGACTTTACAGGGGGAGACTACTTGAGACCTAGGGAATAAGTGCAAAGGCCCTGGGTTGGGATTGAACCAGGTGACCAGTGTATCTGGAGCAGAGTGAGCTAGGAGGAGAGAGCATGTGAGATCTAGGTCAGAAGACCAGAATATGTTGGCCTTATAAGTTATAGCAGGTTGACTTTTACTTGGAGAGAGGTGGGAAGTTTGGAGCAGAGGAGTATCACCATTTGAGCTATGTTTAACCAGGATCACTGTGACTGCCAGGTTGAGAATAGATCATGGGGGTTAAGGGCAGAAGTGGAGGGGCCGGTAGGGCCATCCGGGCAGGACTCAAAAGCAGGTTTGTTGGGATGGGCCAGAGGAGGTATGGTGAATTCTGGAAATGCTGAGTGTAGACTAGATTTGAGAACTGCATGGGAACTGTTATTGGAGATTGAAATTCTATTTAATATAGTGTGATAAATCCTAGGTTGTATGTTGTAGCTGTACGTGCAGACACTTAAACTGTAAGAACTCATTTGTTGACATGTGTCACCTACTGACTTTTTCCTGTTGTGTTTGCAGTTTTTCTAATGTTACAGTGCTTTCAATATGAAACCTTTAAACAGACATCTCTTTGTTTGGCGTTTTTAAAAAGTACATCTTTGTTCTGTGTTAAATTTGTGGTCTTCAAGTCCATACTAAGAGTACTTTTTCTTTTGATCAAATTAAGTAAGGAAGGGCATTTTAACATACATACCCTCTTGTATGTCAGTTTTCTGTGGTTCTTGAGAATCTAGAACCTGAAGTTTAGAGTCCAGGGAGAAGCCTCTTTCTGAGTTTCCTTCTACTACCACGAACATGAAAATGATCTGTAGTGTTAGAGGAGAAAAGCAAGATGAGGTTTATTTTGTTTTAGCATTTCATCAGCTTCATGGTCTTGTCTTACTGTGTCATCAACTCAGTAATTCAAGAATATTTCTTGAACTGACATTTTAGAATTTCACTACATCCTATCTCATTCCAGAGAAGGTTTAAGGCAGCTTATGAACTGGTCATAAAGTAGCTTGGAGAATGGTTTTCACTGCAGAGCAACGTGGCCCTTCCGATGACCACACGTGTGCAGAGTGGCTCTCATTTGGGCTCCCACCAGCACACTACGTATCCCAGTAATTAGTGGTCACTTCCTGACCAGGGTGAGGTGTGGTATTTCACACATTCCATTCCATGCTTCAAATTTTGCACGTTCCATACAGAAAATGTAGAAAGGTGACTAGAAATCATATCACCTAGAAATACCTGATCTTTAAACATTTTGGTGCCTATCTTTCTCTGTATTCATCTGGCATAGAAATCCATAGATATGTATTTTGTGTATATACAGAAAAAATGATTAGTGTGCAAACTTTAATAAACTTCTTGCAAGTGGTATATTCTGCATTTTTGCCTATCAAATAGTATTCTTTAACAATATTTTGAAAATATGAATAATTTTCTGTTTTGGGAGATATTCACTAAATTTCATCTTTCAGAATATTTAAGTTATTCCCAATATATTACTTTTGGAAGCCACCCTATAGTAAATGTTGTGGCTTCATTTTTATTTGTATGTATTTTCAGTTGAGGATATTCCTAGCTATATTTCTATGTGCCAGGGATATAAAGTTATTAGAAGTTGAAGACACTGGAGTTTATTTCACAGTTAAAGAAATTTAATAATTTGGGATGTAGAATGTCTGCTGCGTGTTGGGGGTAAGGTAAACGACGGTTAAGAGATTGGGCTAGAATGTGCACAATACCTGCCACATAATAATAGCTGGGGTCATTGAACAGTGCTAAGTGGTAAGCACTTTATACTTGTATTAATTATTTTAATCTTTACTATAATTATATAAGGTGAGTACTATTAGTAACGCTGTTACATTGATGAGAAAACTGAAGTTTTGAAAGGTTATGTTATCTGCCCAGAGTTACACAGCTAATGGCAAAGGCAAGATTCAAACCTGAGTAGTCGGCTGCAGAGCGCATGCTATTACCGCTACGCTGAACAGCCGCAGTAAATGCTAGCTCAGCCTTTGAGTGTTCAGGACATGCTCATTCCCTGCACTGCTCTATAAACCAGAGGTGGTTTTGGTTCCATCAAAATTTTTTGGATTTTAGAAAGATAATTTAGTGCATATGCTCTGTTTTATAAAGGACTCCTGTTGGGGTTTGGAGCAGCACCTCAAAAGCAGACACATTAGGGTTTCTACAGTGAAGCATGTTTGTCTTTACACTAAATGAGATTAAAAAACCAAAACCCAAAAAACTATAATTAGCCCGATGTCAGTACCTGCTGCCAAATGAATTGTGAAAACCATTTGGCTTTAGAATTGCAGGTAAGGGATTGTGGACCTGCATAAAACTCTTAGAAGAGTATCCAGCATTTAGAGCAAACTCAGTTATGTGTTGCTGGGTAGTACTACCATTACTCCTACTAGTTATCATCAGATCCTTATAGCCTCAAACTCAGAGAACTGGTGAGACGTACAGCTAGGAGTACTCTTCTCACAAGGACCTAAGGAGAGGAAATCTTAAGTGTTAGAGTCTTTCAGTCTTCCCTAAATCAGAATAAGGGTGGCTTAAGCCATCTCTTTCCCGTCCTGAATGTAAGCATGTTCAGCTCAGCGCTCCTGTCTGTCTGTTTGCACTCTCAACATATAATGTGAGTCTATAGAGCAGCTAAACTTGTGTTTCTAGCCTTTCAAAGAGTTTGGCTCTTTATTACAGCCCCTGTTATTTTTCCCCCATCTTTTTTGGGATATAACTGACATATAACATTGTGGAAGTTTAAGGTGTACAAAGTGATTATTTGATACATATATATATATTGTAAGATGATTACCACAGTAAGGTTAATATCACCTCACTTAATTAGGTTTGTTTTTTTTTTTTAATTTGTGGTGAGAACATTTAAGATCTTTTAGCAACTTTCAAGTATACAGTACAATACTGTTAACTATAGTCACCATGCTGTTTATCACGTCCCCAGAACATGTTCATCTTATCACTGGAACTTTGTACCCTTTGACCAACATCTCCCCCAGCCCCTGGCAACCCTCGTTCTATTCTCTGTTTTTATGAGGTGGACTCTTTTAGATTCCACATATAAATGAGATGATACAGTATTTGTTTTTCTATGTCTGACGTATTTCACTTAGCATAATACCCTCCAGTTTCATCCATGTTGTCATAAAAACAGGATTCCCTTCTTTTTTTATGGCTGAATAATGTCCCATTGTATATGTGTGCCACATTTTCTTTGTTCATCTGTCGATGGACATTCAGGTTGTTTCTGTGTCATGGACAGCCCCCTTTCTTTAAGCACAAACCCATTGGGAGAACGATTTAACGGACCCATCATTTCCACAGATATGACCAGAAATGACTGAAGACTAAAGTGATTGCACTTGAAATTGAGCTATTCTTCTTTTTTTCCACCATTTTAACTGATAAAACTATAATCACAAGTCATTATAACCATTTATGACAATTACCAAGAAATAGTCTAGTTTATATAGTATTATACAGTTATTTTAATTATATGTCATATTACTTTTGCAATCTAATCCAAATATAAAAATTTATTAAATGCTCCTAATAGGCACATTTACCACTAAGATTTTAACATTTTCGACACTTGAGTTTAAACCTATTCTCTATCCTTGGCAATCTTTGAACTATTTGAAGACGTGCTGTATATAGTTTGTTCTCTCCTTCTGCATGTTAGGGTAGTACTTGTCTTCCTCTTCCCAGCCCCCAGGAACTGGAAACAAGCTTGGTCTCCTCTGCAGTGCCTTCTCAGCCCTGCAGCGTCCCCAGTGAGCTGGAAGGGCCCTCTGAGATTAGCTAGTCACACTGAAGCAGAGAGGTAGAAACAGCAATGGGATCAGTTTGTTGAGGCTTATTTATTTATATTTGACAGTTTTTTGATCCATAACTAAAATACAAAATACAAAAAATATTTGTTCCTTTTAATGTTGAAAGGGATGTGTAAAGTCTATAATTTGTCAAGCTGTTAGCCCTAATTGATCTTTAGGGGTGGTGTGTGTGTGTATGTGTGTGTGTGTGTGTGTGTGTGTGAGAGAGAGAGAGAGAGAGATGGGGGTTGTACAGTGGGTAAGAATATGTGGTGTGAAAAATAATATCATTTTCAGTTTATTTTATATTATTTGATTCCCACGAAACATATTTGTTTTGGCAGCTGCCTTCCCTATAGCATCATGTTGGAATTTGGCACACGGTATTCACTAAGCTCTAGTTATTTCAATGTTGTACATTTTAGTCAATTTCCTAGTGAGAGTAGATGTTGAGTTTAAATTCCAGGGTAGACAACTTGAAAAGGAGGATATAATACACAATCACTTGATATAGGGTTAAAAAATACATTTATTTGGTATGTTGACTAATATAACTTTTTCAACCGACAATATTATTTGATTTTGGATCTTAGAGTATGAACTGCATGGAAATCATTGATAATGTTGGTATTTATTTTCTTACAGAAAGGAAAAAGGAAAATGGATGACTGAAAAAAGTTTTATTTGTTACATTATCATATATTAAAAGTTGTATTTCCTTTTCTAGGTTGCTGTAGTGAAACTAAAAAATGCAGATAAGGTATTTGCCATGAAAATATTGAACAAATGGGAAATGCTGAAAAGAGCTGAGGTAAGATTCTAATTATTAGAAAGTTTAAATAATGTTTCAGAAATAATTTTAGAGACCTATAAAATTATAAAGCCAGTAGATCCTTAAATATCATTAACGTTGTATCTGTGTGGCATTATTTTTAAGACCTAAGAGACAAGTTCCACAATGTACAATTTTGATATAGTGACGATAAAAGTTATAATTTGTAAAAAAAAATTAAAAAGTCATAATTCGTGAGGCTTAGTTCATATTGCCTGAAAACCAGATGTGGGGCTTGTATATTTATGTGAAAAAGAGGTGTGGAAACCAGTTTATTTTATAGGAAGAAAATTTGCAATAATGGATTTCCAACTTGATATAACTCGTTTATATTATTCTGTATTTATCTGTGTTCTGCCCAAAGTGGAATCAGCAGTTTTGAATGTGCCCTCTAAGAAGTCTCTTGATTGCTAATTATACAGTTAAATTTATGTTTTTTGTATTATTAGAGGATGGTAGCAAAATCTGCTCTTCCAAGAATTGCTAGGGTTTTTATGTTGATGCTAGGTACAAGGGAAAGATTGGCTGGAGCAATGTTAAAAATATCTCATAGCTGGTATGGTCTGGTCAGAACTGATGTTACATGTAGATTTGGGGGGATTCTGGGGGTCTCCTGCCGTGGGAGATCATGGTGAGTGGCCAGATGGGGTAGGGCCCTCGGGGACCTCAGTCTGGAAGTATTTCAGTATTTGAACTTGTAGGAGGATCAGACTGTTGCATAGGCTGAACAGTAGCTCTGGAGGTTAGTAAGATTTCTCTAATGAGAAATTAGTCCTTAGAAATCTTTCTTTATCCACCAATACTGGTAGCAATCTGAAAAAAAACCCGAACATATGGAGAAAAGCAAAAATGGTTCCCTTGATGATGGGTGTGGCGGTAGTAAGAAATTTCATTATTCATTTCTTTGGGGAAATTTGAAAAATATAGCAAAACACAAAGACAAAACTTACAGTCATTTACATTCTGTCACCTAGAATCGATGACTAACATTTGGGTCAAGTTTTTTTTGTTTGTTTGTTTGTTTGTTTTTGGGTCACGTTTTTGCTTTTGGTCTTGTTTTCTGTGTGTCTCCTGAAAAACACTGCACCAGTGAAGTGCAGATACATTATTTGTAAAACGAATAATAGTACATTACAGATAAAGCTGAAGTCCTCTTCGACTGCCCCCAACCAGTACAGCCCCTCTCTGCCTCCCAGAGCTCATCTCCATGTAATAGTATCCTGTTGAGAAAAGTATATGGAAACTTTTATGTCACTCTCTGGCATATGTGCCAGGGTCCTTTATATTCAATAACTTCAGTCTTTACTTTGAATTTCCTTAAGGCTGACTTGCCTTCCTGTCATTGATTGGATTTTCCAGGTAGTCAGCAGTGAGATTGAATTAGGGTCTTCTTCTGAAATTGGCACTGATGGAAGGGGAAGAGGGTGAGACATCATTTTCAGGGGAAGTCAAACTGTCCAACAGAGAGCTGTGGAGCAGAAATGGACCTTCGGAGCCCCACATGAGGCCCAAAGACTTACCTTTGCACGTGCCTCATTCAGTTACTGACTCCAGGCCACCTCCAGCTGGACATGGCCTTGGGATTGTAGAACTTCTGCAGCTGAGGCAGACCCTGAGGGGGCTGGCAGCATCGCCAGCAGCTGGAGCAACAAGTCTTATTAGTAAGAAAGAGTAAATAAGTCTGTTCTAATTGTTCCACAGAAATCATAATTGTAGTCAGTTTAGTGTTTCAGCATTAGAAGTTTTAAAAAACTGAGTTAAAGTTTCCACTATTATCTGTGAAGTTAGTATGTTGGGGAGAATTAGAAGAAAAAGGAAGGATCACTGGGTTAGCTTTCATTACAGAAGTGGCAAAATTGAAGATAAAACAAGGAGTTGGAAATTAAATAAATTATTTTGTTGAATTAAAAAAACATTAATATATTCTCTTTCTGGGGTGAAATGGAACAGATGTATTTCTTCTTACCCCTTCCATTAAGTACAGTTTTAAAGACTCGACATTATATAAAAAACAAATTTAAGGAGATTCTGATAGGCAGAGAGGAGGAGATGGACCTTGGGGCCTGAGGAGCAACACTCATTCTGTGAAGCCCATATTATTCTGATAGAAAAACCTGACAGGGACCATACAAAGAAAATTAAAGACCAAAGTGCCTCATGAACATAGAACAAATATCCTTATCAACATGTTAGCAAATAGAATTCAGCAATGTGCATACAACACGTGCATACAACACGACTCGTGCATACAACACGACCGAGTGGGTTTTACTTCAGGGATACAAGGCTGGTTCAGTAGTTGAAAGGAACTCTTCTCAAACTACTTGAAACTTACCTCTTTTAGGAAGAAATTCTACATTGAAATTTTTGTGGAGAGATTCATTTTGAAGTAGAGTGGAGTTGTATTTCTATGCTTGAGTTATCAAGTCCTTTTTTAAACACATGTTAAAAATAAAACCTCTATTCTGACCATGACTTATCCAGCTTTGGAAAACTGGGCCTACCAATGATGCTTAATAATTTACAGATGAGTAGTGAAATGTCTCGATTTTTAACCTGTGCGTTGTTGATGCTTTAAACGCTTTTTCAAAGCTATACCTCCAGCCTATTGGCTGTATTTTTTCCATGTAAGGTATATCATAAATATATAACTAGTGGGACATGCATCATTGGAAGGTAGCAGGATACCCTCTCTCTTTCTGTACCTGGGCAGCTGAATATTTGCTAACTAACCTTATGGGTACAGCAGTTGCTGTTGCTGCCCGTTCATCATTCACAAACTGTGTTAGTGCATCAGCAGTCCCTTCCCTTCTCCCGATCTGTGACTGCATCTGAAGAAGCTGTATGACCTCCAGTAACCCCTCCTACATATTTATTACATTCTCATATACTCAGATGTTCTATTTTTACAGGAGGATATTAAAAAATTGTTTAGTGTTTTTTTTTTTTTTTTGTAGAAGTAGACCTTATTATATCCTTTATCTATGTGGAGTCCTTGATATAACGTCATGAACCTTGTGGTGCACATGCATCATGGTTTGGTTAATATCTATTTGGAACAGGGTTTCTCAGCAGTGGCACTTGTGACATTTGGGGCCAGATGATTCCTTGTGGGGGCTGTCCTATGCACTGTAGGATGTGTAGCAGCCTCTTCCCAGTAGATTGCCATTACCCCCTCACCCCCTAGTTATGACAACTGAGGACAACATGACCTACTGAAGCAGAAAAGGACAAGGTGCTTTACATCTAAACTCAATATCTGAGGCATTAATAGGGATAGTTGAATACCTAAATACTTACGGATAAAGTCACATGATGTCTGGAATTTGCTTCAAAAAACCCCTGAGCGTGTGCATATGTGCGCTTGTGTACACGTGTGAGGAGGGAGGGTGGTGGTACGTGAAGGGTGCGGGATGGGGTTTGAGGGGGTGAGGGTGTAGACGAAACAAGATTGAATGATAACGTCATTGTTGAAGTTGGTTGATGAGGATGTTGTGGGGAAGAGGGGGTTTTACTCCTCTCTTATATGTGTTTGAAGTTTTAGGTCATAGTTTATATTTTTATTTTTTAAAATTTATTTTTTCACTGAAACAATTTAGAATAGATGAGAATGTACTAAAGTTTAATCTTTTGACAACATGTCTTTGGAGCTTTTTTGAGTTTGAAGTCCCTAATCAGATGTTTATTAGAATTTAGCTGGAATGTCTGTGAGATTCCAGAAAGCTGTCATAATAAGATAAAGTCAGGAACAAAAAGTCTTTCTGGGCTCTGACCAACTTTACCCCTCTCAGAACTGTTAGCAGCAAGTGAGAATCGTGGGTCACTTAAATTCTAAAACACAACTTAGCAGTGAATGTGTCAAGTGGTTTTCTTTTCCCTCAAAGGGAACCAAAGCATAATGTTGTGGATTTTAATAACAATTGTCAGGTAAAACTGCCCATTGATTTGGTTTAAGCTTTAATTGTTTTTAAATTTTTCTCTGGTGCTGTTTCATGCATGACTTTGGAAGTTTTATTTGATCAAATAAAATTTATGGGAATACATGGAAAATCTCAGGAAACAAACTGAGGGTTGCTGGAGTGGTGGGGGGTAGGAGAGATGGGGTGGCTGGGTGATAGACATTGGGGAGGGTATGTGCTATGGTGAGCGCTGTGAATTGTGTAAGACTGTTGAATCACAGACCTGTACCTCTGAAACAAGTAACACATTATATGTTTAAAAAAAAAAAAGAAGATAGCAGGAAGGGAAAAATGAAGGGGAAATCGGAGGGGGAGACGAACCATGAGAGACTATGGACTCTGAGAAACAAACTGAGGGTTCTAGAGGGGAGGGGGGTGGGAGGTGGGTTAGCCTGGTGATGGGTATTAAAGAGGGCACATACTGCATGGAGCAGTGGGTGTTATATGCAAATAATGAATCATGGAACACTACATCAAAAACTAATGATGTGTGGTGATATAACATAATAAAAAAAATTAAGGTACCTGATTAGGGGATATTAATGTTAATTGTTTTGTATATCATGGCTGTTGAATTTATTTTATGGGGAAATAAGTAACTAAGCACGTCCTGTCGATAGAATACTGCGTGATGATTTTTCAGTGTGCATGAATGTGGTGCAGCCATTAAGAAGAATTAGGTGGTAGGTGGGTCTCTACTGGTGTGGAAAACTGTTCAGGTATATCGTTACTTGAAGAAAACCACTTACGGAGCACGTGATCTGATTTGTGTCAAGAAAAGAAAAGCTAGGGGAAATGGGGCACCATGTTAATATTGTATGTGTGCACATGCGTGCGCATATTCATGCTTACAGAGACAAATTTTCTGAGAAGATACTCAGCAGAGTTATTGGTGGTGACCTCTGGACACACGTGACTGTGTGTGTATGGGGTATGACTTGGGAGACTTAGGTTTCACTTTACCTTTCAGTTCTTCTTGAACTTGCTGACATAGTGGAGATTTTTAAAATTAAAAGTTTAAAAATGATAGATTACAGAATTATAATGTATCATATAAAATTTTTTTTTTTAGCCACATATTTCTAAGGTTCTCAGGATGTACCTTTATAAGAGTGGAAATACGGTCTCAGAGTAAATTAAAACTTTCACAAATCAAAAAGAAAAAGACAATTCATTAGAGAAAATGGACAAAGGGAATGAACAATTCAGAGACAAAGTTCAGATATCCTGTAGGCCTGTGTAGAGCTGTTTATCTGCACGGGGAATTAGGAATATGTTCATGAAAAGAAGAGTGAGGTACGGTTCTACACCCATTGTATTGACACACTTAAAAGTCTAATAATGCCAAATGCAGTTGAGGATGTGGGCGGGGGGAGTAAGAGATTTCTACACTGGGGTGAGGATAGTAAGCAATACACATTTAGAGAAAATTGGCTATGTCTGGTAAAGTGGGAAATGCTTGTAGCTAGCATTTCAACTTCTAAGTATATACCCTGGAGAGACTCTTGTACATTTGTACCAATGTATTCATTGCAACATCATAAAAACAAAATTGGAAGTAACCTATGTTTTCCTGGTTGGGGTTTGCATACATAAATTCTGGTATATTCAGACAAGCGAATGTTGTAGCAATTGAAAGGAAGACACCCATCATTGAATAAGAAGTAATCAAGTTGCAGAAGGATAGATACAATTATAACATTCATGTAAACTTTCAAAATGCAAAACAGTTCTGTTGTTTTGGACACATACATGTGTGATTAAAGCATATGAAAGAAAGAGCATAGTATATACTACAGATTATTCATTTTATCAGGAGGGAGGCAGGGAAATGCAAGTAAATACAATTTACTTGTATTTTATTTCTTAAAAAGAACAGAAGTAGAGATGGTAAAATGTTAACGTTTATATTATCTAAATGGTAGGTTGCACCGTGGTCGTTAAATGCATATGTGCTTTTTTTGTTTTTTGGGTTTTTTTTTAACTATAGCAGTATTTTTTAATACAAAATGTTTTCAAGTGTACTATTCCCATTGTCCACTTTCTCTGTGTTGAAAGTCATATCAGGATGTATTCCTTTTCCAGGACAGGAAGTATAATAAACATTTTCCTTTTCTAGGACAGAAAGTATAATAAACACATTAAGCAGTTGTTTGCATAATATATTTTACATAAAGTGTCCTCTGATTAAAAAACATCTTTGTTTTTCCTTTTCAGACAGCATGTTTTCGTGAAGAAAGGGATGTATTAGTGAATGGAGATAATAAATGGATTACAACTCTGCATTATGCTTTCCAGGATGACAATAACTTAGTAAGAATCATTTTTATATGTTTTTATATTCTTATTAAATTTTTATTGGCAGAATTTAGCATTATTCTCTTTTAAGCATTATGTAAATGTAGTTGTGATTTAGAAAACCACTGAATTTCACAGCATATAAATTGTGTCTTTATTATGTCCCCCCCGCCCCGGGTAATTTGATAGCTTTCCACTGGAATTTTTTATGCTTTTTAATAACCAAGTCCAAACTAAATCCAAGCATTTAAATTCTATAAGAGGTGCTCAGGATTTTTCTTTTCATGATTTTCCCAATATATTTTATTAGTAATATTCTATTTGGAATTTTACGTATTTTTCAAAGTGGCCGTGTGCTGCTTGAAGTAGAGAGCGACATTTAAAATCGAGGCTGCATCTGATTTTATATGGACATCAACGAACCACGTGACGGAAGAAGTTGGGAACGAGGCCAGAGGAAAATCAAAATATGAGAAGCACTGCCAATTGAAGATTGAGGGATAAACAAGGGAACAGGAAGTGAAGGTGGAACCTGCCACTGCTGGGTTGGAGGCTCTTCATCTTCGGGCCTGATTTTTCATTTCATGGTTTTTAGCATACGTGCTGCGTGCCAGACACAACACTGTGTACTGGGTTATAAAATTAATAAGATCGGGTCACCTGGGTGGCTCAGTCTGTTAAGCATCTGCCTTTGGCTCAGGTTGTGATCCTAGGGTCCTGGGATCGAGTCCCGCATTGGGCTCCCTGCTCGGCGGGGAGACTGCTTATCCCTCTCCCTCTGCTACTCCCTCCTTCCCGCTCATGCTTTCTTTCTCTCAAATAAATAAAATCTTAAAAAAAAAATTAATGAGGGGTGCCTGGGCGGCTCAGATGGTTGGGCGTCTGCCTTCGACTTGGGTCATGATCCCGGGGTCCTGGGATTGAGTCCCGCATCGGGGTCCCTGCTCCTTGGGAGCCTGCTTCTCCCTCTGCTTCTCTCTCTCTCTCTCTGTCTCTCATGAATAAATAAATAAAATCTTTAAAAAAAAATTAATGAGATTTCTTATTCACGTGTTAGATGTTTATTGGATATGTGCCATATGCAAGGCACATTTCTCTAGATTCTGGGGATTCAGTAGTGAGAAAGACAAAGGATCTTTCTTCTTACTGTTCCAGACAATAAGTCCAAAATCAAGTAAATAATATTTTCAGATTATTTCAGATGAAGAAAGTATAACATTTATTCAAAGGCATGAAGTCAATGAGGACTCTTCTAAGACAAATATAAATTAGCAAACCAAGAAGGGAGATGAGGCAGAGAGGGCTTGGTGAGCCAAAGTGTGGAGATTGAAGCTTGTTATGTTCGCACTGATGGAGGGTGGAATAAGGGGCTTGGAGATGGGGGCGGAGAGATGAGAGAGTCACATCATATAGCACCTTACATGTTACGGTAAAGAAATTAGACTTTCACAGCTATGGTTCTCACATAGTGGGGTTTTTGGGTCATGGAACTCTTGTGTATTTTTTAGAATGATTTTATATCTGCAAGCCCAGACAGTAAGGCATACAGAAATGGAACGGCCCTGACTTGTCTCTTAACTTCTTCCTTCTGCCTCCCCTCATGATCACTCAGGTGTCCCTCACAGAGCAAAGTGTGAAAACGGCTGTTTTAGGACCGTGCAGAGTCTGTGGTGGGAGGGGACAAGAGGGGTGTTTGAGGGATGAGAGGAAGCCAGCGAGATCACAGCAGTGGAAGGGAGGGAGTACAGAATGGTACTTCCAGACTGTAGAGCACGCTGAGGAGCTAGGACCAGTTCTGAGTTTAGAAGGGCTTCAAGGAGGAGTGTGGATGATTCTTAGTTTTCCAGCATCTGACTTGGGGGATTCAGTGCTTAGTGGTTGATGAATTGAATTGGGAAATATATTTGGGAAGGGAAAATTTAGGACAGGGGGAAGGTGATGGGTTTAATTTAGTATGTGTTGGGTTTGAATTGTCGTGGGATCCACGGAGTGGGTTAGGCATCTAAGTCCGGTGCTCCTGAGGGTAAACAGCACCGTATAGCTTATGGAGTCCTTATCTTATAGATCAGTTTTTGGCAAATTACTGCCTGCAGCACAAATTTGGCTCACCACCTATTTTTGTACAGCCCACAAGCTAAGAATTTTTAAATATTTGAAAAAAAATTAAAAGAATATTTTGTGACATGTGTAATATAAAATTCAGACTTCAGTGTCCATAAAGTTCTGTTGGAACTAAGCCAGGCCTGCTGATTTGTACATTTTCAGTGGCTGCTTTTGCACGATGATGGCAGAGTGGGCCTCATGCGACAGCAGCTGGTCCCATGACCCAGGGGAACACCACACGTGCATGTTCTCTTGATGCTGTGCACTATTCAGTGGCCTACAAATTTCAGTGACATTTACAACTTGATAGCATTTCTGATGCTGTACATATTGCGATCCTGTGACACTCTATTATTCTTGTCATTAATAGTGCATGCGTGGACTTCCCATAGGCCTGCTCTGCAGGCACAGCACAGTGGGGGTTATATTGTTAACAAGTTAGAGGCCAGCCTGGTGTGACTGTGCCGCCACACCACGGCGGGCCTGCCGGACTGGCCGGCGTCCATAGGGCCACGCCGAGTCCTCCTCGCAGCCTTCCCAGCTCCCAGGAAGGCAGCAGTCAGGAAAGTCAAAAATACAAAACAGTATCTTATCACAGCAGACCTTCTTCACAAAAATACAAAATGAGCCGTAGTGAGCTCCTGAGTGGCTCGTTGTTAGGCAGGCAGGAAGGCCATTTACCAGCACTGCGTGAATTAAATCACATTTGCTGCAGCCAAAGAAACGTTCACAGAAAATAAACTTGTCTCACACTATTAGCCTTTTGGTGAGAACGGTTGCTTCAAGAATGGGGGACGTTGGGAACATCATCGGTTGATTTTAAAACCAGGAAATGATTTTGAGTGGTTGCTTTTGGCTCTTGAGATGAAAGAGGTCCTGCTCTTTTGTTGTAACTTGGGAGTTGTGCTGAGTTTGTGGTCCTGAGGAATCAGCCTTTACTAATAGCTTGTGTGGAATAATAGCCAATCGAATTTTCAGAGAAGTTGAGGAAACCCTAAGTTGCTACAACCTGCATTAGAATTTGCTAGTATGTATTACAAGTGAGAGTGGTGAAATAGGTGTGGAGTAGGACGAGGCTTAGTCAGACAGATTTACAAATTACGTAAAAATATTAGGTGCCCAGAGCCCGTGGATATGTATCGTCTTATTAATAAGCAGACAGTTTGCAGCAAACACTTGAATCTTTCATTTGTTACTGAACCACTGGTGAACTTCATTCAGTCTTAATGGAAATGACTGTTACCATATCCGTGAATTTTTGTCAGAAACCAAAGCTGAATATCCTCACTTGCTCTACATTCAGCCATTCAGTGCTTTTGCAGTGTCAAGATTTTGTTACAGAAGGCCAAGATTGAAACATTTCTGAACAAAAAACTTCACCCTCAACCATTTGTATAAAATATTGAATAGCTTTGAAATTAGCTTTTCCTGTAGACTTGATATGTTTTAAAAATAAGTTTTACCTAAAATTATGACAAAACAGCACTTAGATGCAAAACTTACACTCTGGCAAAGTCATTTTGACAGCGAATATTGTTGGAATCACAAGTAATGTCAAGCTGCTTTATCTGATTCTCATGCCGTCAAAAGTAAAAAGAAGTGAGATTTCTATTTCCACACAGATTTGCAGCAGAGAGACCTTTTAAGCTCAAAATACAGTTAGCAGCAGTTTTTGGGATTTGATGCAAGTGCTAAGGATTTGTCCGTAGTTCAAAACCCGGTTACTGGCAATCGCGACCTTCCACCTAACCTTTAGTTAGAAGTGATTAATCTGCTGTGTATCGACATGCTTGAACACAAGTATCAGGAGAAAAATCCAGTAGCATTCTATAGACACCTTCCATGTGAGGAATATGCTCAATCAAAAGTATATGCTCAAGAATTGATACCAGTAGCCATCTTTGTGAAGACATTTTCACAGATGAAATACGTAAACTCCCAGTATAGATCAGCACTTTTAGAGGAACATTAGCCAGACTGTGATGATGGGGAACACTGATGCTGAGACCCAATTAAGCAAATGGTCATCCCTTGCCCACAAAAAGAATTACATTTTTCTGTTAGTACACCTGCATTATAAAACTCGCACTCAATTATTTTATTTTGACTTTTGCCAGTAAAAATGTGTGGAAATTTGTTTTCTATCTTATTATATATCTTGCTTTTTCCTCTTGGCCGGCCAAGCCTGAAGTGTTTAATCTCTGGCCCTTTACAGGAAAAATTGGCCAGCTCCTCTTGTAGATAACAATGAATACTAGTAGTAAAAGAGAATAACTGATGGGTGCTTGTACAGAGAAAAAAGTTTGCCTAGAGAAGCCAGACCTAGAGACCCAACAAGGAGGAAACTAGTGGAAACGGTCAGAGCAAGAAAGAGAGTCCAGGTTCTGCATCATTGAAATGAACAAAAGGGGAGTCGTCGAGGAGGAGGGACACGGTTTGTCAGTCGTGTTAGACAGATTAGAGTGGTTTTTTAAAAAAAGATAAACTGGAAATATCGTGCCCACCCACAAATCCTATTTTTCAGCTTTAGTGGAATACCTCCGTTCTTGGACATTGTCTGTACTCCTTTTTGCCTTTGTTTCTGTTCTCCTTTGCCTTTATTTCTGTTCTCCCTGGTACCTTTCATGCCAGAGCCCGTTCCTCTCCCTCTTGTCCTGTTGAAGTCCAGCTAATACTCCAAAATTGTCTCAAAGTCTGCATTTTAAAAGTCTTCTCCAGAATTCCCAGTTTGAATTAATGTTTCTCATTGCATTTCAGCTCTACATTTTTTTAGTACTGCCATTAGATGAGTAACGTACGTATATGTACATCTCTGATTTTGGGGATACAGCTTACGAAGATTAAATAAATGATATGAACCCTGCTATCTTTAGCTAAAATGTACTTACAGGGCTGTGTAACTTAGTAGTCATGGAGTTTATCTGATTTCAGGCAGATCCAGGGGTTCCAACAATGTCATTACATTACTTATCTTTATATGCCTTACATGCTTGCAGAGTATGATAGTGTGTTTCAGACTTCAGATCATGACCCATTGGTGGATTGTAAACTCAATTTAGTGGGTTACAACCAGCATTTAAAAAGTTAAGTAAAATAGAAAATGACAGAGTTCAAGCAGTAAGAGAGATTATTGCTTCATGACATTTATTTCTTTTATAATATGTATTGAATCATCATATAAATCGTATTATTGTGGGTTTTGGTCAGAATTGTTTAAAAGTCATAATGCAGAGCTTTGCACACTCTAGTTGCTCTGTTAAATTGAGTGGAAGGATATTTGACTTGGATTTACAATACATATATGAGATTTTTGGGATGAATTTGTCAATGCAAATACACTCTACATAGGTTTGTCAGCAAAATTTGTAAGAGTAAATTAAACATAAACACGTACTTGGTTAGCAAACTTATAGCAGTTTATTGTGATGGATTTTCAAAAGCTTTTAGGTGATAAGGACTTAAATCCACTCTGACAGTGTTTTTTGTTGTAGGTAGGCGTAACACTGTAGAGTTATGGATTGCTTAAAAATCTGTGTTTTGTTATAAACACAGAAATGTATTGATACAGGGTGCCTGGGTGGCTCAGTCATTGACTGCCTTCAGCTCAGGTCGTGATCCTGGAGTCCCAGGATTGAGTCCCGCATCGCCGCATCGGGCTCCCTGCTCAGCAGGGAGTCTGCTTCTCCCTCTGACCCTCCCCCCTCTCATGTTCTCTCTCATTCTCTTTCTCACATAAATAAAATCTTAAAAAAAAAAAAAGGAAATATATAGATACAGAAATTGTGTCCAAATACAAAATTTTGTATAGCAAAATTTTGCCTAATTTTCATTGACAGAAAGCCTGACATATCGTTCTCTCTCGTCTGAATTTAGTCTTACGTGTTCCCTTTGCATTTGACATTAGAATTAACATTTTTTTCCCAGAGGCATTTCTCTGTGAGAAAAGTCTGTATATACTAGTCATTGATTATATAAGAATAAATGTTACAGTATAACTGGAGGAGGGCTAAAATACTTCTGTGGTCAAATCTCCTCTAAATTGCCAGTTTTTCTTAGTTTAGGGCAGGCAAGCTTATGGTATTTTAGTCTCAAGAATAGAAATCCTAAATTATCTTGGTTATCATCAAAGATTTGCTTTTGAATATTTATAAAATATTAGAAAATAAAATCATTTAGAAATGTTGGCAAATCTAGTTTTAGATTCCAAAAAGGAAATTTTATTATACAGTAATTTTCCAAAATAACTGTTAACCCTCATAGCCCTGAAGTAGCCAAATAAGTAACGTGGTCTGTGGTATAGGATTCAAGAGACAGTGATGAATAATTGCACTTTCATTTATAACCTGCTCAAATATCTCTGCAGCCACTTTATGAAAAAATATATAGTCATAGCATACGTGCATTTTATTTGCTTGAGATGAAGTGGTGTAATTTAACAAACGATCTTAAAATGTGATTAGAATACTTTTTTCCCTTAGGAAAACCTCATTAAATACAAACCTGCTTAGAGGCGTCAACACTGTCACATAAAATTCTTATCACTTAGATATCACTTAGAATATTATGAATCAGTGAAATTTGTCTCTTCATATTTTCTTGTCCTCTGTTTCCAGTTTAGTTATTTTATGCTGGAGGAAAAAAAAGCCAGGGAAATATTTAAAACAAAAATTTTCTTCTTGAATTAGCATTTGTAAACTGTTTAGAGGATGAAAGACATTTGTTTATTTATTTTTTATTTATTTTTTGAAAGACATTTAAATGTTAGATTGTAGTTAGTCATATGAACCCCAGATTTTCTACTGGAATCCAGTTTGTGCTGAAGATAGAAATTGTTAGAAAAAGCAAGGAGAGATGAATACAGTCACATTGTTTCTTTGGAATGTAGTTTCTTACAAAGCACAAACTTTGAAATACGGATTTTTTTTTTTTAAGAAATTCAGAGTTGGAAATCTTTTTTTTTTTTTTAAAGATTTTATTTATTTATTTGAGACAGAGAGAATGAGAGAGAGCACATGAGAGGGGGGAGGGTCAGAGGGAGAAGCAGACTCCCTGCCGAGCAGGGAGCCCGATGCGGGACTTGATCCAGGGACTCCAGGATCATGACCTGAGCCGAAGGCAGTCGCTTAACCAACTGAGCCACGCAGGCGCCCCAGAGTTGGAAATCTTATGGTGTGTTCTATCCATACCTAGAGGTCTGTTTATTTTGGAAAGATAAAAGATTGCTAAAGACTCAGTCTGTATCTTTAATTTCTTTTTTATTTTTCTGGGGTTCTGTACATACTCGTTATGTCATGGATGTAGTCAGTTTTTTTACTGAAAAAACTCTTTGAGTAAAAAGGAACTGATATAAGGATCAAGAACACTGAGTTCTGGTTTTCCCACTATCTAGGGTATGTTTGGGCAAATCGTTTGACTTCTTACGCCCTTGATTACAGCCATAAAACAGACATAGCAGCTATGATCCCTACCTATAGTATAGGGACCTTGTATAAATATCCCTGTACCCTCATTCTGTAACTCCTACTTCATGGAGAAAATGAAACCTCTGGTTACTCAAGCATGAACTTTTCACTTTCCATGCTCTGGTCTCAGTGTTCCCTTTCATTCTTCCCCTATATGTGTACAAATTTATTCATATTTGCACCTGTTCTCATCTTTTCTTTCAGTGTGCGTCAGGTATTTGCCTTTGACTTTTGTTCCATCGCCTTTGGGCCTTGGCAGAATTTTACTCCGCTGGTCAGCTTCATTGTGACTGGCTCCATCCCCCTCTACAATACGGAGGTCTGGATATGTAAAAACAAAGTATGTGTTACTCTGCAGCTGGCTGTTGTCCTAAAAGATGGGCATATTTATTTAATTACTCCTTTTGATGACTGTACAATATTCCACAGAATGGACATGTTGGATGGATGCATTTAATAGTTTCCTTTTGGACTCGTTTCTGTTCATACTGTTTCTGATCTGTTGCAGTTATCAGAGTGCTGTGCAGTAAACATACTTGCCCACATGCCCTACACTATATTCCTAAAAGTGGAAATACTAGGTCCAGAGGTATGTGCCTTTTAAATTTCAGTAGATACTGTGAAGTTACTTTGCCGAGCAGGTGCAGAAATTCATCATGCCCAAGAACGCAATGTTGTTGCAACTCAGTGTTCCCAGAATAGGAACGGTCTCTTTGCTAATCTGGTTGGTATAGAATGGCATCTCATTGTTGCTTTGGTTTTGACCATGTATTAATTAGCTAATTGTGTTTTCTCTTAGGTGAATTAACTGTTAATAGCTTCAGCCTAGTTTTGTTGGATTGCTCGCCCTCTTCTTAACACCTGGTGGGAGCTCTTTATGTTAGGATTATTATCTCCTTGACATATCTTACAAACATTACCTCTCGGTCTCTATTTTTCTTAAACTCATTTAAAGGCATCTTATATTGGGCACTATTTTAAAGGTAGTTTATGAGTAGGACGTTGTTGTACCAGATACTACATTTTACTGATTAATCGCTGAGAGCAACTGTGGCAGAATAGAGTGCCCAAGAGCAGATCTAAGGGTGTTTCACATCTTAAATTATGATAAGGGAGAATTTCAGTTGAATTAGGGGAAAGAATGGATATTTTATTACTTGTTTTAGATAACTCTCCACAAATAAGAGAATAGTTTTCACACCTTGTACAAAAATAAATTTTAGATGAATGAATTAATGAATTAATGAACCTGATTCAGAGGTTAGGGTCTTTTAGAGTTTACAGCAGCACCCTCTGCTTATTTCTGTCACAGTATTTATGTTACACTGAAATTGCCCATTGATTTGTGTTTTCTTCTCCATTAGGTTGTAAATTCCATTAAGGTAGGAGCCACATCTTACTCTCATTGTAGCACCTTGTTGTCTAGTGTGATGTTAGCGCATAGTGGGTACTCCGTATCTGTGGAATTGTGAATGAGCTTCTTTGATCCTCACTTGTTCTGTATTCTGTCTTCCATTCCCAAGAAAGTTTTGTACAGAATAAAATATAATACAGCAAGCTCTTTACCCTTAAACCTGTAACAGTAATATAGTCAAGACAGGCCAGGGACCTAGGTTAGGATTAGGGTAGTGGGTAGGGTAGAAGTGGAAGGACTCCACAGACATTTAGTAGGAAGTAGACCCAACACGACCTTGGTGATCTAGTTGAATGTTGTTCTGAACAAAGGAGAAAATAGAAGACTGACTCGCAGCTCTTGGAGATACTCGCTGGGATGTGTTACGGAGAAAAAGAGCCTTTTTCCCATGTGGGGTTTTTATTTGTCTGCTGTTTCTGATGCATCTTGTCTCCCTCACACCAAAACCCGATTATAAGTGTAGTTCATTTTCAACTCATCGCTTTTCTTTTGAGAATTTTCTTTTGTGTTTTCTGCTCATTGCTCCCTCCAGTTGCTGAATTCTGTCCTAGTAACAGCTAATTTCCTCTGAGGGCAAGGTAGGGAAAGAATATGAGCAGGCTGCCATTTTAGCAGGCAGCCAGAAAGGAAAACAGAATAATTATGTATTCATAATTTTTTATGCTATCTCAAGGAGGTTTGTTTACCAGAGAAGAGGTTCAGTGAGGCACATGGACAGGCAGGAAGGTGAGGGATCCTGGGGCTCGGGGTTTGTTAAGGGAAAGCACGTAGCAAATTATGGATGAAAGTAGGTGAGAGACAATGACACAAGGAGCTTCAGTTTTGAATGTGGCAAAAATGTTGAGACGAGTGTTTTTTTTTTTTAGCAGTTTGTTATGCTCAGCCTGTGGGAGCCTGGTGTGGCAGGCACAGCTATTGGACACATCAAGACAGGAAAGCCTTTGATGGAGGAGCCTTTCGTCTTTTTATCCTCTGGGTTTTTTCTCCGTGTTTGGTACCAAAAAATCCTGATTGACACCTAGGGACTGTTGGTTGAAGGGGTGAATTACATTTTATGACTTCCTATGTGTAAATATTCTTTCTACTTCTGTTTCAATAGCAGACTTTTGTTATTTGAAAAGTTTTTGTGTTTGCTGTTCTGCTCAGAGTACTTCTTTAAGGCAGTAGCTGTGGATTTCTTCTCCACCACCATTGCCACATCTAGTGACATGTTTATGCTAACACTATTTCATTACATTAAATTAGTTTGCTCTAATCTTCATGATGGAATCTGTTAAACATTAGGCCTAGTAAATAGAGCAAGGAAACCATAGACCAGGATTTGAAATATATTGTTCCTTTTATTTTCAAGGATTTAACAGTAAAATTAGTTTCTTTTATTTAATAGAAACTACCCATGCTTATAATTTTTTTTTTTTTATTTGAGAGAGAGAGAATGAGAGAGAGAGCACATGAGAGGGGGGAGGGTCAGAGGGAGAAGCAGACTCCCCGCCAAGCAGGGAGCCCGATGCGGGACTCGATCCCGGGACTCCAGGATCATGACCTGAGCCGAAGGCAGTCGCCCAACCAACTGAGCCACCCAGGCGCCCCCCATGCTTATAATTTTAATATATAGTAATAAGAATGTGAATTTTCTCAAGACTTTCTTTAAATCTTAAATGTCAAATGGGTGAGATCACTGAAGTAATATCTTCATTTGGTAATAAAATAATTTTAACTTGAAGGTGTTATAAGTGACATTTAAATATCTTCTGTTTACTGTCCTTGATGGTGAGTGCTGTACTCTGAAGAAGGTATCATTATTGTAGAGTGATAGATGAGAAAGTTCAAAGAGATTAAATCATTTTTCAAGCCACTTAAAAACCTAGAGTCAGAATTTGAATACAAGTATTCCTGACTACAAAGTCCATCTTTCCACTGAGTCTTGTTTTCACTCACCTTAAAAGAATATGTATAGGGAGGAGGAGCAAGATGGTGGAGGAGTAGGAGACCTAAATTTCATCTGGTCCCAGGAATTCAGCTAGATAGATATCAAACCATTCTGAACACCTACGAACTCAGCAGGAGATAGAAGAAAAGAATAGCAGCAACTCTCTGAACAGAAAAGCGACCACTTTCTGGAAGCAGGGACCCAACAAGCAGCAGATCCGGGGAGACTCCCCTTTCTCCCCCGGAAGGAGCGGTGTGGGAGTGCACCGCAGGGATCTGCTGGGTTTGGAGACTCCAAATGGGGTTGTGTGCCAAAGATAGAAATGCTTGGTCACAGGCCGGGTGAGCACGGAGTGTGGCTGGAGACTGGGGAGACAGGAGTGACGGACTGCTTTTCTCGGGGCTCACTGAGGAGTGGGGCCCCCGAGTTCTCGGCTGCTCTGGGGCGGAGATTGGGAGGCCGCCGTTTTCACTCTCGTCCTCCAAAGCTGTACGGAAAGCTTGCAGGGAACAAAAGCTCTTGAGAGCAAACCCAAGCAGATGACTTAGCCTGGACCTGGAGGGAGGGGGGGCAATTCCGCCTCCGGCAAAGACATTTGAGAACCACTGCAACAGGCCCCTCCCCCAGATCAGCAAGAATAGCCAGCCAAGACCAAGTTTACTGATCAATGAAAACGGCAGAACTCCAATGCTAGGGGAATACAGCACATAGAATTCATAGCTGTTTTCTCCTGATTCTTTAGTCTTTTGAAGTTAATTTTTTTTAATTTTCTTTTTTTTTTCTATTTTTTTGAATTTTTCTTTTTCCCTTTTTCAACCAACATCTTATCAATCCCTTTTTTAAAACTCTTTTTTTTTTTTTCATTTTTAGAGTCATATTCTATCCCTTCATTGTAGTTACCCTTATTTTTGGTATATATATAAGTTGCTCTCTCTTTAAAATTTTGGGATACAGTTTCTTCTAACAGACCAAAATATACCCTAAATCTCTAGTGTATGGCTTTGTTCTAGTCTCCTGCCTGATCACAGTCTCTCCCTTTTTTTTTTTTAGATTTCTCTTCTTTCTTTTTTCAACCAACTTCTTATTTATTAATTCCTTTTATAAAATCTTTTATAATTTTCATCTTTACAGTCATATTCTATCCCTTCATCGTATTTACCCTTATTTTTGTACATATATATAATGTACATATTCTTTCTTTAAAATTTTGGAAGGCAGTTTCTTCTAACAGACCAAAATACACCCAAAATCTAGTGGGTGGCACTGATCTATTCACCAGCCTGATCATGTTTGATCATATTCTTTTTTTTTCTTTCTTTTTATTTTTTTTTCCTTTTTCTTTCTTTCCCTTTCTTTTTCCCCAGTTTCAGGTCTCTTCTGATTTGTTTAGTGTATGTTTTTCTGGGGTCGTTTTTACCCTGTTAGCATTTTGTTCTCTCATTCATCCGTTCTCCTCTGGACAAAATGACAAGACGGAAAAACTCACCTCAAAAAAAAGAACAGGAGACAGTACCGACTGCCAGGGACCTACTCAATATGGACATTAGTATGATGTTGGAACTAGAGTTCAGAATGATGATTTTAAAGATACTAGCTGGGCTTGAAAAAAGCATGGAAGATATTAGAGAAACCCTTTCTGGAGAAATAAAAGAACTAAAATCTAACCAAGTCGAAATCAAAAAGGCTATTAATGAGGTGCAATCAAAAATGGAGGCTCTAACTGCTAGGATAAATGAGGCAGAAGAGAGAATCAGTGATATAGAAGACTAAATGATGGAAAATAAAGAAGCTGAGAAAAAGAGAGAACAAACAGCTATTGGATCACGAGGGTAGAATTCGAGAGATAAGTGATACCATAAGATGAAACAATATTAGAATAATTGGGATCCCAGAAGAAGAAGAAAGAGAGAGAGGGGCAGAAGGTGTATTGGAGCAAATTATAGCAGAGAACTTCCCTAATTTGGGGAAGGAAACAGGCATCAAAATCCAGGAGACACAGAGAACCCCCCTCAAAATCAATAAAAATAGGTCAACATCCCAACATTTAACAGTAAAACTTACGAGTCTCAGAGACAAAGAGAAAATCCTGAAAGCAGTTCGGGACAAGAGATCTGTAACCTACAATGGTAGAAATATTAGATTGGAAACAGACCTATCCACAGAGACTTGGCAGGCCAGAAAGGACTGGCAGGATATATTCAGAGCACTAAATGAGAAAAATATGCAGCCAAGAATACTCTATCCAGCTAGGCTGTCATTGAAAATAGAAGGAGAGGTAAAAAGCTTCCAGGACAAACAAAAACTAAAGGAAATTGCAAACATGAAACCAGCCCTACAAGAAATCTTGAAAGGGGTCCTCTAAGCAAAGAGAGAGCCCAAGAGTAACATAGACCAGAAAGCAACAGAGACAATATACGGTAACGGTCACCTTACAGGCAATACAATGGCACTAAATTCATATCTTTCAATAATTACCCTGACTGTAAATGGGCTAAATGCCCCAATCAAAAGACACAGGCTATCAGATTGGACAAAAAAACATGTCCCATCGATATGCTGTCTGCAAGAAACTCATTTTAGACCCAAAGACACCTCCAGATTGAAAGTGAGGGGGTGGAAAACCATTTACCATGCTAATGGACACCAAAAGGAAGCTGGAGTGGCAATCCTCATGTCAGACAAATCAGATTTTATTTTTTTTTAAATATTTTATTTATTTATTTGTAAGAGAGAAAGAGAGGCAGAGGGAGAAGCAGGCTCCCCGCTGAGCAGGGAGCCCGATGCGGGACTCGATCACAGGACCCTGGGATCATGACCTGAGCCGAAGGCAGACACTTAACCATCTGAGCCACCCAGGCACCCAGACAAATCAGATTTTAAATCAAAGAGATGAGGAAGGACACTATATCCTACTTAAAGGGTCTATCCAACAAGATCTAACAATTGTAAATATCTATGCCCCTAACATGGGAGCAGCCAATTATTTTTTTATTTTTTATTTTTTTTAAAGATTTTATTTATTTATTTGACAGAGAGAGACACAGCGAGAGAGGGAGCACAAGCAGGGGGAATGGGAGAGGGAGAAGCAGGCCTCCTGCGGAGCAGGGAGCCTGATGCGGGGCTTGATCCCAGGACCCTGGGATCATGACCTGAGCCGAAGGCAGACGCTTAATGACTGAGCCACACAGGCGCCCCAAGGGAGCAGCCAATTATATAAACCAATTAATAACAAAAGCAAAGAAACACATCGACAACAATACAGTAATAGTGGGGGACTTTAACACCCCCCTCACTGAAATGGACAGATCATCTAAGCAAAAGATCAACAAGGAAAGAAAGACTTTAAAAGACACACTGGACCAAATGGACTTCCCAGATATATTCAGAACATTCCATCCCAAAGCAACAGAATACACATTCTTCTCTAGTGCCCATGGAACATTCTCCAGAAGAGATCACATCCTAGGTCACAAATCAGGTCTCAACTGGTACCAAAAGACTGGGATCATTCCCTGCATATTTTCGGACCACAATGCTTTGAAACTAGAACTCAATCACAAGAGGAAAGTCGGAAAGAACTCAAATACATGGAGGCTAAAGAGCATCCTACTAAAGAATGAATGGGTCAACCAGGAAATTAAAGAAGAATTTAAAAAATTCATGGAAACAAATGAAAATGAAAACACAACTGTTCAAAATCTTTGGGATGCAGCAAAGGCGGTCCTAAGAGGAAAGTATATAGCAATACAAGCCTTTCTCAAGAAACAAGAAAGGTCTCAAGTACACAACCTAACCCTACACCTGAAGGAGCTGGAGAGAGAACAGCAAATAAAGCCTAAACCCAGCAGGAGAAAAGAAATAATAAAGATCAGAGCAGAAATCAATGAAATAGAAACCAAAAGAACAGTAGAACAGATCAACGAAACTAGGAGCTGGTTCTTTGAAAGAATTTATAAGATTGATAAATCCCTGGCCAGACTTATCAAAAAGAAAAGAGAAATGACCCAAATAAATAAAATCATGAATGAAAGAGGAGAGATCACAACCAACACCAAAGAAATACAAACAATTATAAGAACATATTATGAGCAACTCTATGCCAGTAAATTAGATAATCTGGAAGAAATGGATGCATTCCTAGAGATATATGAACTACTAAAACTGAACCACTGAACCAGGAAGAAATAGCAAACCTGAATAGACCCATAACCACTAAGGAAATTGAAGCAGTAATAAAAAAATCTCCCAACAAACAAGAGCCCAGGGCCAGATGGCTTCCCAGGGGAATTCTACCAAACATTTCAAGAAGAATTAATACCTGTTCTTCTGAAACTGTTCCAAAAAACAGAAATGGAAGGAAAACTTCCAAACTCATTTTATGAGGCCACCATTACCTTGATCCGAAAAATCAGACAAAGACCCCATCAAAAAGGAGAATTACCAATATCCTTGATGAACATGGATGCAAAATTCTCACCAAAATACTAGCCAATAGGATCCAACAGCACATTAAAAGGATTATTCACCACGACCAAGTGGGATTTATCCCTGGGCTGCAAGGTTGGTTCAACATCCACAAATCAATCAATGTGATACAATACATTAACAAAAGAAAGAACAAGAACCATATGATCCTCTCAATAGATGCAGAAAAAGCATTTGACAAAGTACGGCATTTTTTCTTGATTAAAACTCGAGTGTAGGCATAGAGGGTACATACCTCAATATCTTAAAGGCCATCTATGAAAAACCCACAGCGAATATCATTCTCAATGGGGAAAAACTGAGAGCTTTCCCCCTAAGGTCAGGAACGCGGCAGGGATGTCCACTATCACCACTGCTATTCAACATAGTACTAGAAGAGTACTAGCCACAGCAATCAGACAACAAAAAGAAAGAAAAGGCATCCGAATCGGCAAAGAAGAAGTCAAACTCTCACTCTCTGCAGATGATATGATATTTTATGTGGAAAACCCAAAAGACTCCACCCCAAAACTGCTAGAACTCATACAGGAATTCAGTAAAGTGGCAGGATATAAAATCAATGCACAGAAGTCAGTGGCATTCCTATATACCAACAACAAGGCAGAAGAAAGAGAAATTAAGGAGTCGATCCCATTTACAATTGCACCCAAAACCGTAAGATACCTAGGAATACATCTAACCAAAGAGGCAAAGGATCTGTACTCAGAAAACTGTAAAATACTCATGAAAGAAAGTGAGGAAGACACAAAGAAATGGAAAAACGTTCCATGCTCATGGATTGGAAGAACAAATATTGTGAAGATGTCAATGGTGCCTAGAGCAATCTACACATTCAATGCAATCCCTATCAAAATAGCATCCACTTTTTTCAAAGAAATGGAACAAATAATCCCCAAATTTGTATGGAACCAGAAAAGACCCGAATAGCCAGAGGAATGTTGAAAAAGAAAAGCAAAGCTGGTGGCATCACAATTCCGGACTTCAAGCTCTATTGAACAAAGCTGTCATCATCAAGACAGTATGGTACTGGCACAAAAACAGACACATAGATCAATGGAACAGAATAGAGAGCCCAGAAATGGACCCTCAACTCTATGGTCAACTAATCTTCGACAAAGCAGGAAAGAATGTCCAATGGAAAAAAGACCGTCTCTTCAACAAATGGTATTGGGAAAATTGGACAGCCACATGCAGAAGAATGAAACTGGACCATTTCCTTACACCACACACAAAAATAAACTCAAAACGTATGAAGGATCTAAATGTGAGACAGGAGTCCAACAAAATCCTAGAGAACACAGGCAGCCACCTCTTTGACCTCAGCCAGAGCAACTTCTTCCTAGACACATTGCCAAAAGCAAGGGAAGCAAGGGCAAAAATGAACTATTGGGACTTCATCAAGATAAAAAGCTTTTGCACAGCAAACGAAACAGTCAACAAAACCAAAAGACAACTGACAGAATGGGAGAAGATACTTGCAAATGATATATCAGATAAAGGGCTAGTATCCAAAATCTTTAAAGAACTTATCAAACTCAACACCCAAAGAACAAAGAATCCAATCAAGAAATGGGCAGAAGACATGAACAGACATTTTTCCATCCAAATGGCCAAAGACACATGAAAAAGTGCTCGACATCGCTCAGCATCAGGGAAATCCAAATCAAAACCTCAATGAGATAACACCTCACACCAGTCAAAATGGCTAAAATTAACACATTAGGAAACAACAGGTTTTGGTAAGGATGTGGAGAAAGGGGAGCCCTCCTACACTGTTGGTGGGAATGCAAGCTGGTGCAGCCACTCTGGAAAGAAAGTAGTATGATGGTTCCTCAGAAAGTTGAAAATAGAGCTACTGTATGACCCAGCAATTGCACTACTGGGTATTTTTACCCCAAAGATACAAATGTAGGGATCCGAAGGGATACGTGCACCCGATGTTTATAGCAGCAATGTCCACAATAGCCAAACTGTGGAAAGAGCCAAGATGTCCATCGACAGATGAATGGATAAAGAAGAAGTGGTATATATATACAATGGAATATTATGCAGCCATTAAAAGGAACGAAATCTTGCCATTTGCAACGACGAGGATGGAACTAGAGGGTATTATGCTAAATGAAATAAGTCAATCAGAGAAAGACGTATCATGTGATCTCACTAATGTGAGGAATTCTTAATCTCAGGAATCAAACTGAGGGTTGCTGGTGTGGTGGGGGGTGGCTCGGTGATAGACATTGGGGAGGGTATGTGCTATGGTGAGCACTGTGAATTGTGTAAGACTCATGAATCACACACCCGTACCTCTGAAACAAATAATACATAATATGTTAAAAAAAAAAAGAAGATAGTAGGAAGGGAAAAATGAAGGGGGAGATATCGGAGGGGGAGACGAACCATGAGAGACTATGAACTCTGAGAATCAAACTGAGGGTTCTAGAGGGGAGGGAGGTGGGGGATGGGTTAGCCTGGTGATTCTTTTTAAATAGGGCACGTATTGAATGGAGCACTGGGTGTTATACGCAAACGATCATGGAATACTACATCAAAAACTAATGATGTAATGTATGGTGATTAACATAACATAATAAAATAAAAAAAAGAATATGTATAATATAATATGCACATGCATATGTGATGCATATTTAGAAAGCAATTAGAAAATACTGAAAAGCTGTGACATCATGGGTAATCTAACAACCCAGGGCTAATTCCTGTGAACATTTTAGCATCTACTCCTTGTCTGTCTTTTTTGGCAAACACACATAGTAAAGGAAATCTCCAGTGTTTCATTTACGTCACACATCATACTCTCTCAATACTACTTCACTGCTGACATTAGCTGTGTGGGTTTTCCACTCATCGGGCAGTCCTGCGACACCAGCCGAGCACCCTGCAGCTTAACTCCATTCCGACGCTGTCTACCTGGAGACAACTCAGATCCCAGAGGCTAAGAGTTCAAAGTCTTACAAGACTCCCTCCTCACTCCAGTTACAACATCAGGTTATTACTTGTGCTTCTGACTCACAGACAGTAGATTGGAGATTCCCACGACCCACTCCTCAGATATGGTTAGTTTGTCAGAGCTGCTCCCCTGACTGAGGACCAGCTGCAGGAAGAAAGTGCACAGGGCAAGATGTGATGGAGAGACGCGGAGCTCTCACGCCCTCCGCAGAAGTGCCCCACTCTTCCAACACCACTCCCTGTGTTTGCCCAGCCCAAAGCTTGCCAAACCCTATCCTTCTGGGTTTTTATGAAGGCTTCATTAGATAGGCATGAGTGATCAAGTCACTGGCCATTGATGATGGATTCAGCCTCCAGCCCTACTCTAGAAATTTCCAACCTTCTAATCTTGGTTGGTTCCCCTGGCAACCAGCCCCCATCCTTAGGTTACCTAAGGCCTTTCCAAAAGCCACCTCATTAACGTAAACACAAGTGTGGTTGAAAAGGGGTTTGTTATACATAACAAAAGCCACCTTTATCTTATCCCTTAGGAGATAATTTTTAAAGTATTTAATTAATTAATTAATTTAAGAGAGAGAGAACTTGAGCAGGGAGAGGGACAGAAGGAGAGGGAGAAGCAGACTCCCTGCTGAGCATCCCAGTCTGACCCTGCTCCATCCCAGTGTTACAGGATTGCAGGGTTCTTGTTTCACGGAGTCAAAGAATGAATCTCCCGGACACAAAAGGGTGAAGTGCCCTGAAAGTCTATTAAGTGAAGGTGAGAACAGAAAGGAAAGAAATCTCTCTAGAGTGAGAGGGGTCCCAAATGGGTTGCCACTGAGGGCTTTTATTGAAAACTTGACCAGGGAGCTTGTGGGCTTGAGATTCTTGTGCAGTCTTGGTCTGAGCAAGGACAATTGATAGCGCCCTTAAATGACTTACTTCTGAGGTTTGTTCGTTTTCTGTGATTCCCTGTAGCCACCATAACATCCGGGGCCAGGTGGTCTGGTCTATTCCCTTATCTCTTGTTCACTCTTTCAGAGCCTAGTCAGGGGCCCCCTATCTCTTCCTGCCTATACCTGTACACTTTCCTTACTCACCAGGACCCTGGGATCATGACCTGAGCCCATATGACCTGAGCTTAACCAACTGAGCCACCCAGGCACCCCCACTTAGGAGATTTTAAGGGTTTTTAGGAGCTCTAACAAAATATATATGTGTGTGTGTATATATATATAAGTATATAATTTATTATAAATCACAATATTCTACACATATACCCATGAGAGTCCATATCTAAAATTAGTTGACTTCTATTTATACATATCTAAGAAAAGTCCATTCTGATATTTCTGCACTATCAGGAGTGAAAAGAGAAGTATGCATATGATGGAAATTATTATATTCAATATACTAGTGCTTTCTAAATGCTGATCCAAGTGCTGATTTGATAGAGTTGTTACCAGTCCAACAGGAAATAAGGAAAATGTAACAATGATGAAAATGAATTTGCTTAACATAATAAAGGACTGTCTTATAGTCTGAGTTATTTTAATCATTTTTGGAGAATTAATACATTGTTTCCTCTATGAAATGTTGGTAAAACTGTGGTGTATTGTTATAGGTGATGATGGTGATGTTATTACTTTGCAAAACACAACAACAAAACAAGAGTAATCCTGTTGTTCCCTGCTTCAGGTTTTTAAAATTTTATTTTACTGCTTCCTGAAATTTACAAGCCTTGTAAGGATTGTCTTATGCAGCTTCTTGTAATTAACAACAAAATTATTTGACCCAGTGCTGTTCGACCTTGGGTTATGTTACATATATTAATTTTTCACCCTTATTATTTATTGAGTCCTTTTTTTTTCATTCCCAGTACCTGGTCATGGATTATTATGTTGGTGGGGATTTGCTTACTCTGCTCAGCAAATTTGAAGATAGATTGCCTGAAGATATGGCTCGATTTTACTTGGCTGAGATGGTGATAGCAATCGATTCCGTTCATCAGCTGCACTATGTGCACAGGTAAGTAAGATGCCACGCAAGAATGGGTTGTATGAATGTCAGTCGAGATGTTTTCGTAGGAAAGTGATACTTTTGATGGCCATGGGGTAATTTTTTCTTTGTGAACTATTTGACAGGTACAATGATTTATTTAAAGTCTTCCCCACAAATGTGTGTTTGATCGTATACAGTTTAAGATGGAATGAAGAGAAAAAAGTGAGCCTATTTACAAAATAGTTTTTTTATACAGGATTATTCTTTTTTTAAAAGTTTTTATTTAAATTCCAGTTAACATACAGTATAATATTAGTTTCAGGTGTACAATATAGTGGTTCAACACTTCCATATATCACCTGGTGCTCATCACGACCAGTGCACTCTTTAGTCTCCATCACCTGTTTCCCCCATCCCCCCACCCATCTCCACTCTGGTAACCATCACTGTGTTCTCTAGAGTTTGTTTCTTGATTTATCTCTCTTTTTTCCCTTTGCTCATTTGTTTTGTTTCTTAAATTCCACATGTGAGTGAAATCATGGTATTTGTCCTTCTCTGACTTATTTCGCTAATCATAATACTCTAGCTCCCTTCATATCGTTGCAAATGTTAAGATTTCATTCTCTTTTGTGGCTAATATTCCATTGTATATATATACTGCATCTTTATCCATTCACCTATCGATGGACCCTTAGGCTATTTCCATAGTTTGGCTATTTTAGATAACACTGCTATAAACATTGGAGTGCATGTATCCCTTTGAATTAGTATTTTTGTACTCTTTGGGTAAATACCTAGTAGTGTGATTGCTGGATCGTAGGGCACTTGTATTTTTAACTTTTTGAGGACCCTCCACACTGTTTTCCAGAGTGGCTGCACCAGTTTGCATTTCCACCAGAAGTGCATGAGGGTTCTCCTTTCTCCACATACCAGATTATTCTTATACCTGTTGACACAAGCTAAAAATCTCTTTCTGTGTAAGCAGCTCATAGTAATTTATGTGTAATAAAAAAAATTTTAAATGGATAATTTAAAAGGCAGTCTCATATTTCAAAGGAAAGAAAGTAGGAAACCATCACAGTTACTAGTGAATTAATCATTCAAATGAGGAAATCTTTGGGTTGTGAAAACTGTGAGAAAGAGTGAAGAGGCGCTAGGGAGAAGCAGGTGAAGGATCTGCCACATTGGAGAGGGAAGGAACCATTCTCTGAGACGTCAGCATGCATTGGAATGGGGCAGAGGGTTTGCTGGGACCCACTTTGTTGGGTCAGCACCAGGGCTCTGAATCCATAGGGTGGGTGGGGCTGGGAATTGGCATTTCTGACAGGTTCCTAGGTGCTGCTGCTGCTGCTGGTCCAGCAACCACACTTCGAGTCCTTCTGCTCAGTAACACAGCAGTGACTGTTACTTTTAAGTGGTGGTTGATGCACATAATCTCTGTGAAGGACAAGAGCGCACATGGAAGAGAAAGTTTCTGTTTTAGTGTTGCTTTTTTTTTTTTTTTTTTTTAAGATGTGGGTATTTTCTGCTGATTGATTTACTTAGTAATGAACTTCTAGGACATTATTAAAGGAAGAATATTTTTATTAAAAATTTTGTATTTATGAGGTCTCACTTTGGCTCTTGCCTAATCATATGCTTTTCTCTGTTGATATCTGATAGTCACAAAGTTTTTTTGAAAATAACATGAATATACTATGAAAATTATAAAACACAATGCAGTTTTTAAGATGATATTGTGGTCTTATGAGTGAATTACAGAATGAGAAACTAAAGTGCTTTTGTTACAGTAACCCAAGATCCTAGCTGAGGACTGTCAGTTAAAAATACTTTAAAAACATCATTTAATTGAACATTTAAAGAATGTTAGTCTTAGACTCAAAGAGTTCAGTGAAGTTTTCCCCAATTCATATCTAAATTCTCAGTGAGGATGATTACTTTGGAAAATAATTTGTCTAGATTGGAGATAGTAAATATGAGGTATTTCTGCCAGGCTGTGACAAATATTCTTAACTGATCACAGGACCCTTTCCTACCAACTGTATATGCAGTCTTAAGATTCTTCTTACCACAGCATTTTAGATGATAGTTATCTTTCTGATGTTGACATTGGAAAGCCATTTCAACCCTGAGCTCTATTAGGGCTCTATACCTATAATTTTACAAGGTACGCCATGTTAAATGAGTCCTGTTTATTCTATTGTTGGACAGCTCTTCATGTCATAGAATTTTATTTTATGTTAAGCTGAATTTCTTTTTTGCCTTACCATTGGTCCTAGTTTTGCCTTCAGAACCACATATAATAGTCTAATTTATCTTAAAGCTATCATGCCTTCTGAAGTCATCTTTCCTTTAGGTTAAACATCAGTGTATCTGTAGTTATTCTGTTATCAAAATTGATGTACGCATTCTCTCTCCCACTATCTCATACACATATGGACCCTCACCTTGTGCCCACTTCCACGCCTCCCGCCCTCTCTCCTTGCCTCTCCCTTTACTTCTCAATGGACACACTCTGGTGTATCAATGCCCTTCTTAAAATGTGATTCCCATTTTCTGGGTAGACTGTATTTCAGCAGATGCTTTACTGAGGAAATATTTGTTGAGTCTTCTTTTATAAATAGCACTGTGCTAAATTACATAAAAATTTAAGTAAGTATAACATAGAGTCCTGCCTTGTAAGAAGCTTCCAGCCTGTTTGGGGACACAAAACACAAGACATAAGTGAAAACTAAAGTAGTAGAAGTTAAATAATCATTTAGGGCAAAAGTATAAGAGATGGAATGAGCCCAGATTGTGAACTGCTATTAGAATTATACAGGCAAATTACAATGAACTCAGAGAAACAAGTAATAAGCTTAATTCTAATGGTCATTTCCAGTGGTTAACTCTTAACTGTGTTACAGACTTTACCTATATTATTCTAATTCTAACAATAATTCTGTATTTTGGGTGTCATCTAAAATGGATATGGCTCCATTCTTTAGATGAAGAAACCCAGCTTCAGAGACATGAGTCCATAATTAGCATAACCTAGATTAAAATCTGAGGCTGATGCCAGAATTTATGCTCATGACATAACATCATATTTCTCGCAAGAGAATGCTTTGTGGTGGGACTTTGCAGAATGAGGAGGCTTTTTGTAGGCAGATCAGAAGGCGTTCTAGAGACAAGGGATGGCAGGAGAGAAGGTCATAGGCAGGCAAAGGGTGGGTCTGGAGGAGGGTTGGTAGGTAGTTCAGCTGGAGAAGAGAGCTCATGTGGAGTTGAGGAAGAGCGATTTCAGTCCCTCTTGTGGAAACACTTGAGTACCGTGTTGTAGACTTGATATCTTGGTAGCCATCAAGCTACCAGTAACTTTAGGGAATGAAGCGTTTGATTCAAACAGTGTGTTAAGTTAGTTGGTTTTACAGTAACTGCACATCAGAGTTTTCATGTTTTGCCAAATTTCAGAATGTTTTATAATTTTGAACTTCCAAGTATATGGAATTAGAGAATACAAAAAGGGAATAGTGGAGACTGGATGCCTTCAGGGAAAGAAATACGTTTTTCCCTTTGTGTTCTTTTAAAATAAATTTATTTCCCTCAGTTTGTTTTTCAGAGTCCATCGTCTCTCATGGTTCGTCTCCCCCTCCGATTTCCCCCCCTTCATTCTTCCCCTCCTGCTATCTTCTTCTTCTTTTTTTCCTTAACGTCTATTGCATTATTTGTTTCAGAGGTACAGATCTGTGATTCATCAGTCTTGCACAATTCACAGTGCTCACCATAGAACATACCCTCCCCAATGTCTATCACCCAGCCACCTCATCGCTCCCACCCCCCATTCCAGCAACCCTCAGTTTGTTTCCTGAGATTAATAATTACTCGTATCAGTGAGGTCATATGATACATGTCTTTCTCGGATTGACTTATTTTACTCAGCATAATACCCTCCAGTTCCATCCTTGTCGTTGCAAATGGCAAGGTTCTAGAGGGGAGGGGGGTGGGAGGATGGGTTTGCCTGGTGATGGGTATTAAAGAGGGCACGTTCTGCATGGAGCACTGGGTGTTATGCACAAACAATGAATCATGGAACACTACATCAAAAACTAATGATGTAATGTATGGTGATTAACATAACAATAAGAAATAAAGAAAAAGGGTTAAGATTTGTGGTTACTAGAGTTGGAGGTGGGGGGGAAGAAGAAAGGTGTTCATAAGGTACAAACTTCCAGTTATAAGATAAATAAGTACTAGAAATATAATGTACACATGATGACTATAGTTAGCACTGCCCTGTGATATAAATGAAAATTGTTGAGAATAAATCCTAAGCATTCTCATCATACAAAAAAAATTTTTTTTCCCTTTTTTTTTTTCTTTTTATTGTATCTGTATGAGATGATGGATGCTAACTAAGCTTATAGCCGTAGTCATTTCAGAATATGTGGATACCTTAAATTTATACAGTGATGTATGTCAATTATATCTCGATAAAAACTGAAAAAATGTAAAAAAATAAATAAATTTATTTCTAGACTTCTAAAATACATTATTGGTCTTCTAACAGAACAAACATTTTCATACGAAAATTTTGTCTTCATTTACGCATGGTTTTATTGAGAGAGAAATGAGCAGTGGAAAGTAGCAAATGATAGGCGTCATCAATCATATGTGCTTGGTTTCCAAGTGTTCAGCATGTTGTCATATTTTAGTCAAGAGCATTTGCAACTTCCTTTGAAATTTCCAGACATACACTTAAAAAAAAAAACAATGTAAAGCATTATTTTACCTGTTTTCAAAGAAGTTAATGAATAGAAGATGAAAGAGATATGAATGGGGACATGGAAATAGGAATTAAAGAGATTGTCTCTGGCTAACTGTAAAATTGACGTACAGACTGACCCAATGAAGTAAAAATGTTTTCTAGTAACATTAGGTAGTGAAGAAAGCATTAAACGAGGTGCCAGAAGACTTATTTACTGTGCTTGCTCCTCCACAAGCTTTTTAAATTTAGATTCCAAATGATTTATAATTGAGATTACAGCAACTTGGAACTTTTTCTAAAAAACAATGGTCTTCTTACAGGCAATACAATGGCACTAAATTCCTATCTTTCAATAGTTACCCTGAATGTAAATGGGCTAAATGCCCCAATCAAAAGACACAGGCTAACAGACTGGATTAAAAAACAAGATCCATCGATATGCTGTCTGCAAGAGACTCATTTTAGAACCAAAGACACCCCCAGATTGAAAGTGAGGGGGTGGAAAACCATTTACCATGCTAATGGACACCAAAAGAAAGCTGGGGTGGCAATCCTTACAGCAGACAAATTAGATTTTAAACCAAAGACTGTAATAAGAGATGAGGAAGGACACTATATCATACTTAAAGGATCTATCCAACAAGAAGATCTAACAATTGTAAATATCTATGCCCCTAACATGGGAGCAGCCAATTATATAAGGCAATTAATAACAAAAGCAAAGAAACACATCGACAACAATACAATAATAGTGGGGGACTTGAACATCCCCCTCACTGAAATGGACAGATCGTCTAAGCAAAAGATCAACAAGGAAATAAAGACTTTAAATGACACACTGGACCAAATGGACTTCACAGACATATTCAGAACATTCCACCCCAAAGCAACGGAATACACATTCTTCTCTAGTGCCCATGGAACATTCTCCAGAATAGATCACATCCTAGGTCATAAATCAGGTCTCAACCGGTACCAAAAGATTGGGATCATTCCCTGCCTATTTTCAGACCACAATGCTTTGAAACTAGAACTCAATCACAAGAGGAAAGTCGGAAAGAACTCAAATACATGGAGGCTAAAGAGCATCCTACTGAAGAATGACTGGGTCAACCAGGATATTAAAGAAGAATTTTAAAAATTCGTGGAAACCAATGAAAATGAAAACACAACTGTTCAAAATCTTTGGGATGCAGCAAAGGCGGTCCTAAGAGGAAAGTATATAGCAATATAAGCCTTTCTCAAGAAACAAGAAAGGTCTCAAGTACACAACCTAACCCTACACCTAAAGGAGCTGGAGAAAGAACAGCAAATAAAGCCTAAACCCAGCAGGAGAAAAGAAATAATAAAGATCAGAGCAGAAATCAATGAAATAGAAACTAAAAGAACAGTAGAACAGATCAACGAAACTAGGAGCTGGTTCTTTGAAAGAATTAACAAGATTGATAAACCCCTGGCCAGACTTATCAAAAAGAGAAGAGAAATGACCCAAATCAACAAAATCCTGAATGAAAGAGGAGAGATCACAACCAACACCAAAGAAATACAAACAATTATAAGAACATATTATGAGCAACTCTATGCCAGCAAATTAGATAACCTGGAAGAGATGGATGCATTCCTAGAGATGTATCAACTACCAAAACTGAACCAGGATGAAATAGAAAACCTGAACAGACCTATAACCCCTAAGGAAATTGAAGCAGTCATCAAAAATCTCCCAAAAAACAAAAGCCCAGGGCCAGATGGCTTCCCAGGGGAATTCTACCAAACATTTCAAGAATAATTAAAACCTATTCTTCTGAAACTGTTCCAAAAAATAGAAACGGAAGGAAAACTTCCAAACTCATTTTATGAGGCCAGCATTACCTTGATCCCAAAACCAGACAAAGACCCCATCAAAAAGGAGAATTACAGACCAATATCCCTGATGAACATGGATGCAAAAATTCTCACCAAAATACTAGCCAATAGGATCCAACAGTACATTAAAAGGATTATTCACCATGACCAAGTGGGATTTATCCCTGGGCTGCAAGGTTGGTTCAACATCCGCAAATCAATCAATGTGATACAATACATTAACAAAAGAAAGAACAAGAATCATATGATCCTCTCAATAGATGCAGAAAAAGCTTTTGACAAAGTACAGCATCCTTTCTTGATCAAAACTCTTCAGAATATAGGGATAGAGGGTACATACCTCAATATCATAAAAGCCATCTATGAAAAACCTACAGCGAATATCATTCTCAATGGGGAAAAACTGAGAGCTTTCCCCCTAAGGTCAGGAACGCGGCAGGGATGTCCACTATCACCACTGCTATTCAACATAGTATTAGAAGTCCTAGCCACAGCAATCAGACAACAAAAAGAAATCAAAGGCATCCAAATTGGCAAAGAAGAAGTCAAACTCTCACTCTCTGCAGATGATATGATACTTTATGTGGAAAACCCCAAAGACTCCACCCCAAAACTGCTAGAACTCATACAGGAATTCAGTAAAGTGGCAGGATATAAAATCAATGCACAGAAGTCAGTGGCATTCCTATACACCAACAACAAGGCAGAAGAAAGAGAAATTAAGGAGTCGATCCCATTTACAATTGCACCCAAAACCATAAGATACCTAGAAATAAATCTAACCAAAGAGACAAAGGATCTGTACTCAGAAAACTATAAAATACTCATGAAAGAAAGTGAGGAAGACACAAAGAAATGGAAAAACGTTCCATGCTCATGGATTGGAAGAACAAATATTGTGAAGATGTCAATGGTGCCTAGAGCAATCTACACATTCAATGCAATCCCCATCAAAATACCATCCACTTTTTTTCAAAGAAATGGAACAAATAATCCTAAAATTTGTATGGAACCAGAAAAGACCCCGCATAGCCAGAGGAATGTTGAAAAAGAAAAGCAAAGCCGGCGGCATCACAGTTCCGGACTTCAAGCTCTATTACAAAGCTGTCATCATCAAGACAGCATGGTACTGGCACAAAAACAGACACATAGATCAATGGAACAGAATAGAGAGCCCAGAAATGGACCCTCAACTCTATGGTCAACTCATCTTCGACAAAGCAGGAAAGAATGTCCAATGGAACAAAGACGGTCTCTTCAACAAATGGTGTTGGGAAAATTGGATAGCCACATGCAGAAGAATGAAACTGGACCATTTCCTTACACCACACACAAAAATAGACTCCAAATGGTTGAAAGACCTCAATGTGAGACAGGAGTCCATCAAAATCCTAAAGGAGAACACAGGCAGCAACCTCTTTGACCTCAGCCGAAGCAACTTCTTCCTAGACACATCGCCAAAGGCAAGAGAAGCAAGGGCAAAAATGAACTATTGGGACTTCATCAAGATAAAAAGCTTTTGCAAAGCAAAGGAAACAGTCAACAAAACCAAAAGACAACCGACAGAATGGGAGAAGATATTTGCAAATGACATATCAGATAAAGGGCTAGTATCCAAAATCTATAAAGAACTCATCAAACTCAACACCCAAAGAACAAAGAATCCAATCAAGAAATGGGCAGAAGACATGAACAGACATTTTTCCAAAGAAGACATCCAAATGGCCAACAGACACATGAAAAAGTGCTCAATATCGCTCAGCATCAGGGAAATCCAAATCAAGACCTCAATGAGATACCACCTCACACCAGTCAGAATGGCTAAAATTAACAAGTCAGAAACGACAGATGTTGGCGGGGATGTGGAGAAAGGGGAACCCTCCTACACTGTTGGTGGAATTCAAGCTGGTGCAGCCACTCTGGAAAACTGTATGGAGGTTCCTCAAAAAGTTGAAAATAGAGCTACCATATGATCCAGCAATTGCACTACTGGGTATTTACCCCAAAGATACAAATGTAGGGATCCGAAGGGGTACGTGCACTCCGATGTTTATAGCAGCAATGTCCACAATAGCCAAACTGTGGAAAGAGCCAAGATGTCCATCGACAGATGAATGGATAAAGAAGAAGTGGTATATATACACAATGGAATATTATGCAGCCATCAAAAGGAATGAGATCTTGCCATTTGCAACGACGTGGATGGAACTGGAGGGTATTATGTTGAGTGAAATAAGTCAAACAGAGAAAGACATGTATCATATGATCTCACTGATATGAGGAATTCTTAATCGCAGGAAACAAACTGAGGGTTGTTGGAGTGGGGGAGGGTCGGAGGGATGGGGTGACTGGGTGATAGACACTGGGGAGGGTATTTGCTGTGGTAAGCACTGTGAATTGTGCAAGACTGTTTAATCTCAGATCTGTACCTCTGAAACAAATAATGCAATATATGTTAAGAAAAAAAAAAGAAGAACGTAGCGGGAGGGGAAGAATGAAGCGGGGGAAATCGGAGGGGTAGACGAACCATGAGAGACAATGGACTCTGAAAAACAAACAGGGTTCTAGAGGGGAGGGGGGTGGGACGATGGGTTAGCCTGGTGGTGGGTATTGAGGAGGGCACGTTCTGCATGGAGCACTGGGTGTTATGCACAAACAATGAATCATGGAACACTTCATCTAAAACTAATGATGTAATGTATGGGGATTAACATAAGAATAAAAAATATATATATAAAAAAACCCACAATGGTCTTCCTGTAAAGATGAAAAGATGCTACTTATTAAAGTGCTGGCACACAGACCATTTCCTTGTCATTGTGTTGAGACGTGTGAGAATGGTGCTATAGAGATGAGCACTTACAGGGCTGTTACTGTAAGAACTACCCTAGTAGCATTTCCCCTTTCACAGGAGGCCGGGAAAGGATGCAGTGGGGTTGAGGAGGGAAGAAAGACAGTATTCTTAGAGCACTTGTTGGTAGAGGGCCTAATGGATGTGAAATCTTTCCAGATTAAAGATGTCTGTTCTCCCCAAATTGATCTGCAGGTTTGATGCAGTCCCTCTCAAAATCCCAGCAAAGTTTTTTTTGTTTTTTGGGGTTTTTTTTCTTCCAGTCCAGGTGAAAGTATTTGTGTTGGGCTAACTTCCCTCAGCAACTCTAGCTCTGCTCTTCTGTGTGCAGCTGCATTCAGGCCTTAGGCTACTGGCTTGTCCTTAAACAGCTATGCCTAGCTACTTCATTAATAACATCTAATTTTCAACATTTATGACAGCTCATATAGTTTTTTTGTCTAGAGGAGTAAAGGTTTTTTTTGTTAAGATAAAAACAATCTTGCTCCAAAGTTTACGTGGAAATGCAGTGAAACTAGAGTAGCTAAAATGGTTTTGGAAAAGGAGAATAAAGTAGGCAGAATAACTACCTAATATTAAGACTTACCATATTGCTACCTTAAGTAAGATATTGTGTACTTGTGGAGGAAAAAAATCATAGATAACCAGGTAGAAGAGAGAACCCAGGCAGAGACAAGCACAGATACTCCCAGCTGATTTTGACAAAGGTGCACAAGCAACTCAGTGGAGGAAGGATAGCCTTCAGCGAATGGTGTTGGAATAATAGGCCAAAAAATAAATCTCCTTAAACCTCACACAAATATAAAAAATAATTCAAAATTGATCATGGGTTTAACTATACAACGTAGAAGTGTAAAACTGTCAGAAGAAAACATTGGAGAGCATCTTCTGGACTTAGGGTTTAGTTTTGCTCCTTAATGAGGAGTTCTTAGATAGGACACCAAAAATTAATGAAGTGGACCTTATCAAAATTAAAAACACGTGCACTTCGTAAGGCCCAGATAAGAGGATGAAGAGTCAAGCTACAGAATGGGAGAAAATATTTGCAAACCATATGTATGACGAAGACCTTAAATTTGGAATATATAAAGAACTCTTGACATAATCAGAAAACCTCAAACAATCCAATTATAGGATGGACAAAAGATACGAAGAGACATTTTGCCCAAGAGGAGATACAGATGGCAGCTAAGCACATAAAAAGCTGTTTAACATCATTAAGGCATTAGAAAAATGCAAATTAAAACTACAATGAGATACCAATGAGAAGATATTAGGATTGCTAAACTTACAAATAGTGATCATACTAAGTGCCAGTAAGGATGTGGAGAAAGTAGATCTCTCACACAATCCTGGTAGGTATGTAAAATGATTTGGCTGCTCTGGAAACGGTTTGAAAGTTAAAAAAAAAAAAAAGTAACATGCACTTACCATGTGACCCAGAGATTACATTTGTAGACATTTATCCCAGAAAAATTAAAACTTACATTCACAGAAAAAACTGTACCTGAGTGTTTGTAGCAGCTTCCTTTGTAATAGCAAAATACGAGAAGCAGCCCGCAAGTTCTTCAGTGGGCGGCGGGTTGCACACCTCTGCTGTACCTGCTGTATGCATACAAGGGATTGTTACTGGCAGGAGAAGGGGCATGTGGTACTAATTATACACAGCAGCCTGGGTGGACCCGAAGGGCATTACGCTGAGTGACAAGAATTAAATCTCAAAATGTATGTACTATATGATTCCACTTACCTAACATTCTTGGAATACCAAAACTACAGAGATAAAAAACAGATGAATGAACGGTCCCCAGGGGACAAGGTCAGGGGCCAGGATGGGGAGTGAGACAGCATGTGGGAGTTCTTTGTGGTGATGGAACAGTTGTGTATCTTGAATGTGGTGGTAGTTACATGAATTAACACATGGGATAAGATTGATGGAACTACACACATGCGCGCGTGCAGATTAAAAAAGGATACAGACCGAGAAGGTGTATAATCTAACATTAATGTATCCGTGTCAGTTTCCTGGTTTTGCCGTCGAGCTGTGGCTGTTATATGTTGTTGTTATGTTGTTGTTACATACCCAGGTGGAGAAGCTGGGTAGAACGGTGCATGGACTCAGTGCACTACTTACGCAATTTCCTTTGAGTCTTTAATCATTTCAAATTGAAACAGTTTTTTTTTTTTTTTTTTTTTAAAGATTTTATTTATTTGACAGAGAGAGAGACAGCGAGAGAGGGAACACAAGCAGGGGGAGTGGGAGAGGGAGAAGCAGGCCTCCCGCCGAGCGGGAAGCCCGATGCGGGGCTCGATCCCAGGACCCTGGGATCATGACCTGAGCCGAAGGCAGATGCTTAACGACTGAGCCACCCAGGCGCCCCACAAATTGAAAAAGTTTTAAGAAAAAAATAGCTCTATTACTTTCTTTTCTAAAGTCTGAAAACCAAGCCCAAGAAACTCTCCATCGTGTCACACCTGCAATTTGTATAAAGTTGGGTGAATTCATCCATATTGCCAAATTTGCTTAGGCTCCTGGCCTGCCAGGAAATGATTTTTCTTACCATCTATAAGGCTGGGACCTGTAATCCATGTACTTGGGTGTCATTGGCAGATAGATGACATGCAAATCACAAGGTAAGCTGAGACCACGTAGTGTAACAGTCAGTATTGAAGAGGATCCAGGACTGAGCCCTGAGGAACTTCAGTATTTCGAGATTGGGTAGAGTAGGAGGAGTGGCCAACAAAGACCTAAGAAGGAACATTAGGAGGAAATAATGAGAGTGTAGATAAGGTGTCTTATGGAAAATCAAAGTAAATCATCTTTCCCTTCATATTTAATTACATTAATGCCTTAGCTGATGTATTTCAAACATTTAATGTCTTTGTTTGTGGATACTAGTGTCCTGGGTATTGGGAGTGGGAGTGAAGTCTGCTGTTTATGTAAGTATTATGCTTTTATATAAGTAATATGCTTTTTACATTCAATTTACTATCTTTTGAAAAAAGACTAATTTTATTTATTTTTAAAGATTTTAATTAATTTATTTGTCAGAGACAGAGAGAGAGAGCACAAGCAGGGGGAGCTGTAGGCAGAGAGAGAAGCAGGCTCCCCACTGAGCAAGGAGCCTGATGTGGGACTCGATCCCAGGATACTGGGATCATGACCTGAGCCAAAGGCAGACGCTTAATGGACTGAGCCACCCGGGCGTCCCGAAAAAAGACTAATTTTAATCAAATAACTTCTGCTTCATTGTTGTGCCCAAGTTGGACAAATTTTTAATTTTGTAAATTCATTCACAAGTATTGTTCAATCAGTCCTGTTTTTCCAGTATGCTACCTATTTTCTTGGGTGAGAATACACAATAGGAGTGGAGGAAATACGCCCTCATTTGGAGAAATTACTTTGAGGTAAGCTTACCTATAATAATAGAGAGCAACTGAATGACAACAAAAACAGGTTTTAAAAAAAAGCAGTAAGAATTATATACCTAACCACTGTGGAGATGTAGAATAAGAGAGTAAATAGGTGGTGAACAAGTGAATCAGGGGGACCTCTTGGAAAAAGCCAGTCTGTGGTAGGAAGAAGATAGTTCAACAGATTGAAGTAGCTTAGCTTAGCTGAGGAAGGAGGACCAAACAAAGTAAACAAGATATACAAAGAATGACCATTAAGGTTCAGAAATAAAATTTTATCATTATTTTAATGTTAAAGGCATCACTTGAATACTTAGAAAAATACAATATAAAAACGTTGTAAGAGCATATTTATATTTTTTAATGCTTTTAACAAATTGGCTATTTTTTAGCGGTCACTAAATACCTTATTTTTGATCTGTCACCTCAGATTTGAGACTTGCCATAGGTGCACTTTGATTTTCAACTTAAGGTCTGAATGCCAACATTTCCATTTTTGATTTGCTGAATAAGCACTATGCATTTTAAGAGTGTGTCCTTTTGGGTGCCTGGGTGGCTCAGTTGGTTAAGCGACTGCCTTCGGCTCAGGTCATGATCCTGGAGTCCCTGGATCGAGTCCCGCATCGGGCTCCCTGCTCGGCAGGGTGCCTGCTTCTCCCTCTGACACTCCCCCCTCTCATGTGCTCTCTCTCTCTCATTCTCTCTGTCTCAAATAAATAAATAAAATCTTTAAAAAAAAAAAAAGTGTGTCCTTTCTTTTCAATCATTTATTTGCTTAAATGCAAAATTTGTGAAAGAGATTATTTCTAACAACTAAACAGTATCATGTGGCATATATCTGACTCCAGTTGATTAAAGTACATGCCAAATGTTGGGTTATAGTAAAGCAAGCTCTAATTATAGTTTGAAAAAAACCCCAACTTATTTCTAAATATGTTAATTAAACTCAGCAATAGGCTTGGTGTTCAAATTGTCAGCTACAACATCAGGCTTGCGAATAATAATGAAATACACAAAATCCTACTGGAACAACAACAAAGCTTGATCTGGTTAGAATGTTGTGTTTGATTATCCTGTGGTATAGTTTTAGATGACAAAAGTGGAAAGATGAGAATGTTTGTGGTGTTTTTAAAGAATACGTAGATAATCAGAATGTTAATTCTGATACCAAAGTGTTACCAGCCGATATTGTGTGTTCTTCAGTAGCCAGGATCTTACCTTGATTTCTGTTTCTTGTATAGGTTTTACGATATCACCATTTTAAGAGTGGTGCTCATGTTGTCTCCAAACTAGAAGGACCTTATTAGAAACTGCTTTGATAGAGAAGGGAAGGTCATTGATGGTGGGCAGATCATTTTGTCACAGAGATCAGTGATAATATAAAGTATATAATGCTTTAAACTTGTTGATTAGGGAGAATTAGATATGCATATATAATCTGGAGAGAGCAGTTCCTTTGTTTTAGATCACTTATCATTTTACAGTTCTTAGTGGCAATAGGTACCCATATAGTTAGGTAATGGTAGAATGTGAAACTAGTTTTTACAAATGGAGAATTCTCTCAGGGCGTCTGGGTGGCTCAGTTGGTTAAGCGTCTGACTCTTGGTTTTGGCTCGGGTTGTAATCTCAGGGTTGTGAGATCGAGCCCTGGGTGGGGCTTTGCGCTGGGCCTGGAATCTGCTTGAGATTCTCTCTCTAAAAACAACAACAAAAAAGAATTGTCTCTCCATTTTAAACCCTTCAGTTTTTAAAAATGATCTAAAAATCACAAACTTTTCTTTATTGGTTCTACTCATAATAGCATTAGATATTGTCCTTGGTAATTAACATTAATAGTAATCATTAATCTCTTACTGGCTCATGACTTTTTCCAAACCTTTTTCACCCAGTGGAGGAAAGAGTTATCTCTACGTTTTTGTACTACTTGCCAGTGACATTCAGGGGATGTTCATTAAAAATTGCTGTGAGATTTAATTATAAATAGTCTTTTTTAACAGCTTTATTGAGATGTAATTCACATACCATACAATTCAGTCAATTAAAATGTGCAGTGGTTTTTAGTGTATCCACAGATATGTTAAACCATCACCTCAGTCCGTTTTAAACCATTTTCATCACTTCAAGCAGAAACCCTGTACCCTTAAGCTCTCACCTCCCTGTTCCCATATTTCCCTAGCCCTAAGGAACCATTAATCTCTCTGTCTCTATAGATTTGTCTGTTCTGGACATTTAATATAAATGAAACATAATGGGTGTCTCTCGACTGGCTTCTTTCACTTAGCACATTGTTTTCAAGGTTCAGTCATGTTGTAGAGTATCCTAGAGTGTACATCTCAGCTTAACCAGGTTGACTGCCTGGTAAAACTAAAACGCCACCATTTTCCAGAGATTTTTGACAGAGTCCATAGTGTGCCATGGGATCACAATGTACATAGTACAATCCAAAATTACTCAGTCTATCAGAAAATTATGATTGAGCCTCAAGAGAAAAAAGTGGACTGATAGCTCAAGATGACCCAGGTCAACTGACCTACATTTGAATTATAAGAATTGTCAAATTAAAAAAAGTACTTATTTTAAGCATTCTTCATGAAGTAAAGGAAAACACATTTAAAATGAAGTGATAGAAAATCTCAGTAGTGAAATAGAAAAAAAAAAGAACCAAATGAAAACTTCAGAATAGAAAAATACAGTATCTCAAATAAAATTTCACTGAATGGTTTCTGTATCAGAAAGGAGACTCATAAGAGAAAGTCAGTGAAATTGAGTATAGATCAGTAGAAATTATTCTATGCAAACTAGACATGGAAAGATTGAAAGAATGAACTGATAAGGGATGAAAAGATGTAATATATGTAATGGGAGCCCCGGAAAGACAGAATGGGACAGAAAAAATAATAGCTGAAGATGTCCCATGTTTGGAGAAACATAGGAATTTAGAGAATCAACAATCACAGGAAGTCAAAACAATATAAATTCTAAGACAGTCACACTCAGCACCTCCAAATCAAAGTGTGGAATACAAAGGACATGAAAAGTCTTGAAAGCATCTAGAGGAAAAATAACATTTTACATACCGGGGAAAAACAATCTGAGAGATATCAGATTTCTCATCAAGACCACAGGGGCTAAAAGATCATTGAACAATATGTTTACAACACTGGAAGGTAGAAAACTATCAACCTAGAATTTTATATCCAATGAAAATTTCCTTCAGGAATGAAGTTAAAAAGAGAATATTTTTAGATACATGAAACCCAAGAGAATTTATTGCTCAAGACCTTCCTTACCAGAAACGCTAATGACACATTTCGGAATGAAGGAAATGTTAGCAGAAGGAAATGTGGGTCTTCAAGAAAGAAGAAAGAGCATAATAAATGGTAAAAAAATCTCAGTGTATATAAAACACTTTTTTTCCTCTTCTTTATTTTTTTAAAGATTAAAAATTTTTTTGTTTATTTTTAAGTAATCTCTACACCCAAGGTTGGGCTTGAACTCACAACCCTGAGATGAAGAGTTTCACGCTTCACTGACTGAGCCAGCCAGGTCACCCCTCTCTTAGGTTCTTTAAAACTTGACTGTTTAATTTGTTTTGGTAGATATTCAGTGAACAAATATATAATATGTATGACAACTATAACATAATGGAGAGAGATAATGGCATAAGCAAATTCTAGTATAATTATAGACCTTTAAAAATTTTTTTTGAAAAAAGGAAAAAATCCTGTGGAGACAAAAAGAATAAGTGACTTATAGGGGAAAGAAAATCTGTTATAATCAGACAATTCGACAACAAAGGTTTATGACAGAAAAAAAAATCCTTTAAATATTTATGATACCCCAGAAGGAAGAACACGAACACAATCACCTTTCAGGTATAAAAAGCACAAACAAATGTCCTCAACTTGCAGGAGCCTGGGGAATGTTGATCCCTTGAATTTTTCCTGAACAATCTAGTACTCCGCTAGAGAATGAGCTACAGACAACCAAAATGACCGTGGAGAGTCAGCTTAAGGACTGGAGTTGCTCATTAAGTAATTGTAGAACTGAAACAGAAAACAAGTTATGGGAGAGGAAACAGCATTTACGGCCGTACACTCTAGGAATGGATGTAGGGTGCAACTATAAAAGTAGGTGGTGATAATTGGAATTTATACACATTTTTTTCAACTTGTTTTCAGGCATCAAATTTTTGGTTCTGGTATAAATAATGTTATTTTGAGATTGTTGTGTGTAAATGTCAAATAAAAGCAAATGCATGATTATGGAGTACTCCAATTCTCTTATCCCCCATGTCCTTAAGAATCAGGCCTGTTGGTGCAGAAGAAAGGAGACACTGATATAAGATAGAAGAGGACAACTGTAAGCTCTGTAGTTCTGAATTTGAATTGGAAGTATCAGAATGAGCTGCTGAGATTTCCATAATTTGCAAGAAGGACTCCCATAATTTCCTGAAAACTGCTCTGCTTACAGTTTATGATGTGGAGAGAGAGTACAGATTAAACTCAGCCAAGAGAAGAAGTGCATAGGGCAGAGTTCAGGCGAGTACTGGTATTATATAAGACTGATGAATCACTGACCTCAACCTCTGAAACTAATAATACATTATATGTTAATTAATTGAATTTAAATTGAAAAAAAAAAAAAGGAATCCTCCTTGCTTCTGGCACCTGCAAGTGCAGCCCTGGTCCTGGGACCCTGCATCATATAGGGAGGGTGAGGTGAGGAGAGAGTTATATCGTCATGCCAACATCCTCCCTCACTTCCTCTTTCCCCAGGAAAGTGGAATATACAAATTCATACTTGTTATATTAAGCTAGTCCTGATTCAGGGATCCTTTTTGTCACTATTACTGCGTTTTGTTTTGGTTTTGCCTTGAAATTTACTTTGTGTGGTAAAATATAGGTACAGCAGGCTTTTAATAATGGTATTCACATCCCTCCGATTTTCTTTCATCTTATTTTTATTCTTTTCATTTTGAGCCTCTCTTCTGTGTGCAGCAATTAGTTGTTTTTACTTGCTAAGCTAAAAAAAATTTCACTTTTTTTTTATTATGTTAGTCACCATATAGTACATCATTAGTTTTTGATGTAGTGTTCCACGATTCATTGTTTGCTTATAACACCCAGTCCTCCATGCAATACGTGCCCTCCTTAATACCCATCACTGGGCTAACCCATTCCCTTACCCCCCTCCCCTCTAAAACCCTCAGTTTGTTTCTTGGAGTCCATAGTCTCTCATGGTTCGTCTCCCCCTCCGATTTTACCCCCCTTCATTTTTCCCTTCTAAGGTCCTCCATGCTATTCATTATGTTCCACAAATAAGTGAAACCATATGATAATTGACTTTCTCTGCTTGACTTATTTCACTTAGCATAATCTCCTCCAGTCCCATCCATGTTGATGCAAAGGTTCGGGTATTCATCGTTTCTGATGGCTGAGTAATATTCCATTGTATATATGGACCACATCTTATTTATCCATTTGTCTGTTGAAGGGCATGTCAGCTCTTTCCACAGTTTGGCTATTGCAGACATTGCTGCTATGAACATTGGGGTGCATATGGCCCTTCTTTTCACTACATCTGTGTCTTTGGGGTAAATACCCAGTAGTGCAATTGCTGGGTCATAGGGTAGCTCTATTTTCAATTTTTTGAGGAACCTCCACACTGTTTTCCAAAGTGGCTATACCAACTTGCATTCCCACCAACAGTTGTAAGAGGGTTCCCTTTTCTCCACAACCTCTCCAACATTTGTTGTTTCTTGCCTTGTCAATTTTTGCCATTCTAACTGGTATAAAGTAGTTCAATAAATGGTGCTGGGAAAATTGGATAGCTATATACAGAAGACTGAAACTCGACCATTCTCTTACACCATACACAAAGATAAACTCAAAATGGATGAAAGACCTCAATGTGAGACAGGAATCCATCAAAATCCTAGAGGAGAACATAGATAACCTCTTCGACATTGGCCACAGCAACTTTTTTCAAGACATGTTTCCAAAGGCAAGGGAAACAAAAGTGAAAATGAACTTTTGGGACTTAATCAAGATAAAAAACTTCTGCACAGCAAAGGAAATAGTCAACAAAACAAAGAGGCAACCCACGGAATGGGAGAAGATTTTTGCAAATGACACTACAGACAAAGGGCTAATATCCAAGATCTATAAAGAACTTCTCAAACTCAACACCCAAAAAACAAATAATCAAATCAAAAAATGGGCAGAACACATGAACAGACACTTCTCAAAAGAAGACATACAAATGGCTAACAGACACATGAAAAAATGTTCATCATCATTAGCCATCAGGGAAATTCTAATCAAAACCACATTGACATACCACTTTACACCAGTTAGAATGGCAAAAAATCTCTGTCATTTCAAACACTGCACGTAAAATGCAAAGTACTAAATAAGCCTTAGGCGTTATTATTTTTTTTTATTATTATTTTTTAAAGATTTTATTTATTTATTTGAGACAGAGAGAATGAGAGACAGAGAGCATGAGAGGGAGGAGGGTCAGAGGGAGAAGCAGACTCCCCGCCAAGCAGGGGGAGCCTGATGCGGGACTCGATCCCGGGACTCCAGGATCATGACCTGAGCCGAAGGCAGTTGCCCAGCCAACTGAGCCACCCAGGCGCCCTAGGCGTTATTTTTATCAGGACAATATAGAGATTAAAGAAGTCCTAGTAGGAACAAAACTGTAAGTATGTTGTATATTTAAAAAATAGTAACAATACTGTGAGCAATTGTACTCCAGTAAGATTTGGAAATGTGGATGAAATGTGCATTAGAAAACCATAAGCCACTGTAATGTCCTTAAGAAGAAATAGAAATCATCTGAATCACCTAAGAACATTTAAAGAAACTGAGTCTGTAATGGGACGTTCTCCTTCCACAAGACTTCAATCTCGTATATTTTTAGGCATTTTGTACCTTCCCCCCCTTTATTTTTTACATTGAAATACATATGATAAAATACACAAGTGCTAGATGTGCCATGATGAATTTTGACAACGGATATACCTGTGTAGCTGTCATCGCAATCCAGATGTAGAATGTTTTTATCACCCTGAAAATTGCTTTGTGCTCTTTCCCAGTTAACGTTTGTTTCTCCAGCTACCGGTTGTTCTGGTTTCTATCCCCATAACTTAGTTTTACCTGTTCTGAAACTTTTTATAAATAGAATTCTACATCATGTATTCTTTCCTGTATGATGTCTTTTTTATCAACATATAGGTTTTTGAGATTCATTCAGTTTGATGTATATGACAATAGATTTTTCTTTATTGGTAAGTAGTCTTCCATTGTATAAATAATATGACAATTTATCCACCTCCCTGTTGATGGCCATTTGAGGTTTTTTTTTCCCGTTTTGAGCTATTAAAGTATAGCTGCTGTGAACATTGTTTTACTCCATGTGGTCTTATGGATGAAGAGGCTCTCTTTTACTTTTAAGAAAGCAATAATTGAATCCTCTATAAATTGTTTCAGAAAATTTGAGTTTTCAAAAAGCCATTTACCTCACTTTATGAAGATAGTAACACCTTGATAACAAAACTTGAGGATAGTACAAGAAAAGAATGTTAATATAGAACAATATCGCTTATGAAAAGAAAAGCAAAAGTCCTAAAGAGACAATTGAATCAAACTCAGCAGTGTAGATGTTATATTTGTCAATACTAATAAGACAGGCTTATTTTTCAATTTAATGTCTCTGAAATTGGGATGCTTTTTAAAATAATGGCTTCTAAAATTATAGTTGTGTGTTCTCCTTTAGTGGCACATGACATAGTGGTGCATCTTTATAATCAATGGAATTTTAGACTCCGTGATACATGGTACATTAAAAAACAGAAGTACAATCATGTGGGTTTCATCCCAGGATGCAAGGGAGTTTCAACATTAGACCATCTATTAGTGTAATATACTATACTAATAAGTTGAAGGAGGAAAACCATAAAATCTCAATACTAAAAGTAATAAAATTGAATATCCATTCCTGATACTTTTAGCAAATTATGAGTTGAAGATAATTCTCATAACCTGATACTGAATTTCTACTGAAAATCTAAACCAAGGATCATACTTAATGGCGAAACATTAGAAACATTCCCACTAAAATTGAAAGCAAGGTGAGAATGTTTCTTTGAAGAAAATCCCATTCACAATAGCAACAAAACTGTAAGGTACCCAAAACTAGAGATAATAAAACATAGATATATAAAATAAATATATAGATACCTAGTTAAGAAAAGATAAGTAATAGCTATATAGATAATAAAAGTTCTGTGCAGAAAACATTCAGTATTATTGAATGACATAAAAGAATATTCATAAGTAAGATACACTGTATACATGGATGGGAAGTCTTCTTATAAAGACATCAGTTCTTTCAGATTAATATATAAAACCATTGTGAGTCCCATCAAAATCTCAGTGTGTTCTATGGAACATATTAAGTTAATCCTAGCATTCATTTGGAAGAGCCATGACATTTTAAAAACCTGGTCTGCGGGTGTAGAGAGGTTATTACAGAGCTTTCGTAATTAAAATAGTGTGGTGTTGGTCCAGGTATAGGCGTATACATAGGATGACCATATATCTCAGTTTGCCTAGATCGGTTCCAGATTATGCTTGTTGTTCTGGTGATTATTAATAGGCTTCCTTTTACCCTGAAAGCTGTTCAGGAAGACTGCTTTAGGAATTTCTGAAACAGACCGATTTGATTTGCAAGCTAAGTGATGGTATAAATCAGTGGTGAAAGGATGTCATTCAATCAGTGGTGTTGGGACAGAAAGAAATGGGATGGGTCTTTATCTCACACTACATGCAAACATTTATTCCAGGGAGACTAAAGACTTGAAATGAAAAGTAAAACTTTAAAACTTATAAAAGAAAATATAGGACATTATCTGTATGACCTCTGGGAGAAGGTAAGGGAAATTTCCTGGGACACAAACCACAAATTATGAGAGTAGAATTGTGGTTGCAAAGGGATGGGGAGATAGGGAGAGGTTGGTCAAAGGGTACAAACTTACAATTATAAGATGGATAAGGCCTTGGAGCACCTGGATGGCTTAGTAGTTTAAGCGTTCGACTCTTGATTTCGGCTCAGGTCACGATCTCAGGGTCGTGGGTTTGAGCTCTGTGTTGGGCTCCTCACTCAACGGGGAGTCAGCTTGGAGACTATCTCTTCCTCCCTCTGCCTTTCTCCCCCTAAGTAAATAAATCTAAAAAAAAAAAAAGATGAATAAGGTCTGAGAAGCTAATGTATAATGTGACTATAGTTGATAAAACTGTGTTGTATGACTGAACTTTTCTAAGAGAATGGAAATTGTTTTACTGAAAAACACCACCAAAAACAAAAGAACACATGATTAGTGTGTTAACAGTGAGAATCCCTTCATGATGTGTATGTATATCAATCATCATGTTGTATACTCTAAATATATGACAATTTTATTTGTAAGTTATATCTCAGTAAAGCTGAAAACAGTGAAAAAGACAAAAATTGTAAATTATAAGACTACATTGACCTTAAATAATTTTTTTTACGAATAAGACATTATAAACAATGTGAGAAAACAAGCCCACATGCTGAGAGAAGAGATTTGTAACACATTTAAACTAAGCTTGAGTAAACAGAATTCCTGAATATTAACCCAAACCCCAAAAATGAACAGCACACACACAGTATAAGAAAATGGCAAAGGAGGGGCCCCTGGGTGGCTCAGATGGTTAAGCATCTGCCTTCGGCTCAGGTCATGATCCCAGGGTCCTGGGATTGAGCCCCACCTCGGCTCAGCGGGGAGCCTGCTTCTCCCTCTCCCTCTGCTTCTCTCCCTGCTCATGCTCTCTTTCTCTCTCTCTCTATCTCTGTGTCTCAAATGAATAAATAAAATCTTAAAAAAAAAAAAAAGAAAATGGCAAAGGATATTAACTGGCATTTTACAGAAGAGGAATGTGAGATGACTAGTGATAATGTAAAAAAAGATTCTTAACCTTAGTGGTATTCATGCTTGTAAAGTTGAAGACTCATGTGTCTTTCATCATAGCAATTCCACTTCTAGGTATACAGCCTGGAGAAACGTTCATAGATGAGCACTAGGCAACATTAGTAAAAATATTCATTTCAGAATTTTGTATGATAGCAAAATAATCAACGTCTAAAATTGTTAAGAACTAAATTCTATAATCAGGAGAACTGATAAATTTGGTCTATGAAAGTATTCCATATAGCAATTAAATCTAACAAACTAGAACAATGTGTATCAATGTGGGTAACATGTTTTACCCACAGTATTAGAATAAAACCACATTTCAAAGGCTACACACAGTTTGACATCAGTTATAAAGTTTAAAGACATTCAGAAAAATAGTCTTATGGTTGTATATATGTACTAATAATATAAAATATGTATGGATATAGTAAATGCCAGGATAGTGGTTGGTAACCTGTGGGGAGTGGATGAAGGAGAGAATATGGAAAGGTAAAGGGATACTTAGGGAGCATCAATTCTATCCTGTTAAATATTTTCCATTTCATTATTTATTATTTGTTATAAATATAGATATAATTTATTTGTCTAATTAAGTTTTAATATTTCCTACTTTTAAAATAGCCTAAAATATTATTGATGATTATGAATCCTTTCACTCTTTTCCTTTTCTGTAATGCCTTTCGTCTTCTTTAAAATCTGAGAAATATGCCAATAGCAGTATGTGTAGTGACTATACAGCTTGATATTTTTTAAAATAAAGAATAGAATCATTTTTTATACTTCTCTAAAAATGGTTTAGGTAATTTTCAAGGTTCCTTCCAGCACTAAAGTATACTTCTTTGATGTTTCCAAACAACAGAAAAATCTTTTTTTAATACACCATTCTGACAGTGGGATAAATTCAAACTTTGAGGATAATGAAGCCAATTTCCTATAAAAGTTGTTTTCAGTCCATCATCTGCCTGTCTCTGTTAAGCAGTCATTTGTCATCTTCAAGAGGTGTCACCAAACTTTTTATGTAAAAGGCCAAACAGGAGATATTTTAGGCTTGGAAGGCCACAGTGTCTGTAGTCAGAACTCCTCAACTCACTCTGCTGTTGTAATGAGAAAGCTGCCATAGATAATACTTAACCATCTGAGCCACCCAGGCGCCCCATGCCATAGATGATACTTTATAAGTGAATGGATGTGACTTTATTTACAATGAAATTTTACTTACAAAAATGGTCAGTGGGCTGGATTTGGCCTCTAGGTCAACATTTGCCAACTCATGATGTACAACACACAGAAATTACTTCAATAATATTATCCTCTTATTGCAGATGGGAAAAAGGAGCCATAGAGACCTTAAGTGGTATCATTCAGGTTAAATTAAAGGACCCTTACCTAAGGAGACATACCTACAGAAATGTTGCCATGGTCAATGTCAAAGAGATTACTGCCTGTGTTTTCTTTTAGTTTTATGGTTTCAGGTCTCACATTTAAGTCTTTAATCCATTTTGAGTTTATTTTTGTAAATGGTGTAGGAAGGTGGTCCAGTTTCATTCTTTTGCATGTAGCTGTCCAGTTTTCACAATGCCATTTATGGAAAACACTGTCTTTTCCCCACTGTATATTCTTGCCTCCTTTGTCATAGGTTAATGGGCCATATAAGCTTGGGTTTATTTCTGGGCTCCCTGTTCTTTTCCATTGATGTCTGTTTTTGTGCCAGTACCATGCTGTTTTGATTACTACAACTTTGTAGTATATCTTGAAATCTGGGATTGTGATACCTCCAGCTTTATTTTAGATATGTCTCTTCAAGCAAGGGAAACAAAAGCAAGAATAAACTGTTGGGACTACATCAAAACAAAAAGCTTTTGCACAGTGAAGGAAACCATCAAAAGATGAAAAGCAACCTATTAAATGGGAGAAGACATTTGTAGATGATATATCCAGTAAAGGGATAATATCCAAAATATATGAAGAACTCAAACAACATAATAGCAAAAAACCAAACAGTCTAATAAAAAAATGAGCATAAGAACTAAACAGACTTTTTTCAAAAGACAAAATGGCCAACTGGTACCTGAAAAGTTGCTCTACATCACTCATCATCAAGGAAATGCAAATCAAAACCACAAAAAGATGTTACCTCATACCTGTCAGGATGGCTAGGATAAAAAAAGACAAGAAATAACAGGTGTTGGTGAGGGTGTGGAGAAAAAGAAACCCTTGTGCACTGTTGGTGGGATTATAAACTGGTGTAGCCACTGTGGAAAACATCATAGAAGTTCCTCAAAAAAATTAAAAATAGAGATACCATATAATCCAGTAATTCCATTCCTGGGTATTTACCCAAAGACACAAAACACTAATTTGAGAAGATATATGCACCCTTATGTGTATTGCAGCATTATTTACAAAGCCAAGATATGGAAGCAGCCAAAGTATCCATTGATAGATGAATGGACAAAGAAGATATGGTGTGTGTGTGTGTGTGTGTGTGTACATACATACATGTATGTATATGGAATATATATAGTGAAATATTAACCATAAAAAGAATATGATTTTGCCATTTGTGACAACATGGATGTACCTGGAGAGTATTATGCTAAATGAAGTAAGTCAGAGAAAGACAAATACCATGTGATTTTATCTATATATAGGTCTAAAAAATAAAACTAATGACAAGGAAAGAAATAAAAAAGTAGACTCTTAAATACAGAGAACAGACTGATGGTTGTCAGAGGAGAGGTGGGTCGGGGATGGATGAAATAGATAAATGGGGTTAAGAGGTACAGACTTCCAGTTATAAAATAAATAAGGAAAGAGATGGAAAAAAAAAAAAGTGACCCTAACCACATGGTAATAGAATTCTTTTGGCATTTATGATGTTCATAGATAATTTTTTTCCTTCGTCTACATGTAGAATATGTTGAGAAGGTCTGATCTCTTAATTTTTCAGAATTAATCTTTAGATTATGATTAGAAAACACATTGCTGGGTCTTTACAGGAATCATTTTATGTATTTTGCCGAAGTTTGCATCCCTTTTCCTTATTCACATGTAGAAACAAATACAAAAACTGGTGTGATTTAATTTGCTGTTAATTAGATTTGTATATTTTACAAGCCTTTGACTTAACATCCATAAATAGCTTTATATAACATAAATTACTACTAAGCAGTTGTGTCAGTTGTATTTCTTAATTTTTTTTTTTTTTTAGATTTTATTTATTTGAGAGAGACAGAGACAGTGAGATAGAGAGCACAAGTGGGGAGGAGAGGGACTGTCAGTTGTATTTCAAATAAGCTTTATGAAGAAATTTCTTTGCAATTACTTTGACTCAAAGTAATTGAACATTTATTTATTTACATTTATGTTCAAGGTCTAGGAAGTATATTTTTTCCTCTCCAATTTCATGGGCTAGAGAATAGTATGTTTTGTATATATCAAATAATTATGGCTCTTCTCTGTATACAGAAAATAGGCCTACCATGGTCATACTGGAATCTTTGCAAATCTAAATTAATTTAACCTGAATGAAAACTGCCAGGAAGGGGCACCTGGGTGGCTCAGTCTGTGAAGTGTCCGACTCTTATTTCAGCTCAGGTCATAATCTCAGGGTTGTGAGATCAAGCCCCGTGTTGGGCTCCACGCTCAGCTTAAGATTCTTTTTCTCCCTCTCCCTATGCCCCACCCGCACTCACTCACGCAGGCATGCGCTCTCTCTCTCTCTCTTAAAGAGAAAAAAAAAAAAGACAAAAAAACTGCCAAAAAGCTTTTTATCTCCAGAACACAGAAAGTGCATGTGTTTCAGAAAGTTATCATATGAACCAGAGCCAGGATTTGAACCCACAATGTAGTCAAGTAGGTGTTCTTAGAGTATTAATTTTAAAAGAAGTTGAGATTTTCAAACAAATTTTTATCTTACCAAGTAAATGGTTGTATTTATTTTTCTCAACTAAAAATTGAATGTGTCTGTCTTTTCAGGGACATCAAACCTGATAATATATTGATGGATATGAATGGACATATTCGATTAGCAGATTTTGGTTCTTGTCTGAAGCTGATGGAAGATGGAACGGTAAATAAAGATAAATCTCAAGTCACTTTATCCACAGATATCTCCCTTGCTACTTGTCCTCTTTATCTGTTTTGGAAACCATCTATTTATATTATCTAAGTATCCGTCCGTCCGTCCGTCCGTCCATCCATCCATCCATCCATCCATCCATTTGTCTTTCTATGATCCACCTTTTCCCACAGTGGCATTAGGGATACTTATTCATAATAGAGTCTGTTTACAAAGTCCAATGCCATTTTTAACTGCTTATATTAATGATGTTAAGATTGATATAATGTGTCTTTTATGAGAACCTTGTTTGGTTTTTTTCTTTAGCTGAACTGTTTGTTATTGTACTTGAGATATTTTCACAGTTTAAGAGAGGTGAATAAAATAAGTCCTACATGGAAGAAGAAAATGTGACTCCTTCTTCACCTTTATTTTTTTTTTTTATCTTTCTTTCCTTGTTGTCTAGTTTTTTTGAGGGACAATATTCAACAAATGAATGATCAGAACATCCTCTACGTGGATTTAGTTTCACATTCCCATTTGGTTTACTTCTACTAACCCTAGATCCCTCATATAAACTTAAAAGTTTATATGCCCCAATTTTATTCCTTGTTTTGTTTGTTTTTACTTCATCTTCCTGGCTGTATAGCAGAAGTCCAAATATATGTAATTTCACTTTGGCAGAAACTATTTTGGAGAGCAGTTTATATAATATATTCCAAAGGCCATGAAAATGTCATATTATTTTGGACCAGTAATTTGACTTCTGAAAATTTATCCTAAGGAGATAAACTTTAAAAAAATAGATTATATGACTTCTGCCTCTGGCCATGATGAAAGGAGTAATCGGTACCAAATTGTCCTCTCACTATAAAAAACTGTAAAATTGTACATAATATTTGGGACAACTGTTTTCAGGCAATGGACAACAGGCAGCATAAGACTGTTATCTTTGAGAGAAATGAATTCATGAGATGTACCTTACAGTTTCCCAGGATGGGGACTGTATGCAGGCTCTGGTGCAGAAACCTAGAGTTAGAGCCGAGGGTAGTAGTCATACAGAGCTGAGGAGAAAGACATCAGAGGTGAGTTAGTTGAGTTAGTTAGTCTGCAGTGCTTAACACTGGAGAGGAGGGAGTTGTTCAGAGAGAGGGCCTAAAGATATGGGGCTATCTTTTGAAGGTTGGGCTACCAAATTATAGATGCTGTGCATCTGAAAATTGAACAGGTTACTGGAAATCAAGCAGTGCTGGGGAAGAGACAGTACATGGGGACACTGGAATTTCGTCCCTGGGGAGCTATTTAACACCTTTATAACATGTAAGACTTACTCCAAACCTGTGTAATAGTCTAAATCCAAGTCCTGATAAAATTCATTGAGTTTGAAAGTGGTCTGCCAAGTCAAGGGGATTGAGATGAATTTTAGAGTTCTACAAATCTGCCCCCAAAGATTGTAATTGTAAGCTAACCCTTGTTTAAAGAGATCAGGCAGTATTTTTTTTATCTGCTTCAATAATAATTAACATCTTCAGCAGAAGATAACAGAGTCCATACTCTCTATAATATCTTTCTGTCAGTGACCAACATTCAATTAGAAATCACGAGACCAAACAAAAATGGGGATAGGGATAGGGATTGTGATACAGACTTAAAAAATAAAAGTAGTCAATAGAAACTTTGATAGCACAGATGTTGGATTTAGCAGACAGAGACGTAATGAAGCTATCATAAATGTGTTTTTTTAAAATATGTCTAAAGAATCAAAATACAGTCTTAAAGATGGCTCGGATAAGGAATCTCAGTGGGAAAAGAAATGAAATGGACCTTTTAAGAACTTGAAAAGTGTAGTAATAGAAATAAATAACTCACACAAGTAGGTTAATGGCAGATTAGAGATGAGAGAAGAAAGTGCCAGTGAGTTTGAAGACAGGTCAATAATGATGATCCAGTCTGAAGAACAGAGAGGAAAAGATTGAAGCAAAATAAATTCAGGCCCAGGGTTCTACATGATTGGAATACTAGAAGGAGAAGAGAGTGAAACGGGCAGAAAGAATTTGTAGGATTGTTGGCTCAGACTTACCAAATATGATGAAAAACACAAATGTAAGAATCTTAGTGTACCTCAAGGTTAAAAGGAACCACACCTGTCCACAATTAAACTCCTGAAAATTAACGATAAGGGGAAAAAAATGGAAAGCAGCCATAATTAAAAACATGTTACATACTTTGGGAAAATGGTAAGAATAACCATAGGTGTCTCATCAGAAATAATATCTTTAAAGTGCTGAAAGAGAAAAAAAAATCTATAAACCAAGAATTCTATGTCAAGCAAAAATATTCCTCAAAAATGAAGGTGAATAAAAGACTATCAGTTAAATGAAAGTGATTAATCTGGATGCTAGAGAATGTCCTTTAATCCAAAGGAAATGATACCATTTGGATACTTAGATCAATAGGATAAAGAATATCAGATAGGATAAATAAAATCTGTAGGATAAAGAAAAAAAAGACTCATCTTTTATTCAAAATTTACATAAAAGCCATCTGATGAGTGTGAAAAGCAAAAATAATCACACTGTCATGTGGGGTTATGATATTTGTAGAAGTAAAAGATCTGAGGGCAGTAACACAATTTAGAATGTGTCTATGGAACTGCACTGCTTGGGGACACCTGTGTCTCTTTGAAGCATGAAGTGGGCAGCCAATAATGGCAGGTATGATACAGGAAGGGAGAACTTGCTGAGTTGAGAAGACACAGATTCAAGTCAGGGAGGCTGTGGCATCAGGAAGTTTTGGGTCAGAACTCAGGAGAGCAGAGCACTACCCTGAAGAAGAATTCCAGGGGAAGAGCTGGTGTTTCCCCGAGTCCTGTCCCTTAGACTGAAAGCTGGGGCTCTTCTCTTGGAGTCTCATAGGCAGCCTTCCAACTCCCTGGGCATTCCAGAATGCAGTGAGGACTGTTTCTGTCTGTATGAGCTACCCACGATCAAGTTTATTCCTTGAAATCCTGGTGTGTCTTCCTAGTTGTTCATTCTTTACTGATGATCTCAAAATAATTTTCCTGGACGTACTAGCATGTTTATCCTCCATTTAGAAAATTATAATGAATAAGCCTTTTTACTTGTTTTATTTCCATTTTATTTTTATTTTTTATCAAAGTGATCTATATATATTTTAAGCAGACTTATCATAAAAACTGCATTCCTTTGTCCCATTCTTCCTGCCTCCAAATCTCTACTGCTAGAGGCAGACACCTAGAGACTTCTGGCTGCTTTTCCTGTTGCTTCCTTTACTTACATATTTCTTGTTATCATACTTGTGCTACTATCTTTTGATTATTTCGTTCTAGATATTACCTGTTAATTTCCTACCATTTCATCCAACCCATACACTTTCTGTTTTCCTAGTGTAAGTCTTTCCTTAAATCATGTTCATTTCTTTATGACTCTATACAAATATTATTCATAGTTTGGCCATGCAGTTTATTTTAATTACAGTTCTTTTCTGAACATCTTTTTGTTGTCCTTGGTGTAAGTGACCACTTTGCCTTGTTTTCTATATAACTCTCACCAGTTTATCCCCAAACTTTCCAACCCATAATTCCTTTCTCTCTCGGACACATTATGTAACCTAGCAGTTCCCATTTACCTTTTGGAGAGAGCTACGCTCGAGTCTTGCCTTCTCCCTTCTCATCCAGACTGTTCTGCTGGCCAGTTGTAGCACAGTCATGCCAGGACTACCCTACTCTTCATCGTGGGCTTCACTGCATGGCAGTCCAGCAGCGCATCCGCTGTTTCCTGGCTCCCATTTCTGGCTTTCTCTTCATCTGGTAGTAGCTCCTGAGAAGGGTTCTAATGGAAGTAAATATTTTATAGTCTTGTACATGTGAAAAATGCTTTCACTTCTACCCTCATACTTGATTGATAATTTGAGCATAGTATTACAGATTTGAAATGATTTTTCTTAGAATTTAGCAGGCATGGCATTCTTCTAATTTAATGTTGAGACATCTGGTGCCACTCTAAATCTCATTTGTTCTATTATAACCTTTCCCCCCTTTTCTAGGAGCATTTAGGATATTCTGTTTTTCCCAGTGTTATGATTATATGACTTTGTATGGATCTTTATTTATCACCTGAGCAGCTCCTTTAATTTTAGCCTTTCCCAGATTTTGTGACTTTCCAAATCAAGTCTCAGCTTGCTTTTTGGTTCTCACGTATAAATTGAAACTATGCCATCTTAATCACTACACCTTTATAAGAAGTCAGTTTCTGGGAAGGATGTCCTGCTATAATTCTTTTTCCTCCTCTAAGATTGTCTTGGCTATTCTTGGCCATTTGTTTTTCCATATGATTGTTAGGATTATATTATTGGTTTATATACATACATGTACACACATACCCCTTCAGAAACAAGCTAGTAGACCTGCATTGAATTTAGAGGTTAATTTTGGGGAAATTTATATCTGTAACATGGAATCTTCCCTTCCACAAACATGGTGTCTCTCTCCATTGTTTTAGGTTTTCTTTTGTGTCTGCTATTGAAGTTTTATAATCATGTTCACTGTAAATCCATTACCTTTATTTGTTAAATTTGTTCCTAGGCACACTGTGGATTTTTGGGGCGTGGAGCATTATAGATGATAACTTTTATAATTTTTCAGTTTAACAGCTTGTTGCTTTTGTTTAGGACCACAGTTGATTTTTGTATACTCATCTTGAAACTAACAAGCTCACTAAATTTTTTATTAGTTCAAAATAATTTGTAGATTCTTCTAGGTTTTGTATGTATACAATCATGCAATCCACCAATAATGATCAACTTTAGGTTTTGTCTTTAACAAATGCTTACATATGCTGTTTCCCCCCCATATGCAATCAGTGACCTTCAGTGCAATATTAGAGACGTATGGTAATAGGGAGTTCTTTGCTTTGTTCTTGATGCTAATGGTGTTTTTTTCTGTAGTTTCAAATTAAGTATGATGTTTGCTGTAAGTTTTTGGTAGATATTCCTTACAAGATTAAGGAAATTTCTGTGTCTTATTATGAAATTTCTGTTTCTTATTAGCATAGAATGTCTTGTTATGGTTGTTATTGTTGTAATCAAATGACTTTTCTGCATCCAGTGAGATGATGATATTAGGGTGTTTTTCCTTTAATCTGTTAAACTGATGAATGACAAAGATTATCTAATGTTAAATCATCCATTCTTTGGCCAAACATAACTCTATCATGAAGATGTATTGATATTTTTGAACAAATTGCTGGATTGACTCTGCTAATATTTTATATTGGATTGTTACCAGAGAGTCATACTTGAGATTGACCATTCTGAGATTGCAGTATGATTTTCTTTCTCAAATTGTTCTTGTCTGATTCTTGTGTTTGGGCTATCTTAGCCTTATAAAATGGACAGGTGGTAGTCCTATTCTCTCCCCTTATCAATTTTGGCTTTAGAACAGTTTATATAATACAGAGGTTATCTATTTTTTAGGAAATTGGTAGACCTCACTTTTGTTTTATGTTAATCACCATATATTACATCATTAGTTTTTTTTTTCTGCTTTATTTTTATTTAAGAAATTCTTTCCTATAACTATGTCAAAATTTTTTCGTTTTTTTTCTATTTTATTTTTATTTATTTATTTATTTATTTTTATTCTTATGTTAATCCCCATACATTACATCATTAGTTTTAGATGAAGTGTTCCATGATTCATTGTTTGTGCATAACACCGAGTGCTCCATGCAGAACGTGCCCTTTTAAATCACCTTTACCTTGGTTTGGTTTTGTTTTCCTCTTGTTTTTTTGGTTTGTTTTCCAGGTAGATTTTATACTATTGATTCACATTTTTTAATGGTTATAGGTCTGTTTGGTTTTCTATTTCTTCCTGAGTCAGTTTTGGTAAGTTATATTTTTTTTCTATGAAAATTGTCTATTTTCTGTGAGTTTTCAATTTTGTTGGTATAATGTTCATATTGCACTCTTCCTAGCTTTAAAATCTCTGTTACATGTGTAGTTTTTGTTGTTTTTTCAATCCTAATGTTTGCTTGTGCTTTTCTTTCCCTTCATCAGTCCTGATATATAGAGCATTTTACTATTTTTCATTTCTAAATATTTTCCAACTTTAGTTAGAATACTTCTGTGGACCATTGATTATTTAGATATCTGCCTTTTAATATCTTTAGTGTAGTATTTACTTATTTATTTGGTTCTTTCTAGTTTTATTTTACTGGAGTGTGGGTCTATTTGATATCAGTTTTTTCTGGCATTTGTCAAGATTTGCTTTTGCTTTATAACAGGCTAGGTTTTATAATGTTACTTGTTTGTTTGAAAATAATACACTCTTTTTAATTTCTGGGTGCAGGTTTCTATGTGGGTCCATAAGATTGAAGTTGTTAATTTGTTGTTCAAATTTTTTATATTCTTACCAGTTTTATTTCTTTCTGCTATACCATCTATTATTTTAAAAGTCTTATTATGATACTGAATTTATTAATTTTTCCTTGTAATCAACGATGTTTTCACAACCCTTTTGTAGCTACATTGTTAGGTATATTCAGAATTGCTATTCCAGGGTATTTTCTTTTACAATTATGTTAATGAATTTTTAAAAATCTTAATAATGATTTTGCCTTTAGAGTCTATTTTAACTGATAGAAATATAGCTACCATAATTTTCTTTTAACATCTGCCTGATGTATCTTTTCCATCCTTTTACTTTTAACCTTTCTGTGTCCTATGTTTAGGTATATCCCTTTTAAACAGATTATTGCTAATTTTTAAAAATATTTGTTCATTTTGGTTTTATTTGTCATCCAGTGTGATGATGCTGTCTTTTAATAGGTAAATTTAATCCATTTATAAATTTTATGATGATCAATATATTTGTATTCTTAGTATCTGATCTTGTGCTATTTACTGTAGGTTTTGCTTGTTTGTTTGCATGCATGCTTTTTTCCCCCACTTTCCTGCCTGCTGTTGATTTGGTCAAGTGTAGTTTAATTTCTCTTTTTATTTAACATCTTTGGAAGCTATACATTCTATTTCAATTATTTTAATGTTTATCTTTAAATTTTTAACACTTAAGGTTTACCTAAAGTCTAGAGTCAGTTTCTCCACCATATTCCTAAGCCAAACAAGAAATTCGGTTTATCTTATACCATATACAAAAATTAACAAAAAACTAATCCAAGATCTGAATATAAGAGCTAAAACTATAAAACTCATAGAAGAAAACATAGGGGAATGCTTTATGACATTGGATTTAGCAATGATATCTTGGACATGACCCCAAACAACAGGCAACAAAAGGAAAAATAGATCAATAGGACTATACCACCTTTGTGACTGTGTCAGTCATCTTGGTGAAAAGGCAAACGATGGAATGGGAGAAAATAGTTGCAAATCATATGTCTGATTAGGGGCTAATTATCCAGAATATGTGATAATATAATTACCTACAACTCAGTAACAGAGCAATTCAAAATGTGCAAAATACTGGAATAGACATTTCTCTGAAGAAGATATAGAAATGGCCAACAAGCTCAATGTCCCTAGTCATTAGGGAAATACAAATCAAAGATACTACCTCACACCCATTAAGTGACTACTGTTAAAAAATTTTTTTAAATCCTGCAATAAAACAGAAAAGAATTGTTGGTGAAGATGTGAAAAAATTGGAACACTTGTGTTCTGTTGGTGTTAATGTAAAGTGTAAAATGCTGTAGCCACTCTGAAAAACAGTATGGCAGTTCTTCAGAAAATTAAAAATAGAATTATTGTATGATCCAGCAATTCTAGTTCTGGGTATGTAATATACTTCACAGAATTGAAAGTAGTGACTCAAAGAGGTACTTGTATACCCACATTCATAGTATCCACAATATCCAAGAGATTTAAGTAACCAAAGTGTCCATCAGTAGATGGATGGATAAAGAAAATGTGATATTTACATGTAATGGAATATTATTATTCAGTCTTAAAAAGAAGGAAATTTTAACACATGATACAAGATGGATAAGCCTTGAAAATGTTAAGTGATTTAAGCCAGACATAAAATATCAAATATTGTATGATTTCATGGCTCTGAGGCACCTAGGGTAGTCAGACTCAGAGAGAAAGTACAGTGGTAGTTATCAGGGCCCAGGATGGGGCGGGAGGTGGTCAGGGGGCAGTTAGTGCTTACTGGATGCAGAGTTTCAGTTTTGCAAGATGAAAAGAGTTATGGAGAAGGATAGTGGTGATGGTTGCACCACAGCATGAATGTGCTTCATGCCCTTGGAGTGTATGCTTGGAAATGGTTATAATGGTAAATTTTGTGCTATGGGTATTTTACCACAATTAAAAATAATAATTAAAAAGTAAATTAAAAATAAAGATGAGAAAATAAGAAACTTCAACCACTTGAATCCTAATTGTTCCCTTGGTAACATGTTACTGTTTTCTGGTATTTTAGTTCCATCTGATATTTCAACCTTTAAATAGTTGTCCCTCCTACTCTGCTACCTCTCTTTCTCCTTCTCTTTTTCCTACTCCTCCTTGTCTTCTTCCTCTTTGTCATTATTTTGTCAAATTAATGACTGTATGTATGTTAAAGTTTACTAATACCTTTGTTCACAGTCGCTTCTACTATCACGTTCTTCCATGTGCATTAAATTTCTTGTTTCCTCAAGTGCGTCCTTATGTTTATCTGAAAGTCTATACATGGAAAATCACTCACTCTTTGTGTGAAAATGTCTATACTTAACCCCCATTTGTGTGTCATATTTAGGTGACAATTATTTTGTCTTGTCGCTTTGAAGATACAATTCCATTTTCTTCTGACTGCTGTGTCAGTGCTAATAATTCCGCTGTCAGTCTAATTGCTGTGCCTTGGTAGGCAACCTCTTTATATTCTTTACTGTTTTGAAGATCTCTTTGCCTTTGGTACTCTGCAGTTCAACTGAAGTTCAACTGCAAGAAGTGGATCTGGTTTTATTTATCTTTTCATATCTTTTACCTATTCACTTTTTTTTTTTTTATTTTAAGGATTAGCTTTTTGGGGTTTTTTCCCCCATTTCTAGGACTTCATTTCACTTTATAAATCTTTCTTTTCTTATGATTTCACTTTTTAAATCATCTCTAATCATTTTAAACATACTTATTTCATGAAGTAGAATTGATCATTGTTAGGGGTCTAATTATATTGCTTCAATTTTTGACTTTTTTTTTGTAATGGATTGTTTCCTCATTTAGTCTGTATTTTTGGATTGTGAGCTCATCTTCAGTGGGCTATTATATGTGAGAATTATATGTGCTCAGGTTTGATCATGTGTCCTATAAAATAGTGAGTTTTGAATAGTAGTAGTTTTGAATTTGTTATGCCAGGTTTTTAGTGTGCACCTTACCTGGTGCCAGTATTTTTGCCAATTCCTTGGCCTGAGGACTTCTGGACCACAGAAGCACTATGATTTAGAATATCCACTGCTGGGACTATGTGGCTGAAAGTGATGAATTTTGGGAGGAGCAATTTTTTTCTTCACATTTCAGCCACAATCAATATAGATAAAATATCTTTCTCTGAGTGGCAGATTTTTATAATTCACCTTTCACTTACCCTCTAGAGTAAAGGCTATTATATGGGGTGGATTCTTGCTTCAAACTTCATATAAGCTGAGGGCTGTCCTCTTGTCCTCATGGATATATTAAAATCCAAGTACGTAGAAAATGAAAACCAACATTCCCCAGCCCCATTCCTGCTATAACACTTATCACCCTGGTTCTCAAACATTTGATTACCAGCCCCTAAGAATTTCTTTTTTCTCTAAGAGCTCATTTATATGTTTACAAAAATGGTTGTTATATTTTATCTAGCATTTTTAAGAGTTTGAGGTACATGAGTTTTCAAGTTCCCTTATCTCAGTATTATCAAAGAGGAAGTCTATTCTAATGATTACTAAGAATGATATTTTTTTCTAGAAAATCCAGAATATTAGCATTATTCTACCTTGAGAATGTTCTTTTTTGATATGCTTCTTTAAAACATACAAAGAAACAATTTTATTTTACCTCAGAGTACCTTACAAGATGTGTGTGTGCCCAGGATCATTTTTAGTGATTATTTTCTTATTTAGATCTAACTTGCTTATTTTTTGAAGAATATGTTTCAAACCCCTCTGTAATTTTTAAAATTAATAAGTAGTTTGCAGTACATTGTTAATATTGATTTCCTTAGGTTTGAATTAAGGTGTTTTAAAATAATTTCCGGGTTGCTGATAAGTATTGGCCTGTTTTTTTTTCAGGCTATATTTTCCTTTGACAAATTGCAGAATTTTCCTAGTTCCATTATTTATATGAATGTGTTGGTTAATAATATCAATAATAGTACAGTACAATGTTCTGTACTAAATACTCAGTTTGTTTTTAATGGCTGTGGTGTTCAAATAATTTCATTACCTTAAATGTAGTCAGTGAAGTACCAGCAATAATAAAGATTCTATAGTATTATGAAATCTGGAGGACTACTAGTGTGGAGATTATATACAATTTAACAAGGAGGCTAAATTCAGGTAATGACAAAGTTGTAGTTGTTTTGAAATAATGTCTGTTGTATGAGTAAGTGTAAATATTTTTAATTAAAAATTGTTAATTGTTTCTAATATAATAGATTACTAAAAATGTGTGAACTTCTTCAGGTCCAGTCCTCAGTGGCTGTTGGAACTCCAGATTATATCTCTCCTGAAATCCTTCAAGCCATGGAAGATGGGAAAGGGAGATATGGGCCTGAATGTGACTGGTGGTCTCTGGGGGTCTGTATGTATGAAATGCTTTATGGAGAAACGCCATTTTATGCAGAATCTCTGGTGGAGACATATGGAAAAATCATGAATCATAAAGTTAGTATATTTTACTATTTTTCAATTGAATGTGGTAAATGATACATAAAATAAATTTAAAGTAATGTGATAGTTAAAAAAGAATTTTTTAAAAAACAACATTCTAATTCCTATGCTAATAGGGGACCTGACAAAAGTGAATAATCAAAACCCATAAATTGTGCATAAAATTATGAGTTCTTACCTTCTCCTGTATTTTATTAGAAATGCTAATAAATAGGAAATTAAAGGGTCTCCAGTAGAATAACAAAATTGGTAAGCAGATAATTTATATCCTTACTACTGTAAGTATACTCATGACTAGAATGCATTTAAAAAATTCTCACCCTGGGGCACCTGGGTGGCTCAGTCGTTAAGCATCTGCCTTCGGCTCAGGTCATGATCCCAGAGTCCTGAGATCGAGCCCTGCATCGGGCTCCCTGAGCAGCGGGGAGTCTGCTTCTCCCTCTCCCACTCCCCTTGCTTGTGTTCCCTCTCTTGCTGTCTTTTTCTATCAAATAAATAAATAAAAATCTTTAAAAAAAAATAAAAAATTCTTATCCTTAGCCATAATAAATCTGAGATATTCTTTTTCCCCTGGCAAAGATGAAAAGAAAAATTACATTCTGTACTGTAAATAATCCAGTGAGATGGACATTGTTAGACATTGTTGATAGGAATATAAATTGATGTAATCTTTCTGTCAACAAGTCTGTAAGTATGCATCTAGAGCCTTAAAAATGGTTAGAACTTTGGATTGAGCAACTTCAGTTTTAGGAATCTGCCCTAAGGAAATATTCAGTCGAACCAGGATGTTTGTACAAGGATACCTATTCCAGTCTTCTTTATGATCAAAACAGTGAAAACAATCCGGATTCACCACAGAAACAAATTAATAGAGCCTTAATCCATTTAGTTCCCAGTGAAATAGAAATAAATTGTAATAAAGAGAGGAAGGTTCTGATTGATTGGTTTCAGAAGATTGTGAGCAGTTGCAAACACCTGGAATGGGAATGTCCCATAAAAGGGGGGTGAGACCGTATGATCAGTTGCTTCACGAATATATTAATCAGTTGATGCTCTTCTGTGGAGTTGGTGCTCTTTCTGCCTGGCTGCAAGGATAATCTGTTAAATAGTTATGGAGAGTTGGAAGACAGGGAATAGCCAGCTACTGAGTTGTAAAGAGCACATGTAGCATTTCACAGAGAGATCATTGTCTGTGACACGTGGCTCAGAGCACGGACTGTGGAGTCAGGCCACTCTTCCAAAATCCCAGCTCTCCCGTTTACTACTTGTGTGACTGGGAGCAACTGACTGAACTCCCTGGGCCTTTGGGTCTCTTCTATAAAATCAGGATAATAGTGGAACCTGCCTTTGAGGCTTGCTGTGAGGATTATAAGCGTTAAGTGAATAAAGTGTTTCCACGAGTGCGAAGTCCATGGTCCGTCCTTTACAGGTGTTTGCTGTTGTTACTTAATGCTTAGTTTGTGGCGTATATGAACATCGTCAGTCATAAACACTCTACTGAAATGTTGAGTCAGATTCTACTTTTAATAAGTTCTCTTCCTTTTGACAGCAGTTTAGGGTATTTTAGCATTTAATTTATTCTTCCTTCTACAGTGCATGTGTAACTAAGTCACATATAAAATTAAAAGTTCTTTTAGGAAAATGCTTTTTTTCTTGTAGGATGAGTACCCTGCACTAGTGTACACTTATTACACATTTTTAAAATGCATTTTTAAGAAAATAAATGTTAATCAACCTACTTAGGGAGTTAAATACTGATTTATATTTTGTTTCTTTATTCTGTGTCTAGGAGAGGTTTCAGTTTCCAGCTCAAGTGACCGATGTGTCTGAAAATGCTAAGGATCTTATTCGAAGGCTCATTTGCAGCAGAGAACACCGACTTGGTCAAAATGGGATAGAAGACTTTAAGAAACACCCGTTTTTCAATGGAATTGATTGGGATAATATTCGAAACTGTGAAGCACCTTATATTCCAGAAGTTAGTAGCCCAACAGATACATCAAATTTTGATGTGGATGATGATTGTTTAAAGAATTCTGTAAGTATGACATTGCGAAGAAGTTCTGTCCCTCTCTTTCTTTTTAATGTGGTTATGAAGCAATTGTATGGACCTCCTTATCAATTACCAGTCAGACAGTTATCATGGCTTCTAGTATTTATTCTCTCATATATTGAGAAATTAAGAGTTCACTGAGGCAAACATGTTTATTCATGACAAGGAGCAAAATTAAACTTCATGTATTGACTAATGAGATCAGTTACGCTGTGAGATTTCTTAGGAAGAAGAGAAATTAGGTGCTTAGAAAAGTGGACTTTGATGGCAGAATAAAGAGGTTGGCAAATCTCTCCTTAAAAAGCTCCACGATACTGGACAGAATTGTCAAAAACAACCATTTTGGGGCTTGACACCTCAACCCAAGGGAAGTAAATTGAGAAGCATTTATTCATGAGAAACTGAACTTTGGTTAAACACTGCCCCACCCCATTCCATCAGCCTGGTTGGGGCCATGGTGCTGCTGGCAGGAGACTGACTTGATCTGGAGAGCTCCCCGTGCCCAGTGGTGTTGCCACTAAAAGTAGCAAACGTGGTAGGAAGTGAAGGGTGTGGGGGGTGGGAATCTACAGCCTTGCTATCCTGAGGTTGTAGCCTCCCTTGAGGCGGGTGGCAGACTAGCAGAGTCGCCAAACACTGGACCGCTTTTAGCTTGTGGGCCGGCATAGTTCGTCAACCCCTGCTCTGCACCTTTAGGTTACATTGTTACAATTTAGGACAGTAAGAACATAAAATTTTATGGATGTTGCCTTTTTAGCTTCTTAATTTGAACTTTTTTTTATCCCATTATTTTATTTCTTATGGTTTTAATTCTGCACTAAGAATTTGTATATTGATTTTCTGTCACTTTTCACTGTTCAGGAGGTAGCATGGGCAAGGCAGGTAAGGACTTCTTATGCTTCCCTCTCTGGGCCTCCAAGAAAAAATTAAATGGACTTTCCTCATCGGTGTTTTATTGTAAGAATTACATTTTACTGTAAACAGAAATTTGCATCATTCCAAATTAAATACATAGTACAGTCGATTCTGATTATGGTAGTTATATGTTCCATAAAGTTTCTGTGTACGCTGTATTCATGAATATTGAACTAGGGGAAATTTCCTAGGGGAAATTCAGGGTTAGGTTCTTCTGAACCTCTGGTCATTTCATTCAACCAGTCGGTACATAACCTTGTTTTATGTATGTTTCTTTTTAAAGACACCTTATTGAATATATATTGTTGATTAACAGCAAGTTCACAGCCAACAGCAGTGTAACTCAGGCCTGAGCAAAGCTTCTCTAACACACATACGTATTTGTAAGGCACATCATAGCTGTCTTGCTTAGAAACCATCTAGATGGCCCTTCTGCACTATGGTTGGAGGACATTTTAAACAACACAGTCACCCATAAGAAGCAGAAAAACGTGAAAGATGTGGCACATGCAGACCTTGGAAGGAATACTTTTTCATCATATCAGCTGAAACAAGAAGGCAGAGCGTCTCCTTGTTCAGTCGCAGCTGGAAACTTAGGCATTGAGTGGCTCAAAAAATTTTTTTTGCTCTGCCTATGTCTGCAAGTGATTGCAGAAGTACTATGAATATTGATTTGGGTTACAAATAATTTTTAGCGACGAGGCAGATCTGCACATATGCATACCTGAATAATCATTGTGCTCTCAATGTCAGACTTTCCACCTGGAGTTTAATTTTATTAGAACATTACAGTGGCAGTGTTGATTGTCTGGATTCTAGATCACTGCGCATCTGCACCAGACTTCATCGAACAGCCATGTATTTCCTATTGATAGTTAATATTATAGGCCAACCTACAGGTCACAGTTATTTATTTCTTACCAGATGTTCTTTCCTCCTTCAGGAAACGATGCCCCCACCCACACATACTGCATTTTCTGGGCACCATCTGCCATTTGTTGGTTTCACATATACTAGTAGCTGGTAAGTTGGAAAAGTTAACATAATTTGGACAACTTAAAGCAAATTAAGATGAATTGAACTTTTAAAAAAATATATGAGAGAGCCTTGTAAGTCAAAAAAAATTTAAAATAGAGGCTGAAGCTACTGCTGGAAAAAGTTAGATATCGTGTAACGAATAGAACATAGGAGAATCTTAAGTCATTTTGGAGAGAAATAGAGCTGAGTCTTCCTCTCAGCACTGGGGCAGGAATTGGAAGAGTCCCTTGCGTTTGAGCATATACGCTCCAGGTGCCAAGTGCCAGGACCAGCCCTGTTTTCACAGACTGCTTCCCGGTCCTCCTTCCCCGGTGTAAGCGGAGTATGATTATATTCACTCCTTGTGCGTCCTCCCTCAATTTCTTGACTGACTCCTGTTCTCCTTCATGGTCTTGCTGAGTTGACATCATCATTACAGTTCAAGTTCCTGTGCAGTTCACAGCGTCCAAAGAAAAGCATCTGACCATTCTCACTGGTCTCACCTTCCACGGTCATGATTCCCGATCTCCAGGACCCTTCTCGTGCCTGTGCCCACTCTCCTGCTCTCCCCTGATGAGCTCACTTCTCCCTGCATGGAGAGGTTGATGCAGGCAGCTTTCACACGCTCCTCTGCACGGTCCCGCCTGCCTGCCTCTGGCCCCGAGCACTCGCCTGTGAGGATGAACCCTGGGGGCTCCCAGTCAGTCCTGTCTCATGTGTCTGCACTCATCTTGTGAGTCATGGCTCCTTCCCATCACAGCACTTCTGTCTTTTACCTTCCAGGGTGCTTGCCTGACTTCCCACCTTTCTGGCCAGTCCTCCTCTGTCTCTGCAGCTGATGCCTTCTGATCTCCCAATCTCCCTGGGCCCCATGGCTTTATCTTGGGACCTTTTCCACTTATACTGTGGTTCATTCCCAGATACTTGCTGGTGACTCCTGAATGTGAGACTCCTCTGCCCTCTCCTACTTAAAACCTCTCTGAACCACCTACTCAAATGTTTATAAACTCGTCTCTTAGATTTCTTTGAACCTGTCTGGTCCTGCTAAAAGATAAGTTGGAACGTGTCACTCACCTGTTCCAGACCTATCCTCACAGTCCCCTAACTCCAGTGGCTTATATCTTAATCCAAACCAACATTCTGACCAAGACCCTGCATGACTGGCTCGCTTTCTCTTTCCCGCTACTCTTAACCTGGCTGACTCTGCGGCAGCCACACACGGCTCCTTTCTGGCATGGTCCCAGGCCAGAAAACCTACTCCTATCTCAGTGCTCTTGCACTTCTATTCCATCTGCCTGGAATGCTCTTCCCCCCAGTTACTCCCTCTGGACTTTATTCAGAGTTCCTCTCTGAGTGATAGCCTCCTGGCCACTTTGTCTGGATTTTTATTTCTTCCCCCTCAATATGTCACCTCTTCCTTTCCTGCTTGATGTTTTCTCCTTAGCATTCAGCACTGCCTAATGCCCTGAATATTGTACTTATTTATCTCGTTTGTTTCTGTCTCCATCGTGGGAACATAAGCTCTTCATGGACAAGTGTCAAATTTGCTTACTGCTGAATGTCCAACACTTCAAATATTTTTAGCTAAATTGTATTGAATTAAAGGAAGCATTTCACTTTTGAGTCCAGATTCTGACAAAGAGGACCATGGTATGTGCTTTTGACTACTGTTTCACTTAGGTGGTCACCTTTTGTTCAGCAAACATCATTTTATAATTTGTGGTTATTGAAATTCAAGACAATTGGGACTATTTCTCATTTTTAAAAAATGCTTCTAAAAAGTGGTCTGTGTTAAGATTTGTAAACATTGTGTTTTACCATCACCCTAGACGGCTAACTGTAGCTAGATATTGAAATCCATGTTTTAAATAGACAGCTGCAGAAGGCTCTCTCTGTTTCTTCACTTTCTTTTACGCATGAACTCATGTTTTTCTGTTTCTTCAGTGTTCTTTCCGATCGGAGCTGTTTACGTGTCACAGCCGGTCCTGCGTCCCTGGACCTTGATGTCAGTGTCCAGAGGACTCTCGACAACAACCTGGCAACCGAGGCGTATGAGAGGAGAATCAAGCGCCTCGAACAGGAAAAACTTGAGCTGAGTAGAAAGCTTCAAGGTAAATATAGTTAACGATGGTATCTTCCCTTTTGGAGTTGGACTCAGAGTTTGAAGAACTATTGATTATGAGGGGTTGTTTTATCTTGAAAAGAAATTTTTGTATGAAGTGGTAAAAATCCAGTTGAAGACTCACGTGGAATATGGAATAATACTGTTTATGTAGACTCATGATGTTAACAGTCCCCCCAACAGCGTTCATTTCCCCACGGGTTCCTTTGTGCACATGTGAACTCGTCTGGGAAGAAGGCGATGGGGCTGCTCTCGGGAAAGGAGCCCTTCCCATCCCAGTGTAGCGCTGGGGATCGCTGTCCTATTTCCTCAGCCTTAAAAGTGCAACTTCCTGGCAAACTGTCCTCTGCAGCATTGCTCCTGGCTTGATACTTGGTGACTGTAAAATGCACTTGGCAAACCTCCTACTGTTCTGACTTCTCTTGGTCTCTTGATTCTTACACATCCAAGGATCCTATCCTCCACCCGACCTCATCCAACTCCTGTGTTGAGACTACAGTATCCAGAATTCATTATTAATCTCAATTTCTGTTTTTTTTTTGAAGTCTTTTTTCTTTTTAAGTTTTTATTTATTTATTTGTCAGAGAGAGAGAGAGTGCACGAGCAGTGGGGAGTGGCAGAGGCAGAGAGAGAAGCAGATTCTCCACTGAGCAAGGAGCCCTGTGCGGGGCTCAATCCCAGACCCTGGGATCATGACCTGAGCTGAAGGCAGATGCTTAACTGACTGAGCCACCCAGGCGCCCCTAATCTCAGTTTCAAGCAAACCCTGCATTATCTCCTGTTCGTTGTAGTCTAGTTCACTCCCTCTGGTGCCTCCTGTGTTCCTTCCATTCCACTGTTACCTGCAGCTCTGTCCTCCTCACCCTGTGCCTTGTACCCTCCGTCCTTCCATGGTCAGTCATAATCAGACCCTTACTCGGATCCTCACATCCGCTGCTCTGACTTCAGTCTGTCACACTCCCTTGCCAGAACCCCAGCCCTGTTGACCTGCATTCTGTGTGGCTGAAGGTAACGTACTTAGGACTTAGGACAGGCAGGGTGCTGACTGATCCCACTTGAGATTCACGAGTGCAGATCTCGAGTCCACTCCCACTGTGTGCTGCCCAGCAGTCCTGCTTCCCAGGCTGTGGCTTCTCACCTGTCAGCATCTGACCCAGTTGACCATTCCTCCTCCTGACAGCTCTTTCTTCTTTTGGCTTCTGGGACACTTGAATCTTCTGGTCTTCTTTTTCCTCATAAACCAGTTATTCTGTCTCTTTCCTGAGTTCTCCTGAACTCTTTGACCTGTGAATGTCAGGGTCCTCCAGAGCAGTCCAGGCTCTTAGGTGCTCAAAACTACAACCTTCCAGGCATCTTTAAGCCCTCTCCTTCTGTCACATCTCCCATTTTGCCCGTCAGCAAACCTGGGCAGCTTTGCCATCACAGAAGATCTGGAGTCCAGTCCCCATTACAGTGTGGCCATCACCCCATTCACATCACCACCACTGTCACCCGCCTTCTTGTAACGACTTTCTAGCTGCTTTCCCTGCCTTAACTCACCCCCGCCTCCCACTGTTCCTTCTGTTTCTAGCCACCCTGGGCTCCCTGGCTGTTCTTTCTACAAACCAGGCATGTCCCCACCTCAGGGCCTTTGCATCAACTGTTGCCCTGCCTTAAATTTTATTCCTTTGGCATTCACATGACTCATTCCCTTACCTCCTTCAGGTTTCTACTTGAGTGTTACCTTGAAATGAGGCTTTTCTGACCACTCTATTTAAAACCTAATCTTGGGGCGCCTGGGTGACTCAGTCGTTAAGCGTCTGCCTTCCGCTCAGGTCATGATCCCAGGGTCCTGGGATCGGGCCCCACATCGGGCTTCCTGCTCAGTGGGAAGCCTGCTTTTTCCTCTCCCACTCCCCCTGCTTATGTTCCCTCTCTGTCTCTCTCTGTCAAAAAATAGATTTTAAAAATCTAAAAAATAATAAATAAATAAATAAATAATTTTAAAAAATACAATGTAATCTTGTTTTATCTCCAGCATTTACTCCCCTCTTTCCTCCTTTATTTTCTCCAGAGTAAGGGACATAACATACAATTTATTTTACTTACTCCTTTTGTGAACAAAGGAATGTTTGTATAAATAATCAAATAGCTTGTAACTCTTAAGAGAGAAATAATCAAGTTTTACAACAATAAAATTTTGCTGTTATACTTTTAGAGGCCCCATAGAGAAAAAAAACCTACAGACATCAATAAAACAGACTGTTTTCCATTTTTCTGTAAGTTGCTATGATCTCTGCATGTGGATTACTTCTTCTTTGTATAGCAAGTTGTTTCTTTTGACTTTTTCATGAAATATATTTACCATATATCATTGTATAAATTTAAGATGTACACCTTGTTTATTTGCTACATTTATATACTGTAGTAAGATTATTGTAGTGATGGTTAGTACTTCTGGCACATACATAATTACAGTACAGGATTGTTATCTGTATTTATGACACTGTGCATTAGATCTCTGTGACTTATTTACTACTTGTTGCGATTTGGTACCCTTAAACAACATCAGTCTCATGCCCCCACTCCTGCCCCATCCCCTGGTAAGCACAGTGTTACTCTCGGTTTTTCATGAGTTTGACTTTTTTAGATCTCACATATAAGTGATGTCATACAGTGCTTGTCTTGCTCGGTTGGACTGAGCATCGTGTGCTCCAGGTCCATCCATTCATTTTGTCACAAATGCAGGATACTCTCTCCTTTCTCGTGGCTGAATAACATTCCGTTGTGTACATATACCCTGTCTTTTTTATCCATTCATCCATTGATAGACTTTAGGTTGTTTCCATATCTTGGTTATTGTGAATAATGTTTCAGTAAACATGGGGGTGCTTATATCTCTTCGAAATCCTGCTTTCATTTCCTTTGAGTATATAACCAGATGTGGAATTACTGAATCGTCTGCCAGATTGGTTTTTAATTTTTTGAGGAAACGTCATAATGTTTTCCATTGTGGTTGGACCAGTTTACATTCCCACCAACTGTGTACAAGGGTTCCCTTTTCACTCCATCCCCATCAGCACCTGTTGTCTCTTGTCTTCTTCCTGATAGCCATTCTGACAGTATGAGCATCGATCGGGACATTGTGGTTTTGATTTGCATTTCCTTGAGATGAGTGATGTTAAGCATCTTTTCATGTGCCTCTTGGCCATTTTGAAGTACTCTTTTGAAAAGCGTCTATTTAGTTCTTCTGCCCATTTTTAAATTGGATTGTTTTTTGTTACTAAGTTGTATGAGTTCTTCATATATTTTGAATATTAGCCCCTTATCTGATATATTGCTTGCAGAAGTTTTTTTCCCATTCTGTAGGTTGCCTTTTCATTTTGCTAGTTGTTTCTTTTGCTTTACAGAAAGAAGCTTTTGGAAGTTTGATGTAGTCCCATTTGTTGATTTTAGCTTTTGTTGTTTGTGCTTTTGGCATCATATCCAAAATATCATTGCCAACACCAATGTCTGGGAGCTTCTAACCTATGTGTTCTTCTCAAAGTCTTGCTATCAGGTCTTATGTTTAAGTCTTTGATCTATTTTGAGTTAATTTTTGTGAGTGGCGTGAGAGAGGCCCACTTGGCATTGTTCTGCATGTATTTATCCAGTTTTCCCAGCACCATTTGTTGGACAGACTGTCCTTTCTCCATTGGGTATTTTTTGGCTCCCTTGTTGAATATTAGTTGACCATATATGCCAGGATTTGATCCTGGGCTCTCTGTTTTGTTCTGCTGGTCTGTGTGTCTGTTTTCGTACCAGTAACACGTTGTTTTTATTACTGTAGCTTTGTAGTATAGTTTGAAAATTAGGAAGCATGATGCCGCTAGCTCTGTTCTTTTTATCAGGACTGCTCTGTCTTTTCAGGGTCTTTTTTTTTTTTTTTATGTAGTGTTCCATGATTCATTGTGTATAACACCCAGTGCTCCGTGCAGAATGTGCCATCTTTAATACCCATCCTCCCACCCACCCTCCCCTCTAGAACCCTCAGTTTGTTTTTCAGAGTCCATCATCTCTCATGGTTCATCTCCCCCTCTGATTTCCCCCCCTTCATTCTTCCCCTCCTGCTATCTTTTTTTTTTTTTTAACATATATTGTATTATTTGTTTCAGAGGTACAGATCCGTGATTCAACAGTCTTGCACAATTCACAGCTCTCACCCCATCCCACCCAACCCCACCACTCCAGCAACCCTCAGTTTGTTTCCTGAGATTAAGAATTCCTCATATCAGTGAGGTCATATGATACATGTCTTTCTCTGATTGACTTATTTTGCTCAGCATAATACCCTCCAGTTCCATCCACGTCGTTGCAAATGGCAAGATCTCATTCCTTTTGATGGTTGCATAATATTCCATTGTATGTATATACCTCATCTTTTTTTTTTTTTTAAGATTTTATTTATTCATTTGAGACACTGAGATAGAGAGAGAGAGAGAGCATGAGCAGTGGGAGAGGCAGAGGTAGAGGGAGAAGCAGACTCCCCGCTGAGCCAGGAGCCCAATGTGGGGCTCGATCCCAGGACCCTGGGATCATGACCTGAGCCAAAGGCAGATGCTTAACCATCTGAGCCACCCAAGCACCCCTATACCACATCTTCTTTATCCATTCATCTGTCGATGGACATCTTGGCTCTTTCCACAGTTTAGCTCTTATGGACATTGCTGCTATAAACATCGGGGTGCACATACCCCTTCGGATCCTTACATTTGTATCTTTGGGGTAGATACCCAGTAATGCAATTGCTGGATCATATGGTAGCTCTATTTTCAACTTTTTGAGGAACCTCCATACTGTTTTCCAGAGTGGCTGCACCAGCTTGCATTCCCACCAACAGTGTAGGAGGGTTCCCCTTTCTCCGCATCCCTGCCAACATCTGTTGTTTCCTGACTTGTTAATCTTAGCCATTCTGACTGGTGTGAGGTGGTATCTCATTGAGGTTTTGATTTGGATTTCCCTGATGCCGAGCGATGTTGAGCACTTTTTCGTGTGTCTGTTGGCCATTTGGATGTCTTTGGAAAAATGACTGTTCATGTCTTCTGCCCATTTCTTGATTGGATTCTTTGTCCTTTGGGTGTTGAGTTTGATAAGTTCTTTATAGATTTTGGATACTAGCCCTTTATCTGATATATCATTTGCAAATATCTTCTCCCATTCTGTCGGTTGTCTTTTGGTTTTGTTGACTGTTTCCTTTGCTGTGCAAAAGCTTTTCCTCTTGATGAAGTCCCAATCGTTCATTTTTGTCCTTGCTTCCCTTGCCTTTGGCGATGTGTCTAGGAAGAAGTTGCTGTGGCTGAGGTCGAAGAGGTTGCTGCCTGCATCTCCTTTAGGATTTTGATGGACTCCTGTCTCACATTGAGGTCTTTCAACCATTTGGAGTCTATTTTTGTGTGTGGTGTAAGGAAATGGTCCAGTTTCATTCTTCTGCATGTGGCTGTCCAATTATCCCAACACCATTTGTTGAAGAGACTGTCTTTTTTCCATTGGACATTCTTTCCTGCTTTGTCGAAGATTAGTTGACCATAGAGTTGAGGGTCCATTTCTGGGCTCTCTATTCTGTTCCATTGATCTATGTGTCTGTTTTTGTGCCAGTACCATACTGTCTTGATGATGACAGCTTTGTTCAATAGAGCTTGAAGTCCGGAATTGTGATGCCACCAGCTTTGCTTTTCTTTTTCAACATTCCTCTGGTTGTTCGAGGTCTTTTCTGGTTCCATACAAATTTTAGGATTATTTGTTCCATTTCTTTGAAAAAAGTGGATGGTATTTTGATGGGGATTGCATTGAATGTGTAGATTGCTCTAGGCACCATTGACATCCTCACAATATTTGTTCTTCCAATCCATGAGCATGGAACGTTTTTCCATTTCTTTGTGTCTTCCTCAATTTCTTTCATGTCTTCCTCAATTTCTTTCATGAGTATTTTATAGTTTTCTGAGTTACAGATCCTTTGCCTCTGGTTAGATGTATTCCTAGGTATCTTACGGTTTTGGGTGCAATTGTAATTGGGATCGACTCCTTAATTTCTCTTTCTTCTGCCTTGTTGTTGGTGTATAGGAATGCCACTGATTTCTGTGCTTTGATTTTATATCCTGCCACTTTACTGAATTCCTGTATGAGTTCTAGCAGTTTTAGAGTGGAGTCTTTGGGGTTTTCCACATAAAGTACTATATCATCTGCAGAGAGTGAGAGTTTGACTTCTTCTTTGTTGATTTGGATGCCATTTATTTCTTTTTGTTGTCTGATTGCTGTGGCTAGGACTTCTAATACTATGTTGAATAGCAGTGGTGATATGGACATCCCTGCCGCATTCCTGACCTTAGGAGGAAAGCTCTCAGTTTTTCCCCATTGACAATGATATTTGCTGTGGGTTTTTCATAGATGGCTTCTATGATGTTGAGGTATGTACCCTCTATCCCTATACTCTGAAGAGTTTTAATCAAGAAAGGATGCTCTACTTTGTCAAATGCTTTTTCTGCATCTGTTGAGAGGATCATATGATTCTTGTTCTTTCTTTTGTTAATGTATTGTATCACGTTGATTGATCTGTGGTGTTGAACCAACCTTGCAGCCCAGGGATAAATCCCACTTGGTCGTGGTGAATGATCCTTTTAATGTACTGTTGGATCCTATTGGCTAGTATTTTGGTGAGAATTTTTGCATCCATGTTCATCAAGGATATTGGTCTGTAATTCTCCTTTTTGATGGGGTCTTTGGTTTGGGGATCAAGGTAATGGTGGCCTCATAAAATGAGTTTAGAAGTTTTCCTTCCATTTCTTTTTTTTGGAACAGTTTCAGAAGAATAGGTTTTAATTATTCTTGAAATGTTTGGTAGAATTCCCCTGGGAAGCCATCTAGCCCTGGGCTCTTGTTTGTTGGGAGATTTTTGATGACTGCTTCAATTTCCTTAGTGGTTATAGGTCTGTTCAAGTTTTCTATTTCTTCCTGGTTCAGTTTTGGTAGTTGATACATCTCTAGGAATGCATCCATCTCTTCCAGGTTATCTAATTTGCTGGCATATAGTTGCTCATAATATGTTCTTATAATTGTTTGTATTTCTTTGGTGTTGGTTGTGATCTCTCCTCTTTCATTCATGATTTTGTTGATTTGGGTCATTTCTCTTTTCTTTTTGATAAGTCTGGCCAGGGGTTATCAGTCTTGTTAATTCTTTCAAAGAACCAGCTCCTAGTTTCGTTGATCTGTTCTACTGTTCTTTTGGTTTCTATTTCATTGATTTCTGCTCTGATCTTTATTATTTCTCTTCTCCTGCTGGGTTTAGGCTTTATTTGCTGTTCTCTCTCCAGCTCCTTCAGGTGTAGGGTTAGGTTGTGTACTTGAGACCTTTCTTGTTTCTTGAGAAAGGCTTATATTGCTATATACTTTCCTCTTAGGACCGCCTTTGCTGCATCCCAAAGATTTTGAACAGTTGTGTTTTCATTTTCATTTGTTTCCATGAATTTTTTAAATTCTTCTTTAATTTCCTGGTTGACCCATTCATTCTTTAGTAGGATGCTCTTTAGCCTCCATGTATTTGAGTTCTTTCCGACTTTCCTCTTGTGATTGAGTTCTAGTTTCAAAGCATTGTGGTCCGAAAATATGCAGGGAATGATCCCAGTCTTTTGGTACCAGTTGAGACCTGATTTGTGACCTAGGATGTGATCTCTTCTGGAGAATGTTCCATGGGCACTAGAGAAGAATGTGTATTCTGTTGCTTTGGGATGGAATGTTCTGAATATATCTGGGAAGTCCAAAGTCTTTCTTTCCTTGTTGATCTTTTGCTTAGATGATCTGTCCATTTCAGTGAGGGGGATGTTCAAGTCCCCCACTATTACTGTATTGTTGTCGATGTGTTTCTTTGCTTTTGTTATTAATTGCCTTATATAATTGGCTGCTCCCATGTTAGGGGCATAGATATTTACAATTGTTAGATCTTGTTGGATAGACCCTTTAAGTAGGATATAGTGTCCTTCCTCATCTCTTATTATAGTCTGGTTTAAAATCTAATTTGTCTGATACAAGGATTGCCACCCCAGCTTTCTTTTGGTGTCCATTAGCATGGTAAATGGTTTTTCACCCCCTCACTTTCAATCTGGGGGTGTCTTTGGGTCTAAAATGAGTCTCTTGCAGACAGCATATCAATGGGTCTTGTTTTTTAATCCAATCTGATAGCCTGTGTCTTTTGATTGGGGCATTTATCCCATTTACATTCAGGGTAACTGTTGAAAGGTATGAATTTAGTGCCATTGTATTGCCTGTAAGGTGACCGTTACTGTATATTGTCTGTGTTCCTTTCTGGTCTATGTTGCTATTAGGCTCTCTCTTTGTTTAGAGGACCCCTTTCAATATTGCTTGTAGGGCTGGTTTCATGTTTGCAAATTCCTTTAGTTTTTGTTTGTCCTGGAAGCTTTTTACCTCTCCTTCTATTTTCAATGACAGCCTAGTTGGATATAGTATTCTTGGCTGCATATTTTTCTCATTTAGTGCTCTGAATATATCATGCCAGTCCTTTCCAGCCTGCCGCCAGGTCTCTGTGGATAGGTCTGTTTCCAATCTAATATTTCTACCATTGTAGGTTACACATCTCTTGTCCTGAGCTGCTTTCAGGATTTTCTCTTTGTCTCTGAGACTCATAAGTTTTACTATTAGATGTCGGGGTGTTGACCTATTTTTATTGATTTTGAGAGGGGTTCTCTGTGCCCCCTGGATTTTGATGCCTGTTTTTATCCCCAAATTAGGGAAGTTCTCTGCTATAATTTGCTCCAATATACCTTCTGCCCCTCTCTCTCTTTCTTCTTCTTCTGGGATCCCAATTATTCTAATGTTGTTTCGTCTTATGGTATCGCTTATCTCTCGAATTCTGCCCTCGTGATCCAGTAGTTGTTTATCTGTCTTTTTCTCAACTTCTTTATTTTCCATCATTTGGTCTTCTATATCACTAATTCTTTCTTCTGCCTCATTTATCCTAGCAGTTAGCACCCCCATTTTTTATTGCACCTCATTAATAGCCTTTTTGATTTTGACTTGGTTAGATTTTAGTTCTTTTATTTCTCCAGAAAGGGTTTCTCTAATATCTTCCATGCTTTTTTCAAGCCCAGCTAGTATCTTTAAAATCATCATTCTGAACTCTAGTTCCAACATTGTACTAATGTCTGTATTGAGTAGGTCCCTGGCAGTCGGTACTGCCTCTTGTTCTTTTTGTTGAGGTGATTTTTTCCGTCTTGTCATTTTGTCCAGAGGAGAATAGATGAATGAGAGAAAAATGCTAACAGGGTAACGATGTCCTCAGAAAATATACTCTAAACAAATCAGAAAACACCTGAAACCGGGGGAAAAGAAAGGGAAAGAAAGAAAAAAGAAAAAGATAGGGCGCCTGGGTGGCTCAGTTGGTTAAGCGACTGCCTTCGGCTCAGGTCATGATCCTGGAGTCCCGGGATCGAGTCCCACATCGGGCTCCCTACTCAGCGGGGAGTCTGCTTCTCTCTCTGACCCTCCCCCCTCTCATGCTCTCTATCTCATTCTCTCTCTCAAATGAATAAATGGAATCTTTAAAAAAAAAAAAATTAAAAAAAAAAGAAAAAAGAAAAAGATAAAAACAAAAACAGAGCAAAAAAAATAAAAACAGAATATGATCAAATATGATCAGGCTGGTGCATAGATTAGTGCCACACAGTGTATTTTGGGTGTATTTTGGTCTGCTAGAAGAAAGTGCCTCCCAAAATTTTAAAGAAAGAAAAACTTATATATGTACAAAAATAAGGGTTAATACGATGAAGGGATGGAATATGACTGTAAAGGTGAAAATTATAAAAAGTTTTATAAAAGGAATTGATAAGAAGTTGTTTGAAAAAAGAAAGAGGATTTAAAAAAAAAAAAAGGGAGAGAATGTGATCAGGCAGGAAACTAGAACAAAGCCATACACTAGAGATTTAGGGTATATTTTGATCTGTTAGAAGAAACTGTATCTCAAAATTTTAAAGAGAGAACAACTTTTATATATATGCCAAAAATAAGGGTAACTACTACAAAGGGATAGAATATGACTCTAAAAATGAAAAATAAAAAATTTTTTTTAAAAAGGGATTGATAAGACGTTGGTTGAAAAAGGGAAAAAGAAAAATTAAAAAAAAAATCAGTTTAAAAAAAATTAACTTTGATAGTTTAAAGAATCATGGTAAAAAAGCCATGAATTCTATGTGCAGTATTCCCCTAGCTCTGGAGTTCTGCCGTTCTCGTTGATCGGTAAACTTGGTCTTGGCTGGCTGTTCTCACTGATCTTCTGGGGGAGGGACCTGTTGCCGTGGTTCCCAAATGTCTTTGCCAGAGGCAGAATTGCCCTGCTCTTGCCGGTCCAGGCTAAGTCATCTGCTCCGGTTTGCTCTTGGGAGCTTTTGTTCCCTGCAAGCTTTCCGTATAGCTTTGGAGGCGGAGAGTGAAAATGGCGGCCTCCCAATCTCCGCCCGGGAGGAGCCGAGAACTCGGGGCCCCTCAGTGTGCCCCCAGAGAAAAGCAGTCAGTCACTCCCGTCTCCCCATTCTCTGGCCGCACTCCATGCTCACCTGGCCTGTGACCGAGCGTTTCTATATCTGGCATACGACCCTGTGTGGAGTCTCCAAACCCAGCAGATCCCTGTGGTGCGCTCCCGTGCCGCTCCTCCCGGGGGAGGAAGGGGTGTCTCCCCGGATCTGCTGCTCATTGGGTCCCTGCTGGAGGAGCAGTGGCCCGCCTGTGCCACGGATCATGGTTTATGGCAACCCCAAGCTGAAAGCCCACTCCTCGGCTCCGTCTCTGCAGCCGGCTTCCCCGCTCCGATACCTGGGAGCTCTGCCTCACTCAGGCACCCCCAGTCTTCCTGCGACCCCGAGGGTCCTGAGACCACACTGTCCCCCCAGGGTTCCACCCCCTGTTTAGCCACTGGAGCAATGTCCATCAGCGGAGCAGACTTCTAAAAGTTCCGATTTTGTGCTCCGCCGCTCTGTCACTTGCCAGAAGCAGCTGATGGAGGCCCCCTCCTCCGCCGTCTGTCTTCCTGAATATTGCCTAGGATTCACTTCTCCGCACGTCCTACCTTCCAGAAAGTGGTCGCTTTTCTGTTCAGAGAGTTGTTGCTATTCTTTTCTTTGATCTCCTATTGTGTTCGTAGGTGTTCAGAATGGTTTGATCCCTATCCAGCTGAATTCCTGGGACCAGACAAAATCCAGGTCTCCTACTCCTCTGCCATCTTGCTCCACTCTCCTTTTCAGGATCTTTTGTGATTCCACAACAAATTTTAGGATTGTTTCTTCTATTTCTGGATATTGTGTTAAATCTGTATGTGGCTTTGGGCAGTATCAACATTTTAACGATATTAATTATTCTGATCCATGAATGTGCAATGGTTTTCTGTTTGTGTCATCATCAGTCTCTTGCAGCAAACTCATAGTTTCCATTGTACACTGCTCCTCCCTTACTTGGTTAAATGTTTCCTGAGTATTGTTTTTGATACTATTGTGAATGGGATAGTTTTCTTTCTTTTTCAGATGTTTCATCATGACTGTAAGGGAATACAACAGATTTCTATGTGTTGATTTTGAATCCTGCAACTTTACTGAATTTATTGATCAGTTCCAATAGTTATCTTGGTTTGCTCTTTGAGATTTTCTATATATAAAATCCTATCAACAAATAGCACCAATTTTACTGCTTTCTTTCTGATTTAGCTGCCTTTTATTTCTTTGTTCTTGCCTGACTGCTCTAGCCAGGACTTCAGGTACTATATTGAATAGGAGTAGAGAGAGTAGGCACCCTTGTCTTGTTCCTGATCCTAGAGGAAAAGATTTCAATTTTTCTCTGTTGAGTGTGAGGTTAGCTATTGATTTGTTGCAAAGGGCCTTTATTTTGTTGAGCTATGTTCCTTTTAAATCGAATCTGCAAAGGGTTTTCATCATGAAACGATGTTGCATTTTTTCAGATGCTTTTATTGTGTCTATTGAGATGATCATGTGATTTTTATCTTTCATTTTATTAGGGTGATGTGTTATATTTATTGATTTGCATATGTTGGACCATCCTTGCATCCCAGGGATAAATCTCACTTTTCATGGTATATAATCGTATGAATGTGTTCTTGAATTCAGCTTGCTAATATTTTAATGTGAATGTTTTCATCTATATTCATCAGGGACATTGGTCTATAGTTTTCTTGTGGTTGTTGTCTCTGGTTTTGGTATCATGGTAATGCTGGCCTTATAGAATGAGTCTGAAAGTGTTCCTCCTCCTCATTATTTTGAAGAGGTTGAGGAGGATTGTTGTTAATTTTTCTTAAAATGTTTGGTAGAATTCACCAGTGAAGCTATCAATTCCTAAGGATTTCTGTGTTGGGAGGTTTTTGATTACTGATTCAATCCCATTACTCATTGTTGGTCTGTTCAGACTTTCTGTTTCTTCCTGATTTAGTCTTGGTGGGTTGTGTGTTTCTAGAAATGTATCCATCTCTTCTAGGTTATGTAAGTTCATGGCCTATAATTGTTCATAGGGTCCTTTATGATCTGATATATTTCTGTAGTATCATTTGTAATGTCTCTTTCATTTTAAATTTTATTCGAGTCTCTTCTTTTTTTCTTAGTGTAAAGGTTTGTCAATGAGGTTTATCTTTTTTTCCTCTCATTTGCTAACTTTGGGGTTAATTTGTTATTTTTCTAAAAGTTCCTTGAAGTATAAATTAGATTATTTGAAATCTTTCTGATTTCTTAATATGTACATTTGTTGCTATAAACTTTCTCTCAGAGCCGCTTCAATCCATCCATTCCACAAATTTGATATGTTGTAGTTTCATTTTCATTGGTTTTGAGAAAATTGATTTCTTTTTTGATTTCTTCTTTGACCCAGTGGTTGTTTAGAATTACTTAATTTCCACATATTTATAGATCTTCTCACTTTCCCCTTGTTGATTTCTAATTTCATACCATCCTCATCAGAAAAGATGGTATAATTTCTTCTTAAATTTTCTGTTTGTTTTATGTCCTCTCATATGATCTGTCCTGGAGAAGGTCCTGTGTGCACTTGAGAAGCATGTGTGTTCTGCTGCTGGTGGATGGAATGTTCTGTAATGTCTGTTCAATGTCCATTTGTTCTAGAGTAGAGTTCGATTGCAACATTGTCTTGCTGATTTTCTATCTGGACAGTTCATCAACTGTGAATAGTGGAGTAGTGAAGCCACCTACTGTTATTGAACTATTCTTGAAGATCTGTTAGTTTTTGCTGAATATATTCCAGTACTTGGGTGTTGGGAGTGTATATTTACAATTATTATATCCTCTTAATGCATTGACCCCTTTATCATTATATAATGATCTTTGTCTCATTTCCATTTCTGGCTTTAAGTCAATTTTGTCTGATGTAAGTATGGTTAGTCCCACTTTGTTTTGGTTTTCACTTGCTTGGATGCTTGGAATATTATCTTCTCTATCCCTTCACCTTGAGACTGTGTGTATCTTCTGAGCTGATGAGTCTCCCTTAGGCAGCATATACTTGGGTCTTGTTTTTTTGTTTTTGATTTTTAGAGAGAGAGTGTGCATGTGCACAAGCAAGGGGGAGGGGGGGAAGGGTAGAGGGAGAGGGAAGGGGAGAATCTTGAGTAGGCTCCATGCCCAGCATGGGGCTCCATCTCACGACCCTGAGATCATGACCTGAGCCCAAATCAAGAGTCCGATGCTTAACCATCTGAACCACCCAGGCACCCCTTGTTTTTCTTTTTGTTTTTAATCCATCCAGCCACTCTGTACCTTTTTATTGGTGAGGACAGTCCATTTACGTTTAGAGTGATTATTGATATTTAAGCACTTACTGCTGCCATTTTATCTTTTGCCTTCTGGTTGTTTTGTCTCTCCATTGTTCTTTTTAACTTTTGTTTCTCTCTACCTTTGTCAGTTGGTGGTTTTCCATGGTGATTTGCTCTTTCTCCCCTTTTTATATTTTGTGTCTCTGCCCTTGATTTTTGTCATGTGGTGAGCATGAGGTTAGCAAAATGTCTCCTAGATAAACTTGTCCTTTCTCTGCTGATAGCAACTTTACCTTCATTCACCTATAAAGTTTCCATCCTTTTATAACTTGCCTTTTATATTTCTGATGTCACAAATGATCTCTTTTTTGCTATGAATTTGTTACCAAATTGTAGTATAGTTTTTAATGCCTTTCCTTTAACATTTATACTACAATTAAGTATGTAACACTATTCTGAAATAGAGTTACAGTTCTCTAATTCTGAATGTCTGTTTATCATCTTAATCAGAATTTTGTGTGCTTTCATTTTTTCGTTTCAGTTTTAAGAGCTCCTTTCAACAAGGCAGGTCTGGTGGTGAACTCCCTCAGCTGCTGTTTGTCTTGGAAAGCCTTTATCTCTCCTTCATATTGGAAGGATAGCTTTTCTGGATAGAATATTCTTGGCTGGTGGTTTTTATCTGTCAGTACTTTGGATATATCATCCCACTCTTCTGGTCTGTAGTTTCTCCCAGGAAATCTGCTGATACCCTGATGGGTATAGGTCATATCCTTTCCCCCCGGTTGCCTTTAAAATTCCTTACCATTGATTCTTGACAGTTCATTATAAGGTGTATTAGTGAAGGTCTTTTTACATTGAGGTGGGAAGGTGTTCTATTTGGCTGTGTGGACTTGTATGTCCAGTTCTCTCCCCAGTAGTTCTCTCTCCTCCCCCAATAGTTCTCAACTATTATTTCTTTAAATAAATTACTCCCCCCATGGTATCCACATTTTTCTTATGTTTGCTTATCTAATGGAGTATAAGTCTTGTAGCATTTTTTCACCTTTTAGAAATCTCCATTCTCTCTCCTCTCCCACCCAAATCATTTCTAGATTCCCACCCTCCAAACTGCGTATTCTCTCTTCCATCTGATCTGCTGTTTCCAGTGCTTTCTAGTGCATTGAAAAGGACTCATAATATTGAGTCCTTCAGCTCCAGAATTTTTGTTTGCTTCTTTCTCATAATTTCAACCTTTCATTAATTTTATTCCTGAGTTCATTGAAGTGCCTTTCTGAGTTTTCTTGTAGCTCACTGAATTTCTTCATAACTGCTATTTTGTATCTTTCATCAGTGAGAACACAGTGTTTTGTGTCTTTGAGTTTGGTTGCTGCAGATTAGGCCTTTTCTTTTTGTGAAACCCTATTACTGTGATTTTTTCATAGTGTATCATGAATGTACCTCTGCTATCACATTTGAAGTAGCAAACACGTTTCCTACTTAGGTAAGGTTTTGTTTCCTTGGATTTAAGAGTTCAGTAGGTTGTCAATCAGAAGCCTTTCTTTTGTTTTCCAGAAGGTGGTGCTGTAGCACAAGTTTTTTTGTTTCTCCTGGTGCTCTGTCTAACCTGGAATGGAGGGAGTTAGGACAAGGCTCGTTTGCAGTTTTCACTGGACTCAACCTACCTTCGGTTTCAAATATCCCAAAGGGAGATCTACACAGAGTCTGGCTGGGGCTCTCTCTTTCTCTCTCCATCAACTGTGGGAGATTTATTCTGCCCTTAAGCCTCCTACCTCCGTGGCATTTCTTTATCTGGCAAATGTGTTGATTGGGAGACTGACCATGTATTCGAGACAGACTCTTTTCCTTGGGCAAGATTTTTGTTTCTGAAATACTCTAAGACTGGAGGAAACTTCAGTCTGAGTATTAGAAGCTGCTGACTTCCTATGCAGTCTCCAGATACAACAAATGCACCATGATGAAAATAGCACCACATATTTAGGGATCTCGGGGTTTCCAAATTGTTTCTGCAGCCCCACCCATTTTCCAGAAATTGTCATGTGTTTTCACTCCAGAGTGATATCCCTCAATTTAGAACAACCTGGAGCCTAAGCCTGCTCATAGAATCGGGTAGAATTCAGAAATCAGAGCTAGCTGCCAGTCCTCTCACCTCAGAATGGCCTGTACCTCTCTGTTTTACTGTTCTTAGTCCTCTTTGCTTTCTCAGATACATGATTTCTGTAAAAATAAGGTTTTTGCAAGTTACATATTTTTACTTTTTGCAGCAGGAGTGAGAGACCTACTGCTTCCTACTCCTTCCTATTCTGAATGAGAAATTCCTATATACCAGGCTTTTTTGATGTTTTGAATTATCTAACATGTTCTTAGAAACTATCATTATGTGTGATTGGCATCATTTACGCCAAGCAAGTGCAATGAAAATGTGGGATCATTGCCTTTTTGTATTAATACCGGTTTCATGCAGCGGCATAGGTTTACATCAGGCCATTTCATCCATTTATCAGCTATTTCTTGAACACTGACGACCCAGGACTTGTTCTGTACATAACTGAGGATGTAACAATGAGCAGAAAACGAGAAAAATACTTGCCCATGTAGTGCTTACATTCTACTTTGAGGAGACCGATGCAAAATCAGATACAAAGCAGGATCATCAGCTGGGAATGAGGAAGGTGGAGAGTGTATTAGATTTTGACAAGAAAAAGAGAATATGTGAAATGGTCAGTTTAGAGAGGAGAAGAGGAGATGGTCTAGGGATGCAGCTGAGGACTGCCAGTCATCGCTAAGCTGTTCGATGTCAGTAGACATGAATTTGAAGTGACTGTGTTTTCTTTGGCCACTTTGTCAGCTTCCAGGGTGGGAACACAAGTAGGAGAGTCAGAGTCGGCCAAGATTGGTGTCTTCTAAGGTGGGTGTAATGGAGGAGAGCAGGGCAAAGAGATGGAAGGTGTGTGTGCAAAGTAGTCCATTGTAGTGATGGACCATGGAATCCAACCTGGCTAAATAAGGAAGAAAAGAGAAAAACTGAAAAACATGAGGACAGTGGATTTGATCTCTTGGTGGGAATGAGCATCATTGAAGTGGCCCCTGGAGTAGTAAGCACACTGTAAAGATAAGAGAGAATGGTGTGGGCGCCTGGGTGGCTCAGTTGGTTGAGCGGCTGCCTTCGGCTCAGGTCATGATCCTGGAGTCCCTGGATCGAGTCCCGCATCGGGCTCCCTGCTCGGCAGGGAGTCTGCTTCTCCCTCTGACCCTCCCAACCCTCCCCCCTCTCATGTGCTCTCTCTCATTCTCTCTCTCAAATAAATAAATAAAATCTTTAAAAAAAAAAAAAGAATGGTGTACTTGGAATCAAGATTTGGGAGGCCGTACAGTTACTAAATAATGGAAAAGTGTACATTAGTAGCATTTCTCCATAGTCAAACTACTAGTATTTAGGGCAGGGTGATTCTTTGATGCAGGAGACTTAAACATTCTGTAAGATACTGAGCTTTCTTGGTCCCCAGACACTAAATACCTTTAATCATCTCCTACCTACATCTGTGTCAACATCCCCCACTCCCTGCTGTGTGCACACATACACATTTCTTTTTTTTTTTTTTAAGATTTTTTAAAATTTATTTATTTGACAGAGACAGCGAGAGCAGGAACACAAGCGGGGGGAGTGGGAGAGGGAGAAGCAGGCTTCCTGCTGAGCCAGGAGCCCGATGTGGGACTCGATCCCAGGACCCTGGGCTCATGACCTGAGCCGAAGGCAGTCACTTAACCAACTGAGCCACCCAGGCGCCCACACATACACACTGCTAAGCTCAGACGAGGTGAGAACCACGGGTCTAGGGTGTGACCAGTAGATTTGGTGGTTTTGCTGGAGACCAGCTAGGTTGTTTTGGGCTGCAAATCCTAGAATTCTTAAATAATACAGATTTGTTATCTCATGTGGGAAGTCAGAAGTAGACCATTTCAGTGCGGATAGTGGGGTTAGCTTCTCTGTGATTTTCATGGCTTTCCTCTCATGATTCTCCCATACTGCTAAAATTCCAGATCACGTCTGCACACATGAGACCAAATGAAGGCTCGCTTCCTTTCATCCATCTCTCCATCTGTAGGAGACTTACCCCTTTCCAGGAAGCCCCCTCGGGGACTTCTTCTCAAGGGACTAGTAGTTCTGACTAGGTCACATACCTAATTCTTAACCAACTGAGCCACCCAGGCGCCCGGTCACATACCTAATTCTTAACCAGTACTGGCAACAAAGGATGGGTCCACCATGATTGATTTAAACCATCTTCAGTTTTGGCCAGCCTACCTTGTCAGTGCACCTGAATTTGGTTCAGAAACAAGAGGGTAAAAAGCCCCAACTGTGTCTGCACGGGGGATTTGTGTGTCCGAGAAGCCAGAGTGTTGGGTGGATTGTCTATTTTGATATTAAAGTTAATAAGAATAATAAAAAGGGTTGTAATAGAAGGGCAATGAACAATGTGTGAAATTGTTAGTCAAAGACAGAATAAGAAAGGCAATGGATAATAACTTCAGCAGATGAGTAATGGGCATTTTAGCTGACTGGGATTTACGGGGTGGACAGAAGTAGCAAGGAGAAGCCAGGATGCCTACCCACCTCCATACCCTGCAGGATGTGGAGTCTAGGAGGAAAAGGAGCTGTTACTGGTATCCACTGGCTATTTTTGTATCTTCCTTTTTCTACTCCTAACTTAGGTATCTTTCTAATATATGATTTTTTTGAGAGCGAGAGCATGCATGCACATGCATGCGTGTGGTGGTGATAGGGGCAGAGAGAGAGAGGGAGAGAGAGAGAATCTTAAACAGACTCAGCACTGAGCATGGAGCCCCACATAGGCGGGGCTCAATCTCACCACTCTGAGGTCACGACCTAAGCCAAAATCAAGAGTTGGTCACTTAACTTACTGAACTGCCCTGGTGCCCCCTTAGATATCTTTTTAAAATAAATAAAGGATGTTCTTTTAAAGATAATAAGTACAAAATGCATTGATACTTACCGTGTTTTGAAACCAAAAAGTATAAGAAGTACTTACTGAATGTAGAAGATCATGGTTGGATGCACAATAGGTACATCTTGGACCTTTAATTCAAATTAACCAATATTTATGAATACAAATACCATGATACTATTCTCTGTGCATATGGTGAAAATTAATTAGAAAATCTCCCTCCTCTGAAGACCACAATATTTTGGAGCTTGTGTGTGTGTGTGTGTGTGTGTGTATATACATGTGTATATACATTTGTGTATCTGTGTATATACACATACACACATACATAAAACATAAGTAATACATATAAGTAATAAAGCATATAAGCAATATGTTATATAAAGCAACATATAAATAATATAAGTAGTATAAAACAATCAGTAATGATTTGTACTAACCAAAAATTATGGTGAATAGAGTCTTACTATTGCAAACCCTCCATAAGATAGCACAATAACTACTTTAGAACAAGGGTGGTTTCATTTCTGATAAAATTCTTTAAAGTTTTCTTTTTTCCATATCTTCTGATAATATCTGGGAATAAACCTCAGTAGAGTTAATGTTTCTTGAATACCTTGCATCTTCTGATTAGAACCACAAGAATAGTAATCTCTATTTTAGCTAAATTGATGAGCTGAAGTCATCTGTAGTGGGCTTCAACTTTCATACATGAAATTTGGGGGCCAGCATTTCTATATATTATATGCACTTGACCCTTGAAACAATGCGGTTTGAACTGGGTGGGTCCTGTAGATTTTTTTTTTTTTTTGTAAATACAGTACAGTGAGTGTGTTTTCTCCTCCTTATGATTTTCTCAGTAACATTTCCTTCTTTTCAGCTTACCTGATTGTAAGAATACAGTGTGTAATACATATAACCTACAAAGTATGTGTCAATCAACTGTTCATGTTATTGATAAGATTTCTGGTCAACAAGAAACTCTCAGTAGTTAAGTGTTTGGGTCAGAAGTTATACACAGATTTTCTACTGCATGGGGGGGTTCAGTGCCCCCAAACATCCCCCCCCTGCATTGTTCAAGGTGAGCTGTATTAAATCTCTAAACCTACCTTGACACACCAGACTCTGGTTTTAATGCATCATCTGACACAGGAAGTTTTGGGGGTTATTACATGATGAAAGGGGGCTGAATGGTTGTTGACTCAGTGGTAGACTGTACCAGCAGTGTTTGAAATGGAAAATCTCACATGGTAGTAAGGCAGATCCTTTCCTACATCTGTTATACTTTTAAAGAAACATGCATTGGAGTTTTGATAATTAATTATGATGTGTTTACCCGCTTTTTGTTGATGCGAGGATGTTTTGATCAGAATTATGTAAGGATTTCTCTAGAAAGAAATATATTGCTATTAGTTTTAAAAATTTAAGATATGGCCATATTTCTCATTTTTTCTTTATTTTTTTTTTTAAGAGTCAACACAGACTGTTCAAGCTCTACAGTATTCAACTGCTGATGGTCCATTAACAGCAAGCAAAGATTTAGAAATAAAAACCTTAAAAGAAGAAATTGAAAAACTAAGGAAACAAGTAAGAGGTAAATTTCTGTGATTCACTATTATTTCACTTTAGTAGGTTTTTAAAAAAATGTTTTATTGACACAAGACATTTATCGAGTGCCTGTCATGTGTTACGTGATGTGAGCTCTAGGGCCATGAGGGAAGAGCAAGTAAGAATGGTTTCTGCCTGGGGTGCCTGGGTGGCTCAGCTGGTGAAGCGCCCGACTCTTGATCTCAGCTCAGGTCATGATCTCAGGGCTGTGGGATTGAGGCCCGCGTCGGGCTCTGTGCTTGGAGCCTGCTTAAGATTCTCCCTCTCCCTCTGCCCCTCCACCTCCTAGCCCCAGCCTGGCACATGCGCACTCTCTCTCGCTCAAAAAAAAAAAAAAAAAGAAAAGTTTCTCCTTCAAGGAGCTCACATTTTGGTCTGGTGAAAAAATAGTTTTTGCAATACATGTGGAAAGGCTATGAGAAAAAGAAACACAGGTACGTGGAGAGTATTTAGGAGGGGCACCTAACCATGATTTAAGTTAACAAAGATGACGTTTTTGAAAGACCTATTAGTTTGTGACATTTAGTTGGAATTTGTCTGGCTGAGCATGTATATGAATCAGGGAAGGAGTGTTAGGAGTAAGGAAGAAGGGTAGTGTAGACAAGGGAACCAGATGTATGCAGACATCAAGGCATGTGAAAATTTATTTTCTCTATAACAGTTCCTTTCAGCATATTGATGAGATTTAATTAAAATTAATTTGGACAACTGTTGATATGCCTATTACATGCATTCATGCATGTATTCTGTTAATTCAACAAATATTTGTTGAACACCTGCTGTGTACCAGGTGTTGTTTTAGGCTCTTGGGATGCAGTACCAAACAAAATTAATAAAATCTTTGTTTTGCTGGGGTGGAAGGCACACAACAGACCTAAAATAATAACTATATAACTTTGTAAATGATACAGTATGTTAGAAGGCGCTAAGTACTTAAACACAGAGCAGAAGAAGAATGGGTCAGAAGTACAAGATGAGGAGTTTTATAATTTTAGGTAGGGTGGTGTGGGTGTAAGCCTCATTGAGGAGGTAACATGTGAACAAAAACTTGAAGAAGGTAAGGGCTTAGCTGTGCAGTTAAATGGGAAACATGTCCGAGGCAGAAGGACCAGCCAGTGCAAAGGCCCTGAAGTCAGAATGTGACTCATGAGTGCAGTTAGGACCCAGAGGACAGCATGGCTGGAGCAGGAGGAGCAAGCAAGAGAGAGTGGAGGAAGGGAGGCCAGAGAAGTAAAGGGTTGGGGAGGGTTTGTGGCCTGATCCATAGAGTTTCACCAACTGTTACAAGGTTTTTGGCTTTTTCTATCAATGTAATGGCAGCCTTTTTCAGTCAGGGTTTAGAGTCATGGCACCTTAGCTAAGTATAAGGAAAGAGAGAGAAAAAGGTACTAGTTTAGCTAGGATCGTCAGGCCTCCAGAAATACCATTTTAAGACAAAAATAAGTGAAGAAGAAGAAGAAAGAATCTCATATAGGGTCTTTTATAAAAAGAGCTGTTTAAAATGCCACATTAATACTTTACTTGTATTAAATATACATGGAGCTCTTAAATTTGAAATTTATGCTGTTTTTTTTTTTTTTTTTAAGATTTTATTTATTTATTTGACAGAGAGAGACACAGCGAGAGCAGGAACACAAGCTGGGGGAGTGGGAGAGGGAAAAGCAGGCTTCCTGCCAAGCAGGGAGCCCGATGCGGGGCTCAATCCCAGAACCCTGAGATCATGACCTGAGCAGAAGGCAGACGCTTAACAACTGAGCCACCCGGGCGCCCCATGCTGTTCAATTTTTTTTAAGTGGCTCTCTTCCTAAGAAATATCTCTTTATCAAATTTCTGTAGCTTTATCTTTCTAAAATTAAGGTAGATTAGGAATATGATAAGCAGAATCCTTCACTTTGCTATCAACAATAAAGCATCAATAGCAGTGAATGAGTTATTTGACACTGAAAAAGTAGTAAAAACACAAGAGCAGCTGAGATGGTCAGTGATTTATCTTCAAAGAGGTTATGTGGATTGGGATGACTTCCTCATAAGCCCATCTTATTAGCTCTAAGAGGGTTTTTTTTTTAATTGATTCCTTAGGATTTTCTGTGCGGATCCATCATGTGTCTGCAAATAGGAACAGTTGTATGATCTGTATGCCTGTTTGATCTGTATGCTTTTTATTTCCTTTTATTGCATTGGCTAGAATTTGCATAACTATGCTAAAGAAGAGTGGTGAGAACAGACATCCTGGCTTTCTGAGGGGGAAGCATTCGTCTTTCACCCTTAACTGTAATACTAGCTACAGGTTTTTTATTGACACTTTTTACCATGTAAGAAGTTCCCATCTAGGGGCGCCTGGGTGGCTCATTCTGTTAAGCATCTGCCTTCGGCTCAGGTTGTGATCCCAGGGTCCTGGGATCAAGCCCCATGTCGGGCTCCCTGCTCATGGGGAAGCCTGCTTCTCCCTCCCCTCCCCACCCACCCTGCTTGTGCACTCCCTCTCTCTCTCTCTTTGAAAAAGTAAAAAAAAAAAAAAGTTCCCATCTAGTCCATCTAGTCCTGTATTTCTAAGGTTTGTTTGTTTGTTTTTAATCACAAATGGTTGTTGAAATTTGTCAAGTATCTTTTCTCCATTTGTTGATATTCATATGTGATTTTTTTTTTCTTTAATTAGCCTGTTAATATGGTGGATTAGATTGGTTGATTTTGAAATTATTGAACCAAACTTACATCCCTGGAATATACACATCACTGGTCATGGTGTATAATTATTTTTATATATTACTGAATTTTATTCCTAGTATTCTGTTAAGGATTTTTGCATCTGTATACATGAGAGATACTGGCCTTTGTTTTTCTTTCCCCTCCCTCCCTCCTTCCCTCCCTCCTTCCCTCCCTCCTTCCCTCCCTCCTTCCCTCCCTCCCTCCCTCCCTCCCTCCCTCCCTTTCTTTCTTTCTTTCTTTCTTTCTTTCTTTCTTTCTTTCTTTCTTTCTTCTGTCTTTGTTTTTGTTCTTTTGTTTTTTTGTTATTGAGATACAATTGACATACAACATTATATTAGTTTTAGGTGTACACATAATGATTCAGTATTTGTATATATTGTGAAATGATCACCAAAGGAAGTCAATGATCACCAGTACACATAGTTACAGAATTTTTTTCTTGTGATTAGAAATCTTAAGAGCTACTCTCTTAACAACTTTTAAATATATAGTACGGTATTATTAACTGTAGTCCTTCAGTTGTACATTACATTCCCAAGACTTACTTATTATATAACTGCAAGTTTGTACCTGTTGATCACTTTTACCCCTTTAACTTGCCCTACACCCCTGCCTCTTGCAACCACCAATCTCTTCTCTGAGTTCAGGGGTTTTGTTGTTTTTTTTTTTTTAGATTCCACATATAAGTGAGATCATACAGTATTTGTCTTTCTTTGACTTATTTCACTTAGCATAATTCCCTCAAAGTCCATCCATATTGTTGCAAATGGTAAGGTATTCTTCATTGTAATATTCCATTGTACATGTACCCCACATTTTCTTCATCCATTTGTCCATCAGTAGACATTTAGGTTGCTTCTATGTCTTGACTGTTGTGAATAATGCTGCACCGTTTGGTGTATGTTTATGGAAATGCACATATCTTTTCAATTCACTGTTTTTGTTTTCTTTGGATAAATAGAAGTGGAATTGCTGTATCCTATGGTAGTTCTATTTTTAATTTTTTGAGGAACCTCTTTACTGTTTTCCAAAGTAGCTGCACCAATTTACATTTCCACCAACAGTGCACAAATATTCCCTCTTATCCACATCCTTGCCAGCATTTGTTATTTCTTGTTTTTTGAATGACAGCCATTCTAATAGGTGCAAGGTGATCTCTCACTGTGGTTTTTATTTGCATTTTCCTGATAATTTATGATGTTGTACTTTTTCATGTACCTGTTGGCCATCTGTATGTCTTCTTTGGAAAAAATGTCTATTCAGATCCTTTGCCCATTTTTTAAATTGGATTGTCTGTTTGCCATTGAGTTTTATGAGTTTTTAAAATATATTTTTGGGGTGTCTGGGTGGCTCAGTCGATTAAACGTCTGCCTTTGGCTTTCATGATCCTGGGGTCCTGGGATCAAGCCCTATATTAGGCTCCCTGCTTGGTGGGGAGCCTGCTTCTCCCTCTCCACACCACCCCCTCCCTCTCATGCTCTCTCTCACTATCTCTCTCCCTCTCTCTCTCAAATAAATAAATAAAATCTTTTTTAAAATAATAAATAAAATATATTTTCAATATTAACCCCTTACCAGATATATGATTTGTGAATATTTTCTCTCATCCATTGGTTGCCTTTTTATTTTGTTGATGGTTTCCTTTGCTGTTCAGAAGTAAGTTTGAGGTAGTCCCACTTGTTGGTTTTTGCTTTTGGTGGTCCTTGTGTGGCTGTGGTATCAGTGTAATGCTGGCCTCATAAAATGAGTTTGAAAGGATTTCCTCCTCTTCCATTTTTTAAAAGAGTTTGAAAAGGATTGGTATTAATTCTTTTTAAAATGTTTGGTAGAATTCACCAGTAAAACCATCAGGTCATGGGTTTTTCTTTCATCATCCTTACTCATTATTGATTTGTTCAGATTTTTTAACTTATTCACGATTTGGTCTTACTTGGTTGTATGTTTCTATAAATTTATCAATTTCTTCTAGGTTATCCAGTTTACTGGCATGTAATCATTCATAGTAGTCTCTTATGACCTTTGTATTTCTGTGCTGCTCATTTAATTATTTCCTCTTTCATTTCTGATTTTAATTTATATAAGTCTTCTCTTTTTTTTAACCCTACCTAAAATTTTGCCAATTTTGCCTATCTGTTCAAAAAACAATCTTCGTTTCATTGATCTTTTCTTCTGTTTTCCTGATGTTTATTTCATTTATTGCTGCTCTGATCTTTGTTAATTCCTTTCTTCTGCTACAACTTTAGGTTTAGTTTGTTCTTTTTCTAGCTGTTTGATGTATAAAGTTAGGTGTTTGAGACCTTTCATTTTTTTTTAAAGACTTTTTTTTTTTTTTTTTTTTTGAGAAAGAGAGCGAGAAAGAGCATGAGAGGGGAGAGGGTCAGAGGGAGAAGCAGGCTCCCTGCCGAGCCAGGAACCTGATGTGGCTCTCGATCCCAGGACTCCAGGATCATGACCTGAACTGAAGGCAGTCACCCAACCAACTGAGCCACCCAGGCTCCCCGAGACCTTTCATTTTTTAATGTAGGTGTTTATCACCATGAATTTCCTTTTTAGAACTGCTTTTGTCATATTCTATGAGTTTTGGTATATAGTGTTTCCATTTTTGTTTGTTACAAGATATTTCTTGATTCCCTTTCATTTTTGTGATCCATTGGTTGTTCAGGAGTGTATTGTTCAATTTCCATATTTTTATGAGTTTTCCAGTTTCCTCCTTTATTGATTTCTAGTGTCATAATTTTGTGCTTAGAAAAGATCCTTGTTATGATTTCAGTTTTTGCTAAATTTCTTTTTTTTTTTTTTAAAGATTTTATTTATTTATTTGAGACAGAGACAGAGAGCACATGAGAGGGGGGAGGGTCAGAGGGAGAAGCAGGCTCCCTGCCGAGCAGGGAGCCTGATGCGGGACTCAATCCCGGGACTCCAGGATCATGACCTGAGCCGAAGGCAGTCGCTTAACCAACTGAGCCACCCAGGCGCCCCAGTTTTTGCTAAATTTTTTAAGACTTGTTTTGAAGGCTAACTTTTGATGTATCCTGTTCCATGTGTGTTTGGGAAGAATGTATATTCTGCTGCTGTTGGATGGGATGTTCTGTATATGTCTGTTAGATCCATTTGGTCTGTAGTTCACATTCAGTGTTTCCTTACTGATTTTCTGTCTGAATGATGTATACATTGTTGGAAGTAGGGTATTGAAGTCCCCTGCTATTATTGTATTATCTGTTTCTCCTTTCACATCTGTTGTATCTATTCAGTATATTTAGGTGCTACAATAGTGGGTGCATATATATTTATAATTTTCCTATCTTCTTGATGATTTGGACTTTTTATTCTTACACAATAACTTTCTTGTGTCTTGTTACTATTCTTCACTTAACATTTATTTTGTTTAAGTATAGCTACCCTTGTTCTCTTTGTTTCCACTTGCATGGAATAATATCTTGTCAGATCCCTTCATTTTGAGTCTTTGTGTCTCCTTAAAGCTGAAGTGAGCCTTTTATAGGCAGCATCTAGTTAGGTCTTGTTTTTTTAATCCATCCAGCCACTCTAGGTCTTTTTGTTAAGAGAATTGAATCCATTTGTATTTAAAGTAATTATTAATAGGTAAGGATTTATAATGTCATCCTATTAATTGTTTTCTGGTGTTTTATAGTTCCTTGGTTTCTTTCTTCCTCTCTTACTGGCTTTATTTGTAAATTGATGATTTTTTGTAGTGTTATGCTTTGATTCCCTTCTCTTTATCTGTTGTGTACCTCCTGTAGTTGTTTGCTTTATGGTTACCATGAGGCTCACATAAAATCCTTAGTTATAACAGTCTGTTTTGTGTTGATACCAATTGTTTATTTTCCTGGTTTATTTTATAATTGCTTTAAGTATTTTTCTTCATATGTTTTAGAAGCACATAAGACAAGGGTATAATATTTCCTGTAACTGTAAAATATAATTTAGAAAACAAGAGGAGATGCGGATTTACCCATACTTTATATACAGTGCTCTTTCTTTCTTCCTGATATTGCTGAGCTCTTTGTCCTGTTGTTTGTTTTCTCTTTAGATAATTTCCTTTAGCCATTTTTCTTTAAGATAGCTCTGCTATCAGCAAATTCTCTTAGCTTTTATTCACCTGAGAATGTCTTAATTTTCTCTTTATTGCTAAAGAATATTTTTGCAGAGCATAGGATCCTAGGTTGATAGTTCTTTCTTTTTAACATCTGAAAAATATTTTCAGGAAATATTAAGGAAAACCATTTCCTTAGGACTCCCTCATTTTTGAGGAGAAATTCACTGTTATTCTGAGTATTTATCTAAGGTGGGATTTTTCTCTGGCTGCTTGCAAGGTTTTTCTCCTTTTATAGTTTTCTGATGTTTAATGGTGTGTTTTGGCATGAATTTCTTTGGGTTTATTCGGTTTGGGATTCGTTCACTTGGAATCTGTAGGTTTATGTGTCTTGCTAAATTTGGGATGTTTTTAGACCTTACTACTTTGAGTACTTTTACAGACCTACCTACTTTCTCTTCTCTTTCTGGGACTCTGATAACATGGATGTTAGATCTTTTGTTATCAGCCCACAAATATTTGGGTCTCTGTTCATTTTTGTTTTCATTCTGTTTTTTCTCTGCTGTTCAGATTGGTCAATATCTACTGTCTTATCTTCCATTTCACTGATTCTTTCCACCGATCCCAGTTGAGTCCATCCACCCATATTTTCATTTTATTTATTTATTTCTAAAATTTCCATTTTGTTTTTTGTAAACTTCTGCTTTTTTGCCGAGACTTCCTATATCTTCGCTTGGGTCTTCTGTTTGTTGATTTATTTCAGATATATTCATAATTGCTCAGTGAAGCATTTTTATCATAACTGTTTTAATGTCTTGTCAGATATATTTTTAAAAGATTTTATTTATTTTAGAGAGAGAGTGAGAGAGCATGCGAGCAGGGGGAGCGGCAAAGGACAAGGGAGAGAAAATCTTAAGCAGGCTCCACACTCAATGCAGAGCCTGACACAGGGTTTGATCTCACAATCCTGAGATCATGACTGGAACCAAAATCAAGTGTCGGACGCTTAATTGACTATGCCACCCAGATGCCCCTTGTCAGATATTTCTAGCATCTCTACTATTTCAGTGTCAGCATCTATTGATTTTCTTTTCTCATTCAAATTGAGGTTTTCCTGTTTCCTGATAGGATTTTCAGTTAGTGACTCTGAATCTTATTTAAACCTTCCATTTTAGCTGGCTTTTCCTGCCACCACTTCAGCAATGGTGGATTGCTGGGTTGAAGTAAAAGTTCAGTTTCCCCACTAGGCCTCCCTTGATACCCAAAGAAGGGCTCCTCCTCCTTCCTGGAAGGGGTTGGGTGTTCCAGGCCCCATCTGGTTTCTACTGACACTGTGGTGGGCCTGGCCTTAATACCGCTGGGCAGTGGTGGACGTTCTTACTTCTTCTGACCCCATCCCAATGTGGGGATAGTGGAGAACCTCACTACTATTGGGGGAGGGGGTGGAAGTGCTAGTTGGCCACGTGGTCTCCACTGATACTTTGTGTGGGACAGGCTTGTTACCAACCAGTGGGGTTGAATATTCTGGCCTTTTGCTAGTCCTCTCCTTACGGTGTGTTTGGGCACCTCATCATAGCCTTATGTGATTGGAACTCTAGCTCCTCACGTGTCCTTTGCTGATGGACGTGGTCATGGGCAAGTTGTTTGTGTTGTTTAACGTGAGTAGAATGGTTATTTTCTGAAAGTGTTCTGTCTTGTTAGTTTGCTCCTTTCCTGGTCCTTTGGGTAAAAAGTGTAGACTTTTGTTGGGGCTTCTTGGCATTTCTACATTGCCAGTTTCAACCCAGGGAACTTCCCACTGTGTTGGTCCAGCATTCCTGACACCACCATGTCATGTTCCCTTGTCCCTGTCGGTCATCCTTTTCTCTCCAAATTTCAGTTTTCTTATGTTTGTTTTATGTATGATGTCCAAGAGTTTTCGTTGCAGTTAATGGGAAGCGGGAAGTACATCTATTCCATCTTTCTGGAAGCAGAGGTCCCCTGAGTAAGCTCTTCATGTGTAAACCCCATGACATCACAGCTTCAGCATACATGCTTAGATGTTTTCTATGGATCCCCACTGGTTCCAGGATGAGAGTAAAATTTCTCAGTTGTTTCCAAGGGCCTTCATTATTGCGCATGTATTTGCCTCTCCAGCTTCTCATCTTGTTACTATGCCTCAGCAGCTGATTCCCACCATAGGACTACTCTTAGTCCTACTTGATCACCTTCAGAGTTTTCACATTGTTTGTGTTGTTTTATCTCTTTTCTTTCTCCACCCCCTTGTTCTTCCTTCCTCCCTCCTTCCTTTCCTTCCTTCCTCATTAATTCATTTTTACTTGTTTGCTGGAGACATTCTTCACCTGGCAGTCTTACACTCCTCTATAATACGTTCTACCACTGACATAGTTTTCATTTGAATGTTGCTTTACTTCCCTCACTACTAGACTGTCAGTGTCTTGAAAGTAGGAACTTTGACCATTTTACTCATTGATATGTACATGTGCGTGGAAGAGTGCTTGACACATAAAAATCCCCTAGTCAGTATTTGTTGATGAGTGAATGACGAAGTGGAACTTTGCTCTTGGAAACCTTTGACCACTTCCTGAAGTGTCTTCCTACGTTGTGTCTTTACAGGCAGTTCCCAACACACTCATGCCTTACGTACAAATCAGTGGTGCCCGGACGGAGTTACCGTTCAACTCCTGTTGATTGAGATTTCCTTCTTTACTCCTTCCTTCTCCCTAAACTTGTGCTTATATGACTGCTCTTCATTCCTGATGTTTCAGCCTTTCCCAGGGGTGGGACAGAACCATTGAAAATGACGTTGAGAGAAAGGGTAAATCCTCTTTTTAGAATTTTTCCTTCCCTGCCTCTTTTTTCTTGGCCAAGTGCTGGTCTCTGTGCCCTCAATTGCATTCCATCTCTTCAATATCATTCATTCATTTTTAAACCCTTATTATTGTGGTAAAATATATAGAATATAGAAATTAGCATTTTAACCATTTTTTAAATGTACAGATCAGTGGCATTAAACACATTCACATGCTGTGCGACCATCACCCTCCATCTCCATGGCTTGTCATCTTCCTAAACAGAAACTCTCCACCCATCAAACGCCAGCTCCCCATTCCTCCCACCTCCACCCCCTGGCAACCCCCGTTCTCCTTTCTGTTTCTCTGAATTTGACTAGGAACCTCATATACATGCAGTTGTACAACATCTGTCCTTTTGTAACTGACTTATGTCAGTTAGCACATAGTATCTTCATAGTGTCCATGTCGTAGCAGGTGTCAGAATGTCCTTCCCAATACAGCGTCCTATTGTGTATATGTAAACACTCCATGTTGTTTATTCATTCATTCGCCAACCAGCACTGGGTTTGGTTCCCCCTTTTGTTTATTGTAAATAATGCTGCTTTGCACATGAGGTTACATATCTTTGTTCAAGTCCCTGCTTTCTATTCCTTTGGGCATATAGCAAGAAGTGGGATTCCTGGGTTTATATGGAAATTCTGTGTTTAACGTTTTAGGAATTGCCACACTGTTTTCCACAGCAGCTGTACCATTTACATTCCCACCAGCAACATTCATTCATTCTTAATTCAATCCATAAACATCTTTATGGAATTGCTACTCTGTACCAAAAATTATAGTAGGTTCCAGAGGCATAGTGGTCAGGCTGAGGGTAATTATCATCTGTGTCTCATTCATAATTACACCCACACTGCCTTAAACATTTGACATAAGAGCTAGAGATAAAGCATAGGCTCCCTAGGGACCTGCCTGATGAGTGGCCCCAACTATACTCATGGCCGTAAAGGAAAAAAAAGTATCTAAATCACCTTCTAAATCATGTTCCTCTAGCTACTTCTTAAGCAAGATCTTTGTGTGAACAAATATGCATCATTGGTGTCTTTCTATCTTTTCTTCCAATGGCAGTGTTTTATAATATATTTAAACTCCTGGAACACTTAATAAGTTTGTGACTACTTACAATTACTTTTTAAAATCTGCTTTCCTCATCATGCTCTAAACTCCCAGGAGGGTAAGACAGTTTCCTTGTGTCCTCTAACAGACACTCAATAAATACTTGTTGACCATCTGCAGATAAAAATAAAAATTCATCCTCTCATTTAATATTTTTCCATGAGAAAATAAAGGAATGGTTTCTTACCTCCTAAATAAAATAATTATTGTAACCTGTAATGTGCTTCATAACTCCCTTTCCTTTGTTGCCTTGAGACGGGTGGGTTGTGCCTCCATGTTCTATCTCTTCAGCACTAAACTAACTCTCTTTCCCTCTCTCTCTTTCACTGTCCATCTGTCTGTCTCCCCCACACACTATATCATGTAAGTAAAGTATAAAAGAGTGAATGGAAGGAGGGGGGTGAAACTAGGGGAACCTGTTTTCCCCCGTCATGATTCGAAGTCAGATCTCTTCACATCTCAGAAGAGTTCTGTATTATTTTAGGAGTAAGAATGTAGGGAGAAGCTGTGGATTGGGGTGAGATGCTTTGATGGTTCTACCCCGCTGAGTGCTGCCCTTGCCCCATGTGGTTTGCCCGTGCTCCACTCTGAGTGATTCCCAGAGCTCCCATATCACCTGCCACACATTTGATTTTCTGCTTCATTTATGAAGAGTGTTACACGTGTCTTCTTGACTTGGTCATCTCCTTCAGACAGAGACTCTGTTTTATGTTTCTCTTATATGCGACACAGTGCAAAGAAAACTTATTTACTGTGTGTTAATCCCTTATTAAATCCTCATTACTAACAGATTGAATTTGACAATTGTACTAGCAACAGTGAGCTAAGAACCATTTAGTTGGGATGAGCTAACCCACTTTGCTAGTACTGCTTCTTCTGTTTATTCACTAAAACTGGTGTTTAATTACTCCATCTAAATGGTATGGCTCGGGCGCCTGGGTGGCTCAGTTGGTTAAATGGTATGGCTAATCATGGTTCATGAGATCTTTTTTGATAGTCTCTAAGGATTTCTCTTTTTTAAGATTTTATTTATTTATTTGACAGAGAGAGAGCACAAGCAGGGGGAGCAGGAGAGGGAGAAGCAGGATCCCTGCTGAGCAGGGAGCCGGATGCGGGCTCGATCCCAGGACCCTGGGATCATGACCTGAGCCAAAGGCAGATGCTTAACCAACTGAGCCAACCAGGCGCCCTGTCTTTGAGGATTTCTTTCAAAGTTTTGATCCAATTTACTGTTTGCTGTAGTAAAAGTAAACACTCCTACACCTTAGCCATTTTAGAGTGGTTGGCCAAAATTCAGTGCATTTTGGATTTTTCTTGATTTGGGGTTTTTATCTTGGGGGAATGCAAAATTCTGTGTATATCAAATGCAAGTGTAATACTTCTCTTCATATGGGAAGATTTTATAAATAATCGATTTTGTCTTCTTCAGTTGGTCTATGTGAAACATGAAAATGTGACATAAAATTCATATATATACCTAACAACTTCATTGCAAAGCAGCCAAAGTGAAATGGCTGGGATAAAACTGGTATTTAAAACTGAAAGAAGACAATAAACCATCCATGATGGCTGTGAAACCCATCCCACGGAGTCATTTTGCCGTAAACTTTATGTGATGCAGACATTTTATGAAACACTGATTTCATTTTTGTTTCTAACAAAAAGCAGTTGAGATAAGTGAATGACTCAGTAATTGCAATAAACTTTAATATACTAGGGAAGAGCTCTTCAGAGTGCAGGAAAGGAGGTGGACATTCTCAGAAGGGATTATGAAACGGGCCATATGACTACTTCAGACGGACATGCCTTAACCATAAAATGGGATTGAAGTTAGCTGTGTCACATACTCAATTTTGACTCCAAATTATTAGTAATAACAAATTGTTGAAATCTTAAAAATGTTAAAAACTTAAAAAGAAAAATATCACTTAACAAGGTTTCAAAGAAATTAGTATAAACAGAAAAGTTCCTACATGCAATGCTGAAATTTGAGAAAATGATAAAATATAATTTTCTGAATATGACTACATGTCCTGTGATCTTTAAGATTACACATCCTATAATCTTTTAGTGAAACATTCTTCAAGTGAAATATTTATTAAGACTATTAAAATTATACTATTAGACAAAATAAAAACTAGTTAAATGCAACTTTGCAGATATTTTTGAAAATTGTTAAAAAACTATGGTATCCATAAATGTATCAGACTTTCAAAATACCTAAGATAAATAAGCTCTTAATAAATCTATGAGTTAGGGCACTGAATATCAGTAAATTATTTTATTTAGGGAATCTAGCACCAGTTAGTATATGATAGACTAATGTGCCTTTTTGACCACAGGACTTACTATACACATGAAATGCTCTTTTTAATAGGACTAGTGTATTATAAACACTACTTCATTTATTGAAACCATTCAACTCAGTGTGCAATACTTTATGCACCTGTTCCCACACTTGAATTTGCAAGACCTGGGGATCTTGTTCAAATATAGATCTGATTCATTAAGTATGGGGTGGGTGGGGCCCGGGATTCTGCATTTCTGATGGGCTCCCAGAGGATGCTAATGCTACTTATCTGGAGATGACATTCAGAGTAACAGGTTATAAAGAATAGAAAATATCTAGGACAGAAATTCACAATGAATGTGTTTAGATTTCTCTGTTTTTATGGGCTTCAGTTCTTTAATTTGCTAATTTACTTTTGATGCCAGGAATATTTTATACCAATTTATTAAATTTTATTTAAGTGGGTATTAAAATTAGTAATTTTATTTTGTTTCCTAATAACTCTTCTGAAGTGATAAATGTTAAGTATTGTTTGATAACATTACTTTCCCAGTTGGAGAGGCTGATGCAGGAGTGAGCTGTCTTCTTTGCTCTGATACCCATTTAGCAATGTGACGTCAGGCTAGATATTCAGCTCCCTAGGCCTCAGTCTCCTCTTTTAGATCAGAGGTTTTCAAATATTTGCTTTCAGAAATCAGAGTTTGATTTAATGCAATCCCTATCAAAATACCATCAACTCTTTTTCAAAGAAATGGAACAAATAATCCTAAAATTTGTATGGAACCAAAAAAGACCCCGAATAGCCAGAGGAATGTTAGAAAAGAAAAGCAAAGCTGGTGGTATCACAATTCCGGACTTCAAGCTCTATTACAAAGCTGTCATCATCAAGACAGTATGGTACTGGCACAAAAACAGACACATAGATCAATGGAACAGAATAGAGAGCCCAGAAATGGACCCTCAACTCTATGGTCAACTAATCTTCGACAAAGCAGGAAAGAATGTCCAATGGAAAAAAGACCGTCTCTTCAACAAATGGTATTGGGAAAATTGGACAGCCACATGCAGAAGAATGAAACTGGACCATATCCTTACACCACATGCAAAAATAAACTCAAAATGGATGAAAGACCTCAATGTGAGACAGGAATCCATCAAAATCCTAAAGGAGAACGCAGGCAGCAACCTCTTCGACCTCAGCCACAGCAACTTCTTCCTAGAAACATCGCCAAAGCCGAGGGAAGCAAGGACAAAAATGAATGATTGGGACTTCATCAAGATGAAAAGCTTTTGCACAGCAAAAGAAACAGTCAACAAAACCAAAAGACAACTGACAGAATGGGAGAAAATATTTGCAAATGACATATCAGATAAAGGGCTAGTATCCAAAATCTTTAAAGAACTTATCAAACTCAACACCCAAAGAACAAAGAATCCAATCAAGAAATGGGCAGAAGACATGAACAAACATTTCTGCAAAGAAGACATCCAAATGGCCAAAAGACACATGAAAAAGTGCTCAACATCGCTCGGCATCAGGGAAATCCAAATCAAAACCTCAATGAGATACCACCTCACACCAGCGAAAATGGCTAAATTTAACAAGTCAGGAAACGACAGATGTTGGCGAGGATGCAGAGAAAGGGGAACCCTCCTACACTGTTGGTGGGAATGCAAGCTGGTGTAGCCACTCTGGAAAACAGTATGGAGGTTCCTCAAAAAGTTGAAAATAGAGGTACCATATGACCCAGCAATTGCACTACTGGGTATTTACCCCAAAGATACAAATGTAGTGATCCGAAGGGCACATGCACCCCAGTGTTTATAGCAGCAATATCCACAATAGCCAAACTATGAAAAGAGCCTAGAAGTCCGTCAATAGATGAATGGATAAAGAAGATGTGGTATATATATACAATGGAATATTATGCAGCTATCAAAAAAGTGAAACTTGGATGGAACTAGAGGGTATTATGCTGAGCGAAATTAAGTCAATCAGAGAAAGACAATTATCATATGATCTCACTGATACGATGAATTTGAGAAATAAGACAGAGGATCATAGGGGAAGGGAAGGAAAAATGAAACAAGATGAAACCAGAGAGGGAGACAAACCACAAGAGACTCTTAATCTCAGGAGACAAATGGAGGGTTGCTGGGGTGGAGGGGTGTGGGAGGGATGGAGTGGCTGGGTGATGGACATTAAGGAGGGTATGTGCTATGGTGAGTGCTGTGAATTGTGTAAGACTGATGAATCACAGACCTATACCCATGAAACAAATAATACATTATATGTTAATTAAAAAAAAAAATCAGTTTGTTCTTCAAATGACCACTAGTGAAACTGGGCTGGGAATCTGCACCCACTAGAAGCACAGCCATCTTATAATAATTTGACTAACATCAGCACATGAATGCTAATAACCATCTATAGAGAAACACTGTTCTGTCAGTTTGGTTGGTTTTATCGTTTTTATTAGTTTTAAGCTTTTAATTGGTTCTGATGGTCTTCTTTTTCTAATGGAAATGTGAGGCATTTTTGTATACAAGTTTTGCACATCTCCACACTGGCATTAGCTATGCAGGTCTCTACAGTGAACTGGCTAAGCATTTAATTGTTATGAGTCATGAGTCATAGTCATAGTGGTATGGGGTGTCCATAAGCCTAAAACCAAATACAAAATATTTTTTTTAAAAATTTGGTTGTGTAAAACTTTGGTTTCAAACATTTGTTTTTATACAAATAATAAAATAACTACTGTTTTCTCTTTTTAGAATCAAGTCACTTAGAGCAACAACTTGAGGAAGCCAACTCTGTGAGGAGAGAGCTAGATGATACTTTTCGACAAGTCAAGGCTTATGAAAAACAAATCAAAACACTACAGCAAGAAAGGGAAGAATTAAACAAGGTAAAAATATATGGATAGATTGTTAAAGCTGCTTTTGGATTTTTAACCTTGTTTAATTTGTATACCAAAAGCTTTCCTAGTGGGTTACATAACCTAATGTATATTTTGTCTGTAAAATGTTGGTTTAAAAATTTAAGAATTATTTTGGTGTATGTCATTTGATTAATAGCTAGTAATGAAGAAATTTTTATATTCTCAAGATTTTAAAGTTCAGAATCATTCTTTTGAAAAGTTAATAATCAAAGGACTTGATTAAAAGTAAATGTTATTGAAAAATATAAAAAAGAATAAGCAAATAGCCATATTTAGTATCTATGGAAAAATTAAAAATGTAGGCATATTTTCATTGTGATTTGCTGATATGAACATTCTTAAAAGATTATAATAAAAAAATTTCTTTAGTGTTTTAATTATTTTTAAAATGTCAGTTTATCTTTCAAAGCATGGATGAACAAGCTAAAGTTATTTTCATAAGAACTTTAACACTCAAACAGTATTTGTGAATATCAACAAAATTTATTAATAGCAAAGACTCTCTAACACATCCAGTAGGGCAAATAATATTCAAGCACCAGAGAAGAATACTTTACCTAAACCATTCAGTGTATGTACTTTGCCTTTCATAAACAAGTAAAAAAGAAGTTGGAATTAATACTAGCCAACACAATAAAGAAATGAGTGATTTATGGCATAGTATAAATTGTATTCAATGATATAGTATATAATTGAATTTCTTTTTGGGGAAGATTTTGAAGTCTTGCTGCCAGTAAAGAAATGGAGGCAATTAAAAATAAAACAAATAACCTTTTGCTGAGGAAGCTAATCAGAAAGACTAAGAGAAAAACTATATAAGGGTTAAATTGAATTAGATTAGTATATTTTTACTTTTTTCTTAGTGCAATTACAAGCAATGTGGTGTACAGACCCATTTAAATTCGTGGCCAATCTAATAATTCAAATTTATAACATGTTCTATTTGTTTTAATAATATTATAGTAATATTATTGGTAATTATTATGTATTTAAATGTAGGATTATTCAGCCAAACTTAGTAAACATAAAAAGGATGAGAATCTGATATCTAGATATAAAGTAACATATATCTTGGCTATTTTAATAAGTTTTAATATTAAAAATCCTTTTAGTATATTTTGAGAAGAAGGTAGTGCTATAAGGAAACATATTGATAAAGAATTTTGAGTGATTTGCTTAATATCCTACAGGCAGCAGTTACTCCTTTTAAGATATTTTTCATTTGATACATTTAAAAGAATAAATATAACATTATATGAGTTTTGATGCAAATAATATAACGCACACCTCTGAACCTACCATCTAACTTAAGAAATAGAACATCACCAATTTTGTGGCATAGCCCTGGCCGGTCTTTTTTTTTTTTTTTTAAATCCCTTTCTCCCTACTTCCCTGAAAGTGGTGATCACTGTTCTAAATTTTATGTCAATCATTTCCTATTGAGAAAAATTTTTATTACATATTAGTATATCTCTAAACAATATATCATATATAATAAAATAAATGTATGTGGTGACAGATGGTAGTTACATTTCTCATGGTGAGCACTGAGTAATGGATAGAATTGTCGAATCACTGTGTTTACACCTGAAACTACTGTAACATTGTATGTTAATTATACTTCAATAAAAATAAATATAAATGCCAGTGCCAAATACTGAAGATGAGATTATAATCTGATATATTATTTTTGGAAAGCTAATTTGCAAAGAGTATCCAAAGCCTTAAAATACTGAAATACTTGATATAGTAAACTCCATTTGTCAAAATTTAAGAAGATAACCAGACGTTCAAAGATTTGGTCACTGAGAAATTTCTCACCACGTTTATAAAAGAAAAATATTAGGAAGAACTGAAATGCCCGACCAATTCATATGATGGAATAGTGTGGCTTGGTGGCTAAAGAATTTTTAATGCCATAGGAAATTAAAAAAATATATATATACATATAATTTAGTGTTGATTTTTTCTGAGCTTTATAAAATGGTATATGCAATTTTTTGCAATTTGTTTTTTTCACTCATTATATTTCTAATATTCATCCATATAGCTATAAAGCATTCATTTAGTTGCTGTATAGTATACTATTATGTGAACACTCCAGAATTTACTTACTCCATTTTTTGTGTATAGACATTAAGGCTGCTTATACTTGGCAACTACTGTAAATGAACATTCTTGAATGTATATGCTGATATGCACACACTTGCATATACAAACACTAGTAGAATAATTGCATCATAAGTAATGAAGATATTCTTTTTTTATGATAATGCCAAATCATTTTCCACTGATTATACCTATTTATACTTTCACTCCCACCACCTAGTGTTTATTCAACAATACTTCGTATTACTAGATATATTATTTTGGCCAACCTAGTTGAAATTGATATTTTAGGTCTAGAATGATGTTTTGTTATAAGGTCTTAACTTCTCTAATTACTAATGAGGTTGAGTATCTTACATATGCCCATTTATCATTTATATTTCTTCTTTTGTGAAATGCCTCTCAGTATCCTTTGTATATTTTTCTGTTGGGATGTTTGTCTTTTTCTTATTGGTTGGTTAAGAATTCTTGAAAATTTCTATATTAATCTTTTGTCAGTTGTGTGTTACAGATATCTCCCAGTTGGTGGCTTGTCTTTTTGCTTTCTTTATGGAAGTTCTTAGTTTTAATGTAGTCAAGTCTTTCAGTTTTTCTTTTTAAAGTTTTGCTGGCTTGTGTAAGAAATCTGAGGTTAAAAATTCTCAGTTTTTTTTAAAGTGTTCTGTTTTTATTTTGAAGTTTTAAAGTTCTTTCATCTTTAAATTTTTAATATACCAGAAATTTATTTTTTCATATCATGTGAGATAAGGATCCAATTTTAGTTTTTCCTGTGTATCTAACCAGTTGTTCATTTACTAAATAGCCCCTCTTTTCCACAGTGATGTGCAAGTTAACCTCTGTCATATATTACATTTCCATTTTTGAACGAGTCTACATCTCATTCCTTAAAAACTGATGGGATTTTGATTAAAATTGCATTAAATCTGTAGAGTAATTTGAGGAGAATTGACATCATTACAGTATTGAATCTTTAAGTTCTTACTATCTTACTAAGTTCTTACTTAAGTTCTTACTATCTGTGTTTATTAATATTATTCCAAATGCACACACAGATTTCAAGAGCAGAACGTAGTATTGTGATGTATGTAGAGCACAAATAACCACATCCCTCCTCTGTGTGCTAATTCTTACCTCTGGTAGCAATGCAATGAGAGCTAGATAGACAAAACCCTACATATATGGAGTCTATGTTGTGAATGTGAGGAACCCCGAAAAAGTGAGTCAGGGTGTTTATATAAAGGAGAGTGGTGGATGCTTCCTACTTCCCGCCTCATCTCCACCTACCCTTTTGAGAGTCTCCTTGGAAATGTAAAGAGAAGGATTTAGGACTCTTTGAAATATAAATAAATCACTTCAGTGGAAAGATAAGCCCAGAGTCTCAGGCTCTATAAAGAGGATCACTCCCTGATCCAGGCTCCTCTCTCTCTCCCCATCTCTGTTGAAGTATAAACACATACATCCAGGAGTTAAATCTCTTTGGAGTTTCTCACGCTAAATTAGTCAGAAATTACAAGGCTTGCTTTTAGCCCAGGCCCCAAGTTTCAGTAAAATTTGTTTACAAAGGCCTATCTGTAGAAAAATATAAAAATATTTTATCTAGAGCCCCATAGTCTTTCTATCCACAAACATGGTGTATCTCTCCATATCTTTAACATCTTTTAAAATGTTTTTTCATGAAATTTTATGCATGTCTTATTTGCCTTTCTTTAAATTTATTCTATTTTTTGATATTTTAAATGGTATCTTTAAAATTATATTTTCTTACTGATTTCGTTCCAGCATCATTGCTAAATTCTTATTAATTGTACTAATATATTTGAGATTCTTTATGGTTCTCTGCAAATAATGACAGTTTGGTTTCTTCTTTTGGTTTTTATGACCTTTCTTTCTTTCCTTGTCTTACTGTATTAGCTAGAACCCACAGTACAATGTTGAATAGAACTCGTGATAGCAGGCTTCCCTGTCTTATTCCTGATTTCAGAGAAAATGCCTTTACTGTTTCACCACTAATAATATTTTCTGTAAGTTTTTGGTAATACTTTTTATCAGGTTAAGAAAGTTATCTTCTATTCCTATTTTGTGGTCATTTTTATCAAGAATGGGTATTGGACTTATTAAATGTGCTTTTCTGTACACTATTGCAACCAATTTCTAGGAATTTGTTAATATCTATTGATGTAATTAAATGATTGTTCTTTAATAACTTGGTTTGGTAAATTACATTGACAGACTTTTCTAATGTTAAACCATTTTTGCATTTCTGGGTTAAACCTAAATTGCATATGTATTATCTCCTAAATAATAATATGCCAGTATATGTAACATTTATGTAATAGCACTGTAATTGGAGTGCTTTGCATATATCAGATCATTTAATCTTTATAAGAGCCTTGTGATTTAGGTATTATTATTATTATGATTATTATTATTCTCATTTTATAAATGGTGAGACCAAGCACAGAGAGGTCAAATACACTTGCTAAGTTCATAGAGCTAGAAAGTGGTGGAGCTGGAATTTTAACACAAGGAGTCTATCCAGAGTTCATGCTTATCTATGTCACTGGAGTTTATTTGCTAATGTCTTTTTTTGTTGTTGGATTTTTTGTTTTCATCAATATGATTGGCTTGTAATTTTTTTCTACTCTGGTGTTTTTGTGATATCAAGGTTATACTGGTCTCATAGAATGAGTTGGGTAGCATTGCCTCTTTTTTCTCTTTGTAAAAGTTTGTATAAGAGGAATGTTTATTCCTTGAAACCCTGGAGGAATCACTTGTGAAACCACCTGAGTTTGGAATTCTCTGTCACTGAGGGGATAGGGAAAGTTTGTTGACTATTGTAGGTACTTTAATTATTATAGGGCTATTTAGGCATTCTATTTCTTTGTGAAACAGTTTTGATAAATTGTATTTTTGTAGGAATTCGTTCATTTCAGAAGCTAACAAATTTATTGGCATAAAATTTTTCATTATATTTTCATTAGCTTTTTTGATTTCTTCCAGATTTGTAGTTATAACCTTTTTCCTTTCTTAATATTATTTCTTTTTGCATTTATTATTCTCTCCTTGTTTGATCTCACCAGATGTTTGCCTGTTTTATTTTCTCAAAGAACCATCTTTTGCCTTTGTTGATGTTCATTATCCCAACATTTCTGTTTTTTAGTTTATGTCCTGATTTTTATTATCTTCTCATATTGGCAAAAGCATTAATGTGTTCTGTCTCTTTTTATGTGGAATTTCATTGAATTTAAACCGTTTTTTAAATTTCAATGTAAGTATTTCAAGCTATAAATCTCCCCTTAAGTAAACCTTTTACTGCATCCTCAAGTTTTAATATATCTACTAAACATTTTTGTTGTTTTTTGTTATTTTCACTTTGTTTTTAGTTCTAAATATTTTAACATTCTTTATGACTTTTCTCCTTGACCAGTGAGTTATTATGGAATTTAGCCTTTTTACCTTTGATTTCTATTTTAATGGTGATGATTTTAAAGAACTTGATCTTTAATATCTGTTCTTTGAAATCTGCTGAGACTTGTTTCATGGCCTAGACAGACTGTTAACATTTTTTATTTTTTACTTACTTTTATTATTATTTTTTTAAGATTTCATTTTTAAGTAATCTCTATACCCAGCGTGGGACTTGAACTTACAACCCTGAGATCAGGAGTCACACACTCTACCAACTGAACCAGCCAGGCACCAACAATTTTTAAATGTTCACTATGTGCTTGAGAAGAATAGGGTGCAATATTGGGTGCAAGCTTCTACATATGAAGCTTGATTATCTTCTCTATATTCACTATTTTTTAACTGCTTGGTTTATCTATTAATGATTGTCAAATCGAAACTTCTCATTATGGTCGTGTGTTTACCAATTTTGCTATGATGTTCTTGGCAATTTCTTCATAATTTATTTTGAGTCTGTCTTGTGGAATGCATAAAAGTTTAGAATAGCATTTCTTTCTAGTGTTGAATTTTATCATTGTGTAGGACATTCTCCTTAATAATAATGCTTTTTCTATTAACGTCTAGATATTATTTTTTTAATTTGGTATAACAAATTTGGCCCTTTTATATTTATTTTGACTACTAATGTGTATAGACATGTTTCTACCAAATTACTTTCTGCTTTACGTTTGTCATGATGCTTTTCCTGTGCCTATCTTTGTTTCCTTTCTTGCCTTTTTAAAATTGTGGTAAAATACATATAATATAAAATCTTTCCTAACCATTTTTAAAATGTACAGTTCAATAGTGTAAAATACATTCACATTGTTGTGCAGTGAATCTCCAGCATTTTTTCATCTTGCAAAATTTTTTCTTGAATTTTAATTGAAGTGGGGTTTTTTTGTTTTTCTTCCCACTTTACTCACTACTTGTTTTAACAGTTTCTAGTATCTGCTCTTGAATTTTATCATGCATATTTAACAAAGTCTAAATTTAGTATCTGAAACCATACCTCTCAAACCTTTAACTCTGTTATGTCTTCCCAACATTGGTGGTGTTTTTTACTAATGTTTTACTTATATCCTTTTTGTTTACTGTCCAGATGAGACATTTTTATAATGTAGTCTCATTCACTTGTTTGTTTACATTCACATTTATGTTTACCGGTTTCCTAGTCCTCCATTTCTCTGTCATTATACTTTGCTTTTAAAATTATTTTTCTTTTTCCTGAAGTAAATCTTCAGAGGTTCCTATTTAGTGGAGATCTGATTGTGATAAGCTCTGTCAGTTTTTGTTTATATGAATCTAATTATTTAGCCTCCTACTTGAAAAGGAATTTTTCTGGGTGTACAATTTTAATTACTTTTTTATCTCATTAGAAACATTTCCCCCTGTTTCTATTGTTACTTCTTAGTCTATCCTTTTTTGTTTTTGTTTTTGAGGGTGGAAAATAGGTGATTTGTCTTTTTTCACTGATTTCTTTTAAGGACATTTATTTTTATTTGGTGCTGCACAATTTTATTTTTTAAAAGTTTCTGGATTTGAGCTTTAACATTTTTTTCTTGATTCATAAATGTGGAGCTTACTGCATTGATGAATTCAGGTCTTTAATTTTAACACTTATATTTTTACATTTCTAAATGTTCTACACAGTTGTTTTATAAATCTGCCTGGTCGTTTTTAATAGTCTTTTGTCATTTTCCCATTAAATTGATTTCTTTTTACTTCCTCACATGTTTCATACATACGAATTTTATGTTAATATTTTATAATTCTAATGTCCAAATACCATTGGAGTTTGTTTTTATTGTTTCTGTTCTTTCCTTATGGTTGTTTGTTCTTTGGGTGTTTGGGAATCTATGGTTGTGAGCTCATATTACTGTGCTCATAAAAATCCTACATTTCATTGAGGCTCTTTACTCAAAAATGATTTGCATTTCCTTTTGCCAGAAGGCAGACTTGAGTGCTTTAACTCCCTCTAAGTTTCTCACTTTGATCCGGGAGTTTATTTAGCTTTCTCTCCTTGCTTCTGGCCTAAGGCTTAGTCTCCACATAAGAGCATTCCTTGTTTTACTGTCACTTGTAATGATTCAGTATAATTTTTTAAAATCTCACAAATATCCATTCCATTTCACAAATCTTTATTTTTTATTGTTATGTTAATCACCATACATTACATCATTAGTTTTTTTTTTTAATATTACAAAATCTTTTAATTGGTATTAATATTACAACAGAGATGGACAATTCCATACTCCCCTGCTGCCTACTACAGATTGCATTTTATTATTTAAATGGTTTGAAGAGATAATTAAAATGTTTCTTTAATATGTTTCTTTAAATTTTTTATTGTTATGTTAATCCCCATACATTACATCATTAGTTTTTGATGTAGTGTTCCATGATTCATTGTTTGTGAATAACACCCAGTGCTCCATTCAATACATGCCCTCTGTAATACCCTTCACCAGGCTGACCCATCCCCCACCCCCTCCCCTCTAGAACCCTCAGTTTGTTTCTCAGAGTCCATAGTCTCTCATGGTTCGTCTCCCTCTCCAATTTCCCCCCCTTCATTTTTCCCTTCCTACTATCTTTTTTTTTTTAACATGTAATGTATTATTTGTTTCAGAGGTACAGGTCTGTGATTCAACAGTCTTACACAATTCACAGCGCTCACCATAGCACATACCCTTTATTTTGACCATCGTATCTGGTGTTCCTATACTCTTTATTTATTTGTAGAATCTAAGGTACTGGCAGATTAAATCAGCTGTTCATCACAGTTAGCATGTTAGCATCAGGAATCGAGAATAATAACAGAGCACCCTGCTATTCATATCTGTTCAGAAGTAGTTGATTTCTTTTAATTTTGTCCTCAGATGAATAATTTTGGCTCTTCTTGACTTCATGATAGCTACTTTGATGGCCAAAATTGGTCCCTAGGTTGCAGAATTGGTAACTTTATTCTTTTTACAAAACTGTAGGAACTAGTCCAGGCTAGTGAGCGATTAAAAAACCAGTCCAAAGAGCTGAAAGACGCACACTGTCAGAGGAAACTGGCCATGCAGGAATTCATGGAGATCAATGAGCGGCTAACAGAATTGCACACCCAAAAACAGAAACTTGCTCGCCATGTCCGAGATAAGGAAGAAGAGGTGGACCTGGTGATGCAAAAAGTTGAAAGCTTAAGGCAAGAACTGCGCAGAACAGAGAGAGCCAAAAAAGAGGTTAGTAGTCAGGCAGATTTTCTAGTGCCCATGGGGTAGTGATTAAAGCTGCTTTTCCAGATTAGTGGAATAATGTATATCTCCTTCTTTAATTGTTGAAAACCTTTTTTTTTTTTTTTTTTAGTTTGGTTATTTTATTAAATACGAATTTCAACATTTGAGTTATCTTCTTGTTATAAGGTAAATTCCCATGGGGAAAAGCATTTTATTGGAAAAACAATTATAACCATGACATCTGCTCTTTTAATTTTATTTTAAAGCTGGAAGTTCATACAGAAGCTGTGGCTGCTGAAGCATCTAAAGACAGGAAACTGCGTGAACAGAGCGAGCACTATTCTAAGCAACTGGAAAATGAATTGGAGGGACTAAAGGTAGCGTCTGATTTCACATTTGTGAAGTTGAATTAATTTTCTTCTCTTTAGGCTTAACAGGAGTGTTAATTTATGTACTCTCTTTGACATGGAGTAAAAACTAGCTATCCTTCAAACCTAGTATTCTTAATTCTCATTCCTACTAGTAGAAAGCTGATGTAGACTTCCTCAACATTCTGGAAGGAAAGGGAAGGTTGTGTTTAGTGTGGAGAAGAAATCTATTGGAAAAGAGCTCAAAATATTTAGGTGGACAAGATTGGGGGGCATGGTTAGATAACCAGACCCTCTATTTTATAAATGACATAGGAGAGGCTCAAGGATAGCTCTGCAGATACTTCTGTTAGGTGGGATGAGATGATAATGGGCATGGGCCAACACATCTGAGCAGAAGTGCTTAGCAAAGGAAATCCTGTGTCAGCTTTAGAGTTGGACTGCTTGATTTTACCTCCTAGCCTCATCAGTTACTAGCCATGTAATGCTGGACAAAACATTTAACCTCCACTTTAATTTTCCTATCTGTAAAACCCTATCTTACTGGTTTTATGTAGGGAGTATATGCATATATATGTAAAGCGCTCAATAACTCTTAGCTTTGATAATAATGTATATGTCAAAGTGAGAGAATTGGGATTAAATTGACATCCTATTTCTACAACACTAAATTAAAATCTGAATATGATGCCTGCCTTTTCTTCACTCTGACCTTAGCAAAACCGTCTCCTCTGTGCTGTCCACCAGCCTTCACCTACACCTTCTACTTGCATAACCATGCACAGTCTAGTCTTACTCATCTGGCAAATATAAGAATCAAGTTGAATGTCATCTCAGGGAGTCTGTGCTACTATAGAATTCTGTTAATAACTTTAGCATAGCTTTTATTGTATTTATCCACAAAATGTCTCCCTGCCTAAACTGTGACCAAACCTATTGAAAACATGTACATATAGTATTAACCTGGCTCAGGGCCAGATTTTAATACTTGTTTAATAATTGTGTTAAATCAATGAATGAATGTAGAATTGGTCAGAACTTTTTCTCTGCCTATTGAATATTAGTGGTTGCAAATGAGTTTTCTCTACTATATATATAAACTCTAGATTTTATTTCTTATTTTAGGGATTGATTTATTTGTTTTTAATTTTTTGCTTTATCATGATTGCACAGTCTTGGTCACCTTTCCCAAGTAGAGGTGTTTCTCCTATGTACTTATGCTTCTGTAACAGGATTAGTGTATGGAACTCATTACATTACTGTCTCAAATAATTTTCAGTCAGGGACTGTTTTGTTTCCAGCACTGGTTTTGGTGATTTGGGTAACAAACAATTATAAAGTACAGACTAGAAGGAAGCTTAGAGATTATTTGCATTTGAGGAAATTGAGACCCAAAAGAGTTAAGGATTATGTAGTCATAAGTGATAAAGTATAGTTTAAATATAGATTATTATTAAATATGGATTTTCTAACTCAGTGCCATGTTCTAGCCACTAGTCTGCTTTTTTTTTTTTCTGTAATAAATACTGCTGCTCTGAAAGCTTTGAATCACATGTATTTACTGACTAATCAAATGTGCATAATCGCTTGTATCATTTATAAATTTGAGATAATAATAGAACTACCCAATGTTAATGCATTTAAAATGCTTTGCCCAGGGCCTGGCAGAAAGTAAAGGCTCAGCAAGTTGGCTGTGATTATTATCATACTATAATTTCTTGAGGATATTTTCTAAAACTGGAATATCTTGGTTTAATTTCTTATAAACCTATTTTGAATTGGTTTTGAAACCTATTTTGACCATTCTAAAAGGCTGTAGGAACGAATAACAGAAAATTCAGTATCCCATTTCCAATAATGCATAGAACATATAGACAGAAGATCAGTAAGGATAAAAAGGTCTTGAACAACACTATAACCAACTAGACCTTCCACTCAACACAGCAGAACACACATTCTTCTCAAGGGCACATGGTATATTCTCCAGGATAGGCCAGATGTTAGGCTACAAAACTAGTCTCAAAAATATAAGAAGATTGAAGTCATACAAAATATCTTCTCCAGCCACAATGGAATGAAGCCAAAAGTCAGTAACATAAGGAAAACTGGAATGTTAAAAAATATGTGGAAATAAAACAAGATACCCTTAATCAGTGGATCAAGGAAGAAATCAAGGGGAATTAGAAAAATACCTACAGAGGAATCAAATGAAAACACCACACTGGATGCAGTGCTCAGAGATTTATAGCTGTAAATAACTATATTTAAAAAAGAAGAAAGGTCTCAAATCAGTTACATAATTTTATATCTTATGGAACTAGAAAAATAAGAGCAAAGGAAACTCAAAGCTAGCAGAAGGAAGGAAGAAAGGAAGATTAGAGCAGAGTTAAATAAAATGAGAATAGAAAAATAATGAGAATGAAATGAAAAGTTGATTCTTTTGAAAGATAAACAAGATTGACAAACCGTTAGCTAAAAGCATACAAATTACTTAAAATGACTCAAGAAAAAAAATAGAAAATCTAATAGACATATAACAAAAAGTTGTAATCAGTAATAAAAAGACTTCTGACAAAGAAAAGTCCAGGGCCAGATGCTTCCACTAGTGAATTAAACCAAAGATTTAAAGAAGAATGAACACCAATCCCTCTTAGACTTCTCCAAAGATGACAAGAGTAGGAAGTACTTCTCAACTCATCCTTTAAGGTCAGCATTACCCTGATACCAAAGCCATATTAAGAACATTACAAGAAAAGAAAATTACAGACCAGTATTTGTAATGAATATAGATGTATAAATCCCCAGCAAAATGCTGGCAAACCAAGTCCAAAACCATATTTAAAAGATTATGCACCATGACAGTGGTTTATTTCAGGAATATAAGGGTGGTTCAATGTAAAAAAATAATATAATACATGACATTAATAGGACCTGGAAGGGGGGATGATTATCTTAATTGAAGCACATAAGTCATTTCACAAAATCCAACATCCTTTCAAAATGAGAACTCCCAGAAAACTAGGAATAGAAGGAAACATGTTCAACATGATAAAAGATATTTATGAAAAGTCCACAGTTAACATCATACTCAATGTTGAACAAACAAAAACTTTCTTCCTAACATTAGGAATGAGACAAGGATGCCCATGTTTACCACTGCTATGTAATATTCTACTGGAGTATCTAGCCAGAAGAATTAGACAAGAAAAAGAAATAAAAGGCATCCAAACTGGAAAGGAAGAAGTAAAACTATCTCTGTTCACAGATCACATGACCCTTTATATAAAAATATTCAAAAGAATACTACCAGTTTCCAGTCCAGCATATAAGAAGCTTGGAAGCCACTATGTTTGAACAAGTAAAAAGCTGAATAAATAGAAAAACCAACAACTCTTCTTATACCTGTAGGAGAAGTGACATCACAGAATAAGCTGCTGCCCCTAAATTTGGAGAGACTAACAGGCAAATACAGAGACTCACAACTTAGCAGAAACCTTTGTAGGAATCAGTGCCAGTGTTTGGAAACCTGAACTACAACTGAGAAATCATTAGAGGCTCAGTGTAGACGGGTCTGAGATATAAAATCTCCAGGGAACCCAGTCAGTGGGGGTGCTTTTGTGAGTTTTGCCTCCTGGACCTCTACCAGGTTCTCACAATGAGTATCAGAGCAAAATGCCTTGTGCTAACAATAGGGGAAACCATTTGGAAATAAGCCAGAGTATCCTGTTCCTCTTAACAAGGTCTGCCCTCAAGAGAAACTCTTCAACCAGAACTGAACTTGCTCAAGTTTTATCAGAGCCCAGTGGACTTGAGAGAAGGAAGACACCCAATCCCAACCTGCTGTAGTCATCCTGTCCAAACTAAGGGGGAGAGAATAGCTGACAAGGTTGTCTGACTTTTATAGTCCAGAGGCACCAGCTCAATAAAACAGTGATATCTAATCCTAGGACTATAGAACACTTTCCCTTCCCCCACAACTTACTGCCACATTACTAAAAGCCTATTTACAGCTGTTCCTTTTACCCAGCACATCATGTGCCGCCTATCAACAAAAAATTATAAGATATACTGAAAGACAGGGGCGCCTGGGTGGCTCAGTTGGTTAAGCGACTGCCTTCGGCTCAGGAGTCCCGGGATCGAGTCCCGCATCGGGCTCCCTGCTCAGCGGGGAGTCTGCTTCTCCCTCTGATTCTCCCCCTCTCATGCTCTCTCTCTCTATCTCATTCTTTCTCTCAAATAAATAAATAAAATCTTAAAAAAAAAAAAGATATACTGAAAGACAAAACACAGTTGGAAGGGACAAAGCAAGCATCAGAACCAGACTCAGATATGGCAGAGATGTTGAAATTATGAGATTGGGAGTTTAAAACTATGATTAGTTGATGTGCTGAGGGCTTTAATGGGAAAGTAGAGAACATGGAAGAATTAAATGAACAATGTAAAGAGAGGTGGAAATTCTAAGAAAGAACCAAAAAGGAAAAGCTGAGAAAAGAATTTCTGAGCTTGAGGATATCTAAGTAGAAACTGACAAAAGTGAAAGGCAAAAAGGAAAAAGATTGAAAAAAAAAAAAGAGAGAGAATATCCAAATACTGTGGAGCAACTATAAAAGTTATAACATAGTTCTAATGGGAATACCAGAATGAGAAGAAAGAAAGGGACAGAAGAAATATTTGAAACAATAATGACTGAGAATTTTCCCCAAATTAGTATCAGACACCAAACCACTGATCCAGGAAGGTCAGAGAATACCAAATAGGATAAATGTGGAAAGAACTACACCTAGAGATACCATTTTCAAATTATAGAAAGTCAAAAATAAACAAAAATCCTGAAAGCCAAAGCAAAAAAATAGAGGATATAAGACAAGGATTGCACATGACTTCTTAGAAACTCATGCAAACAAGAAGAGAGTAGAGGTGAAATATTTAAAGTGTTGAGAGAAAAGGAGTAGAAGACAAAAATAGGAATAAAGAACAAGGGCAATAAATAGAAGACAGTAGCAAATATGGTAGATATTAATCCAAAAATATCAGTAGTCACTTAGAATATCAGTGGTCTAAGTACATCAGTTATAAAATAGAGATTGTGTCAGATTGGATCAAAAAATATCCAACTGTATGTTGTCTATAAGAAGCCCACTTTATTGTTTTTTTAAAGATTTTCTTTATTCATTTGAGAGAGAGAGAGAGAGAACGACACAGAGAGCACAAGCAGGGAGGGGAGAGGAAGAGGGAGGGGAGAGGCAGGCTCCCACTGAGCTGGGAGCCCTATGTGGGGCTCTATCCCAGGTCCTGGAGATCATGACCTGAGCTGAAGGCAGACGCTTAACCATCTGAGCCACCCAAGCGCCCAAGAAACCCACTTTAAATATAGAGGCAGATATAGATTAAAAGTAAATGGATGAAGAAAGATATCATGCTAACACCAATGAAAAGAAAGTGGGAGTAGCTATATTAATTTCAGAGTGGAATTCAGAGTAAGGAAAGTTCTTTAGGAATAAAAAAGGCATCACATAATGATAAAGGAATCAGTTATTCAAGAAGAAGTAGCAAAACTTAACGCGTAGACATGTAAATGTGTGAGTGCAAAAACTGATAGCTCTGCAAGGAAAAACAGATGAATCTACTATTATAGGTGGAAACTTCAGCACCCCTATTTCAGAAATGAAGACAGGAGGCGTAAAATCGGTAAGGACATAGGTGAGCTCAACAGCATCATCAGTCACATGGATATAAGGCAAATCTACAGACTGCTTCATATAACAGCAGAATATGCATTCTTCTCAAGCTCACATGGAACATCCACCAAAATAGACCACACATTCTGGTCTATAAAACAAACCTTAACAAATCCTTAAGAAATTTAAGAGATTAGGAGTCATTCAACGGCTGCTCTCAGACCAAAGTGGAATTAAACTAGATGTCAACACCAGAAATATAGCTGGAAAAAATTCCAAAATATTTCTAAATAACTTCTAAATAACACATGAGTTAAAGAAAATGTCTTGAGAAAATTTTAAATATTTTGAACTAAATAGAAATGAAAACAAGTTTAACTTACTAAAATTTGTGGGATATAGTGAAAGCAGTGTATAACATTGAATGCATATATAAGAAAGAAAAAGATCTAAAATTAATCATCTTTCACTTTAGATACTAGAAAGAGAAGAGCAAATTAAATCTGAAGTAAACAGAAGAAAACAAATAATAAAAATTAGAGCCAAAACTGATTAAATTGGAAACAGGAAAAAAATCAATGAAATCAAAGCTTATTCTTTGAAAAGATAGTAAAATTGGTTAAGTCTTTTCTCAGGCTAATTAAGAAAAAAAGAGATCCCTTTCATCTATTTTTGATAGTAATTATATCAACAAGCCTCCCAGCATTAAACTGTTCTAACCTTTGGGAATCAGTTGCTCATACAATAATCGAATTCCAATACAGCAATGGGTTAGGATTGTTAACATTTTATTAACAAGTTTTGTTGTTAAATTTATACTGAGATGAGTCTATGATTTTATTATTTGTATGCTCTTTTGGTTGGGTTTTGTTTCAGGGTTATGTTAACTTTATATAAAGGGAGGCTTTCCCTTTTCTTTGTACTCATGGAAATAAACTTTTTGAAATCTGAAAGAATTCTTCTATAACACATTCTTTGTTATACTGTAGCTTTATTAATGCTTTATTTTTCATTCATTTTGAGATAATTTGGTTCACTTTCATTTTTCCAGTAAAAATGTCTTTCAAACAGATTTTCAAATTTATAAGCATAGGGGTGAGTACTTTATATAAATTTAATAACTTCCCTGGATACTTGAAAAGAAGGGGATTACCTGTCGATAATAGTTTATATTATTTCATACACTTGCATTTCTCTTGACACTATAGTTTCTCGTTAAAGTTTTCTGTAATAAATCTTTTTGCAAAGAATATAGTGGTTCTGTTTTGCATGCTGTGCTTTCTGCTATATTTTTAAAACTCTTATTATAAAATAAAATACAGATAAAACCAAAAATAAAAAAGAGAGAAGACACTACTAATATTAGAAATCAAAAAGGGGACATCCCTACATATCCTATGTACATCAAAAGGTTAATAAAGGAATAATGTGAATAACTTTGTGCACACAAATTTGATAACCTAGATGAAATGGAGCAGTTCCTTTTTTTTTTTTTAAAGATTTTATTTATTTATTTGAGAGAGAGAATGAGAGAGAGAGAGCACATGAGAGGGGGGAGGGTCAGAGGGAGAAGCAGACCCCCCGCAGAGCAGGGAGCCCGATGCGGGACTCGATCCCAGGACTCCATCCCAGGACTCCAGGATCATGACCTGAGCCGAAGGCAGTCGCTTAACCAACTGAGCCACCCAGGCGCCCTGGAGCAGTTCCTTGAAAGACACAAGCTGCCAAAGCTGACACAGAAGAAATAAATAATCTGAAGAGGATTCTGTCTATTAAAGAAATTGGATCAATAATTAATAACCTTCCAGAAAAGCACCAGGACCAGATATGTTCACTGGTGAATTCTACAAAACATGAGGAAGAAGTCATACTAATTTTCTACAATCTCTTTGAGAAGACAGAGGCAGAGGGAATATTTACTAAGTCATTCTATGACACCAGCATTACACTACTAAAACTAGACAAAGACATTACATGAAAAAAGAGCCACAGACCAACATGCCTTATAGACACAGATGAAAAAATCTTCAACAAAATATTAATAAATTGAATCCAACAATATGTAATAAGAATTACACACCATGCCCTAGTGGGATTTTTATCCCATGTATGCAAGACTGACTCAGAATTTTAAAAAAAAAATCAGTGAATAAAATGTATCACATCAATGGACTAAAAAATAAAAATCACATGATCATCTCAATACATGCAAAAAAACCATCTGACAGCATCCAACATCTATTCAAGATAAAAACTGTCAATAAATTCTAAACCTGGTAAAGAATATCTAACAGAAAATGAGCTAACATTATACTTGTGAGAAACTTGACACTTTCCCACTAGGATCAAGAGCATGGTGAAGATGTACCTTTCACCACTACCTTTCAACATTGTATTGGATGTCCTAGCTAATGTAGTAAGACAAGACAAAATAAGAGGTATACAGATTCTGAAAGAAGATGTAAAACTGTCTGTTCAGGGATGACATGATCATCTATATAGAGAATCAAAAAAAGTTGACAAAACAACTGGAACTAATAAGCCATTATAGGAAGATTGCAGGATACAAGGTTAATACACAGCCAGTCACTTTCCTGTATAACGGTCATGAACAAGTGGAATTTGACATTTAAAACTCAATACTATTAATATTAGTACCCATAAAAATGAAATACTTAGGTATAAATATAATAAAATATGCACAAGAGCTATATGGGGAAAACTATAAAACTCTGATAAAAGAAATCAAAGAAGAACTAAATAAATGGAGATATTCCATGTTCATGGATAAGAAGATTCAATATCATCAAGATTCAGTTCTTTCCATCTTAATCTATAGATTTAATGCATTCCCAGTCAAAATCCTAGCAAGCCTTTTTGTGGATGTCATCAAACTAAACCTAACGTTTATATGGAGAGACAAAAGACCTAGAATAGCCAATACCGTAGTGAAGGAAAAGAACACAATTGGAAGACTGACACTACCTGACTTCAAGATTTACCATAAACCTGCAGTAATCAAGACCATGTGGTACTGGCAAATGAATATACAGATAAGTCCTTTTTTTTCAAAGATTTATTTATTTATTTATTTGAGAGAGAGAGAATGAGAGAGAGCAAGCACATGAGAGGGGGGAGGGTCAGAGGGAGAAGCAGACTCCCCGCCGAGCAGGGAGCCCGATGCGGGACTCGATCCAGGGACTCCAGGATCATGACCTGAGCCGAAGGCAGTCGCTTAACCAACTGAGCCACCCAGGCGCCCCAGATAAGTCATTTTTAACAAAGGAACAAAGGCAGTATAATGGAGTAAAGATTGTCTTTTCAACAAATGGTGCTGAACAACTAGACAGCCACATTACTGAATGAATGAATGAATGAATGAATGAATGAATGAATAGAACTGTAATTACACCCTTTACAAAAATTAACTCCAAATGGATCAGAGGCCTAAATGTAAAACATGAAACTATAACACTCCTAGGGGATAACATAGAAGAACTAGATCACCTAGGACAGTGACTTCTTACATACAGCACCAAAGGCACAATTCATGAAATAAAGAATTGATACGTTAGACTTCACTGAAATTAAGCATTTCTGCTCTGCAAAAGACACTAAGAAGAAAATGAAAAGATGAGGCACAGACTGCGAAAAACTACAGATTTATCCAATAACTTTTAAAACTCAATAATTAGAAAACAAACGACCCCAGGGTTGCAAGACCAACACGCAGTAAGTAGTTGTGTTCCTATATGCCAGCAATGAACAATCCACAGAGGAAATTGTGAAAGCAATTCCAGTTACAATAGTAGCTAAAAGAATAGAGTACCATGGAATAAATTTAACCAAGAAGGTTAAAGACTTGTGTACTGAAAATTAGAGAACACTGCTGAAAGATATTAAAGGAGGCATAAATAAATGGAAAGACATTCCACATGTATGGTTAGGATAACTTAATTTTTTTTCTTTTTTAAAAAATTTTTTTATTCTTATGTTAATCACCATACATCATTAGTTTTTGATGTAGTGTTCCATGATACTTTGTTTGCGTATAACACCCAGTGCTCCATGCAATACGTGCCCTCCTTAATACCCATCACCAGGCTAACGCATTTCCTTGCCCCCCTCCCCTCTAAAACCCTCAGTTTTTTTCTCGGAGTCCATAGTCTCTCATGGTTCATGTCCCCCTCCGATTTCCCCCCCTTCATTTTTCCCTTCCTTCCCAAGGTCCTCCATGCTATTCCTATGTTCCACAAGTAAGTGAAACCATATGATAATTGACTTTCTCTGCTTGATTTATTTCACTTAGCATAATCTCCTCCAGTCCCATCCATGTTGATGCAAAGGTTTGGGTATTCACTGTTTCTGATGGCTGAGTAACATCTTTTTTATCCATTCGTCTGTTGAAGGGCATGTCGGCTCTTTCCACAGTTTGGCTATTGTGGACATTGCTGCTATAAACATTGGGGTGCATATGGCCCTTCTTTTCACTACATCTGTGTCATTGGGGTAAATATCCAGTAGTGCAATTGCTGAGTCATAGGGTAGCTCTGTTTTTAATTTTTTGAGGAACCTCCACACTGTTTTCCAAAGTGGCTGTACCAACTTGCATTCCCACCAACAGTGTAAGAGTGTTCCCCTTTCTCCACAACCTCTCCAGCATTTGTTGTTTCTTGCCTTAGGATGACTTAATATTGTTTAAATGTCTGTGTTACCCAAAGTCATGTACAAGTTCATCACAATTCCTAGTAAAATTCCAACAGCCCTTTTTGCAGAAATGGAAAATATAATCCTGAAATTCATATGGAATTGCAAGTGGCCCCAAGCAGCCAAACTGTTGTGAAAAAGAAAAACAGAATTGGAGGACTCAAACTTCCCAGTTTCAAAAGTTGCTGCAAAGTTACAGAAACAGAAGGAGTGTGGTACTGGCATAAGAATAGAAACACAAGCCACTGGAATAGAATTCAGAGTCAAGAAGTGAACTCTTGCATCTGTGGCCAAGTGATTTTTTATGTCGTCCTAAATCTGTTCAGTGAGGAGAGAACAGTCCCTTCAATTTATGTGCTGGGACAACTGTATTTCTACCTGCAAACAAATTTGGACCCCTACTTCATACCATATAAAACAATTTATTCAAAATGGATCAACCTAAATATAAGAGCTATAACTATAGAACTCTTAGAAGAAAACCTTGGGTAAGTATTCATGACCATGGCATGGATTCTTAACTATGACACTGAAAGCAGAAGCAAAAAAAATTTTTTTATAAATTGGACTTCATCAAAATAAAAACTTGTGTGCATTGCATCAAAGGACATTTTTAAGGAAATGGAAGAAATTATTTGCAAATCAAGTATCTGGTAAGAGTTTGATAACCAGAATATATAAACAAGTCCTTCAGTTGAACAACAAAAGGACAAACTACCCAATCAAAAAATGGGGAAATAACTTGAATAGACATTTCTCCAAAGAGGATATTTTAATAGTCCATAAGCCCACAAAAAGATGTTCAACATCATTAGTCATTAGGGAAATGAAGTTAAGATACCACTCCATACCTACTAGGATAGCTAAAATGGGGTGGGAGGGGAGGGTTTGAAAGGAACAAAACAAGTGTTTGCAAGAATGTGAAAACAGTTTGGTGGTTCTTCAAAAAGGTAAACATAGAGTTACCACATGACCCAGCAATTCAACTCCTAGGTATGTACCCTGAAGAATTGTAAGCAAGGACTTAAACAGATACTTGTACACCAGTGTTTTTTGAAGCATTATTACAATTATCAAAAGGTAGAAATAGCTCAAGTGTCCATCAACAGATGAAGAAGCAAAATACAGTTTTTACATGCAATGGAATATCATTCAGCCATCAAAGGGGGTGACTCTCTGATACATGGCCCAACATGGATGAATCTTGAAAACTTTATGCTAAGTGAAAGATGCCAGACAAAAAAGAACAAATATTGTACAATTCTACTTGCCTGAAGCATCTAGAATAGGCAGATTTATTGAGATAAAAAGTAGAATCAAGGTTACCAGGGACCAGGTAGAGTGGGTAATGGGGAGTTATTCTTGAATGGTTAGAGAATTTCTCTTTGGGATAATGAAAAAGTTTTGGAAATACATAGTGGTCATAGTTGCACAACATTCTGAATGTAATTAATAGCTGAATTCTACACTTAAAATGAATTCTACTCTTAAAATGGTTAAAATGGCAAAACTTTATGGTATATGTATTTTAGTACTTAAAATTAACCATAAACCATTGAATTATACACTTTAAATGGGTGAATAATATGGTGTGTGAATAGTATCTCAATAAGGCTGTTGAAAAAAAAAATACTTTTCAGTTCTTGTGATCATGTACTACAAGAGCTTTTTACCCTGTTGTATTAGTTTGCTGGGGCTGCTACAAATTACCACAAACTGGGTGGCCTAAGAAACCGGAATTTATTGTCTCAATCATTGCAACTAGATGTCTGAAATTAAAGTATTGGTGGGGTTGGCTTCTGATGGCTTGCATTCCTTGGCTTATGTATCACCTGGATCTCTGCCTTCTTCCTGTGTACAATACCATGAGTCCAAATTTCTTCTTTTTATAAGGACATAGTTCTATTGGGCCCACCCTAATGACCTCATTTTAAGTCAATTAGTTCTGTAAAGACCCTACTTTTATTTTCTTTTTTTCCAGTCTTATTGAGATAAAATTGACAAATAAAAATTGTATATATTTAAGGTATAAAATGTGATGTCTACATATATGTGTACATTGTGGAAATACATACCACAACAAGCTAATTAACATACCCTCATACCCTCACTTAGTTATCTTTTTTTTTTTGGCTGAGAACAATTAAGATCCACCCTCTTAGAAATTTCAAGTACATAATACAGTATTGTTAACTTTAGTCACCCTGCTTTACCTTATATCTCCAGAACTTACTCATCCTACCTGTGTGAAATTTTTGTACTCTTTCACGAACATTCTCCCATTTCCTCCACTCCCCCCTTGGCAACTACCATTTTACCCTCTGCTCCTCAGAGTTTGACTTTTTTAGATTCCACATTTAAGTCAGATCATGCAGTATTTGAGACCATATTTTTAAATACACATTCTGAGGGGCGCCTGGGTGGCTCAGATGGTTAAGCGTCTGCCTTTGGCTCAGGTCATGATCCCAGGGTCCTGGGATGGAGTCCCACATCGGGCTCCCGGCTCAGCGGGGAGCCTGCTTCTCCCTCTGACCCTCTCCCCTCTCATGCTGTTTCTCTCTCGCTTGCTCTCTAAAAAATAAATAAAATCTTTAAATAAATAAATAAATAAATAAATAAATAAATACACATTCTGAGGTACTGGTGGTTAATGCTTTAAATGAATTTTGGAGGGACATAATTCACCCTTAACACCTGTATTTTTCACTTGAAAGTGTGAGACAAGCATTTACATTCATTACATAACTATCACATAATTTTATTTTATTTTTTTTAAGATTTTTTTATTTATTTGACAGAGAGGGACACAGCGAGAGAGGGAACACAAGCAGAGGGAGGGAGAAGCAGCCTTCCTGCCGAGCAGGGAGCCCGATGTGGGGCTTGATTCCAGGACCCTGGGATCATGACCTGAGCCAAAGGCAGACGCTTAACGACTGAGCCACCCAGGCGTCCCACTATCACATAATTTTAATGATATTAGAAGGATATCCACTTAATCCAGTTCTCTACTATTGATAATTTATGTTTCACTTTTGCAACACTGTCATTACAATGAACACTTTTGTGCATTGCCTTTTTGATATTATTTCTTAGAACAGATACCTAGAAATGAAATTGTCAGATCACTTTAAGGCACTAAATGCGGGCCACAAATTGTTGCAAGTATAAGAGGCATTTCTTGCCTTATTAGTAGATTGTTTATTAATTATATTTTTTCTTTGTGAATTATTCCTTTAAGTTATTTGCCTTTTTAATTTTAGAGTCTGAATATTTCTCTTACAATTCATATAAACTCTTCAATAGCGAAAATGATACTTTTTCTTCCATTTTTCTACAACTATTTATTCATTTATCTTTTGACCTTTAATTTTGGTCTTGTTTCCTTTTCAAATCACAGGAGGTTTGTTCTTATTTTCCTTGGTGTTTCTTTTATTGCTCAGAGTTTGTTAAGTATGTAATTCTGCCTTTTCCTGGGTGTTTCTATTGGGTTTAAAAATATTTAATTCTAGGGGTGCCTGGGTGGCTCAGTCGTTAAGCGTCTGCCTTCAGCTCAGGTCATGATCTCAGAGTCCTGGGATCGAGCCCCACATCGGGCTCCCTGCTTGGCTGGAAGCCTGCTTCTCCCTCTCCCACTCCCCCTGCTTGTGTTCCCTCTCTCGCTGTGTCTCTCTCTGTCAAAAAAAAAAAAAAATTAATTCTAGTCACATATACTTCTGTATACTTCTAAATATATTTTTTTCATGGTTTATATCCTTTATTTTTCAAGAAAATTAATTATCATGACTCAGTATTCATTAGCTAAAGCAATGTCTAACAACGGATGAACAAAGATGATTTATTTTTCTGAATGTACAAAATTCTGTCTCTTGAAAAAATTTCAACCACATAACCTCCCTTTTGACAATGTTGTGAAATTGTCCTGTGATTTCATTCAGATATTTATAAACTACACCATAGGAGATAAGTTATTTTTTTAATAATACAGTATAATGAACATCTTGTTCATGCAACTGTCCATGTACTTAGCTCTCCCTACCAAAACCTATCAGTGCTTACTTAGAATTGTGCTTGGTTTAACAAACATCATATATACAATCTAACAACCCCTAAATAGTTATCAGTTTATTAAACTATTGAGAAGTGTGGGGAAAAAACTTCTAAAAATATTTAAATCTAAGTTACCTGGAATTTGTTTTGCTAGATGGGATGTTGTGAGAATCATTTTGTTCTTTTGTTGCTGAATTGGTGGTTCCAATTAGTTAATTACTGCCTTCCTTGGTGATTAAAGACATCTCATATATTGAATAAAATTATTTTGGGATAGAGCTCTGTTACACTGAGATTTTATTAAAGATTTGTATAGTATGTTTTAATATCTGAAAAGAACATTCTTCTCTCTTCCTCTTTACTCCTTTTTGCCGCCAGGATTTTCTTTGGCATTTTTACAAGTGTATTTTACAACGAACACCTGTGTGCCATCTCCTATATTTAATTGTTTTTTATATTTACGAGGAATATAACTTGAGAAATATTAAATAGCTATACATTTAATCTTTCAAGTAGTAGGTATTTTTCTATATTGTTTCAAGTCTTCTTTTATGTCTTTTATAAAGACTTGTCCTTTCTTCATATAATTCAGACAAGTTACTATTGTTATTCCTCACGTGCATGTATTAGTTTCTGATCATTTTTCTTTGATTATTTTTGCTATTAATAATGAAATTTTTTACTGTGTTTTATTATTGCTCATTCCACTCCCCAGGAATATTGTTGATTTGTGTTTATCTTACCTGCAGTTGCTTTACGCAACTTTATCAGGTGTAACATTTTTAGTGGATTTATTTACATTTTGTGGGCAAACAATTCTATGGAAATTATAATGGTTTTATCACTTTTCTTTCTAATATTCATTTCTTATAATTATGCACATGTTACTTGCTCAGACAGAATATCTAAAAACTAATACTAAGAAATAATGGCAGACACCCTTTTTGTGATTATTCCTTAATCTCTTGTATGTATTTCTGGTGCTTCACCAATAGGTATTTTTTTGTCTGATAGCTGGAAAATGGGTAAAGGAGAATCATTTTACTGTTTTTTGTTTTGTTTTATTGTGGGATTCGGAGTAGTATTTGGAATGGGTATTGGATTTTCTCAAATACTTTTGGACATGGATACCTAGTGAGATTATCATATGGATTTATTTTAATTTAATACATTAAAGTAATGCCATCTTTGCACATTTATTAACAAGTTTATTAGTATTAAATTACCTTCAATAGCTGCAGTAAGATCTATTCTTTGGGGTAGAGTGTTCTTTTTTATATATGGTTTGATTTTATCAACATTTTGACTTTTTTTACATCCTTATCAACAAGTGACTTGAGTCTATGACTTGTTCTGATGGTATCTTTGTTAGGTTTTGATATCAGGGTAACTTTTGTTTGAAACGTCAGTGCATGCTGCTGCTATCCCAACAGCCAAACTATACAAACCAGAACAGCAAACTAAGATTGTTTTTTAGGTGATGAAAAAAGTGAAAGAGCCATATAGGTAAATGGTCAGGACTACTGATGTCAATTTAGGCCTCATTTTTGTGGAGATGCATGGAGCCAGAGTCGGACTGGCTGTGGCTCTTCCCAGTTCGGCCGAGCGTTGCAAGACAGGCTGTCTCCAAAATGCTGGATGGTCCGAGTCTTGCGTGCAGTAGGTGCTCCATCAGTAGTGCTTTAGTAAATGGTTAAATAGTACAGTGGATACCCCAGAGACAGTTCTCCAGACCAATTGATGTCTCTGGGTTCTTTTTTTTTTTTTTTAAGTATGTACCTCAAATGTGAAGAAGTGAGCATAGTTTTCTTTCAGCTTTAAATCAACTTCTGTTAACAGTTTTTCAGCCCTTATTACTGTTGTCAAAAAAGGACACAGTGTCCTCCAGAACATGATTCATTATATCACTAAACATAAACCCAGGTTCTTTGGTTTTTAAAAATTTATCCTTGACCCCCTGGGAAAATAGCATATAGCAAAGTAATGGAAAAGTTCCAAAGCTCAGGAGGTCTTACAGGCATAATCTCTGTATGTTTCTATTCACCCTTTAGCCACAGTCTGGAAGAAGCTTTGGACTTTGTGTTTTCCTTGCACCTTATTACTGAGAATATATTTCATTCAAATTTCTAAGAAGTTGGCTTTCAACTAAATTTCTTGTGTCTAATGCCCTACCTAAATGTCAAGAAACCTATCATTTTTTTCTAGTGGTTGTGAAAATGTTTGATTAGACCTTTGTCTTTCTCCCTAGACCATTGGAGAAGCCCCCTCTCTTTCCTTTTTGTACATTCTAGCTCTGTCATTCCCTAGCCCCATTTAATCTTCTAAAGACACAAGCATACTTATAATCCTTTATTGGTTCCACATCAGAAATAGGTTGCAGTTAGATTTTTCTCTCACTCCATACACCAACAATAATTGTGTTTACTTTAGAATTTAAATATAAACAAATAATTATGTAACTATGAGCAGAAATTACAGATAAATATATAATCTTAGTGTAAAGAAGGCTATAAAACACAACACAATAACAGAATACATACTGAGAAAAGTATTTGCAACATGTGGCCGACAAAAGGTGAATATCCTTAATAAAGAAATATTGTTTATGTGGTAATATACAAAAATAATATTCAGTTATATGAACAGTTCTTTATATTATAGAAAGAAGTTATTATTTGATATTTTATTATTCTTATAGATGAACCAATTTTTTGTTATTACTTCTGTAGCAAAAACAAATTAGTTACTCGCCAGGACTGTGCAGCATAGAACATCAGCAAGAGATAACCAAACTAAAGACTGATTTAGAAAAGAAAAGTATCTTTTATGAAGAAGAATTGTCTAAAAGAGAAGGAATACATGCAAATGAAATTAAAAATCTGAAGAAAGAACTTCATGATTCAGAAGGCCAGCAACTTGCTCTCAACAAGGAAATTATGATTTTGAAAGACAAATTGGAAAAAAACAGGAGAGAGAGGTAAGAATCAAGTTATTAATATTATAATTATTAATTTATTATAATATTTTTATAATATAATATTATAATTATTAAGTTATTAATAAAATATTAATAAATATTTCCTGAATGCCTATTATGTGTCAGGGGTTGGAGATACATGGGCAGTCCACATATCCCAGTTCTACAGAGCCCAAAGTCAAGATCAGTAAATAGGAAATTATACTACAGCATGACAGGCAAGCACACGGGATAGTATAAGTGCAGACAAAATGCAGGAGCTCCCATAGACGAGGCACAAAGGATAACTTTGGTATGTCTGGGTTTTTTGGACAAAATTATGTCTAAGTTAAGACCAAAGAGATAAATTATCTAACTGTGGAAGAGTGTCCAGATAGACGTAGCAGAATGTGCTAGGATGGAGAGGAAAAGAGGGGAGCATGGCACATTCAGAGACTAGGCTGTCCTGATGGTGAAGCCATAGAGGCCAGGTGAGAGGGTGAGAAGTGGGTCTGCAGAGGGAAGTAGAGGCAAGATCATGAAGGAGGGCAAGGAGTTTGGGCGTCATCCTGAGGCCATTGAAGGCAGGTGACAGGGTGGTACTCGTGGTTTTGAAAGATCACTCTTGTTTCTGTGTGGAGCGGGACTGAGGGGGGCAGATGGCAGGTAGGAACCTGGCTGTGGGAAATGAGCAGGACTGTAGGTGCTGACCTCGAAGGTGGAGGTAAATGGGCTCAGAGCATGCTCTGAGCATGTGGGCTCAGAAGGTCCCAGACACCCAGAACCTGGATGCCATAATGGCCAGATGTGAGAAATTGCTGCTGGGACCTGGGACCTTATTTTTAGGCAGCTGAATGTATGCTATTGTCATTCTCAACTTATTTTGGAAGCCAAAATTTATTTAGTTTGGTCCATTCATTCAACAATTTTTTTAGGACCTATGGTGGGTAAAGCACTGTTATGGGCCCTGGGAACGTAGCAGTGGATAGACAAAAAAAATCTCTGTCCTGTAACTATGAGCAGAAATTACAGATAAATATATAATCCCTGGGGTGCTCCAGTCTTTAGGACTTTGGAAATGAGGAAGAAACAGCCAAGTAGACAGCCAAGAATGATAGGAAGAAGACCGGCTGATTTGGTGTCCTGGAAACCACGTGATGAAGCATATCAAAATCCTTTAGTTAGGCGAAAGACTACAAACAAAATAAGTAAAATATAGAATATATTAGGTAATGATAAATGCCAAGAACAAAAAATACAGCACAAGACAGGGCCATGAAGCATTGAGGGGGCAATTAAATTCTCTGTATAGACAGGTCTGGGGAAATTATGCTGAGAAAGTAATTGAAGTAAGGGCTAAAGAAAGTAGGGAGGCATCTCTACAGATGTAGGAGAAGAGTACACAGAGTACAGTCTGTTAAAAAAATAACGAGAAGGCAAAACTAGGGAGACAGTATAAAGATCAGTGCTTGTCGGGGCTTGGGGGAGGGTGGAGGTGTCGAGGAGGATGTCCAGGGCAGTGCAGCTACTCTGTGTGATGCTGTAATGGTGGGTGCATGTCGTTGAACATGTGTCCAAACCCTGACGTAAGCTGTGGAGTTTGAGTGATGCTGATGTGTCCACTGCAAGTTCACTGACAAAATACATGCTCCACCCTGGTGGGGGTGGTGTTGTGGGGAGGCTGTACCTGTGTTTGGGGGGCAGGGGGTATGTGGGAAATCTCTGCTATGAACCTAAAACTTTTCTAAAAAATAAAGTCTATTAAATATAATAATAAGGAGGCCAATATGGCCAAGGTAGACTTAAGGGGAAAGTATAGTAGGAGATAAGTATGAGAGGGACCCAGGCCAGATCGCACAAGGCTTTGTGACAGGTGACTTCTGGTTATTTGCTCTGAATAAAACCATTGCAGGGACGTACTGTGGGATTTTGAGTGGAAAATTGACAAATACTGGGTTGTGTTTTAACAGGGTTACTCTGACTACTGGGTTAAAAACAGTCTGACTTAGATAAGAGAAAAGCATGGAAATAATTTAGAAGGCTATCACAGTAGTCCAGGCCCAAGAGGATGGTGGGTTGGCCTATGGTAGAGGCAGAAGTGGTGGAAAGACGTTGGAATTCTGATACTCCTTAAAAGTAAAGACACTGGTCTCTGCTGGTGGACTAGATATGGAGGGAGAAAGGAAGAAGAAGAAGAAGAATCAAGGATGATACTGAGGTTTCAGGTCTTAGCAGTTAGGAGATTGTAGTTACCATTTAGAGAGGAACAGTGCGAAGGAAGCACGTTTGGGATAGGAGTATTACTGGGAGCTCATTTTAAACATGTTTGAGATGCCCACTAGACACCCACATGGAGATGTCAAGTAGGTCATTGGGTAGATCAGCCTGGATTTTAGGGCTAGAGATAAAATCCTGGGAGTAGTTTATCACTCACATGGTTTTTAAAACAGTGAGACTCTGTGAGATCACTTAGTGATTGGTAGAGATAGAAAAGAGGTTCAGCACTGAGCCCTGGGGTGCTCCAGTCTTTAGGACTTTGGAAATGAGGAAGAAACAGCCAAGTGGACAGCCAAGAATGATAGGAAGAAGACCGGCTGATTTGGTGTCCTGGAAACCACGTGATGAAGCATATCAAATCTGTCTACATGTTACGTGAGATGAGGTCTGAATCAAGTAAGATGAGGTCCAAACAATGACAGTTGAGTTTAACAATATGAGGCTTATTGGTAACTTTGATAAGAACAATCAGTGGAACAGGAGGGGCAAAAACTTGACAGTGGGATCCAAGACTTGAAGGAGAGCAGTTGGAAAACAGAATAGTGGTAGGAATCTCTTAAAAGCAAGCAGTGCTGGGGCACCTGGGTGGCTCAGTCGTTAAGCGTATGCCTTCGGCTCAGGTCGTGATCCCAGGTTCCTGGGATTGAGCCCCGCATCGGGCTCCCTGCTCAGCGGGAAGCCTGCTTCTCCCTCTCCCACCTCCCCTACTTATGTTCCCTCTCTCACTGTGTCTCTCTCTGTCAAATAAATAAAATCTTCTAAAAAAAAAAAAAGAAGATTGTGTGTGGTAACAGGACTGTGGCTGGTTGTGAGAGAACAGGTTTTTGAGGTGGTGGCGCAGCAGAAGCCAGATTTTGTGTGGTGAGGAACAGATAGGTGATGAGGAAGTGGATACAGCACACCCTGTCAAGGTTTCCAGGTGGTTCCCAGTGAACAGGAAGGCAGGGAATTGGCAAATGAAGCATGACATAGGGTTCAGGGAAGAGTGTGTTCATTTTGTTTTCATATGGAAGAGACTTCAGCTTTGTTTAGTGCTAGTAGGAAAAAACAAGAAGAGTTTTACATAGAAATTTTACTCAGTTTATTTGTGTACATATTTTTTCGAAAGGCTTCTTTGTAATTTTTCAAGTTTTTGTCATTGTTTGTTATTTGGAGTTGCTTTTGAATCAAGATGATTTTTTAAATTTTATTTAAATTCAAGTTAGTTAACATATAGTGTATCATTAGTTTCAGGGGTAAAGTTCAGTGATTCATCAGTTGTATATAACACCCAGTGCTCATTACATCACGTGCCCTCCTTCATGTCCAACACCCACTTACCCCGCCCCCCCCACCTCCCCTCCACAACCCTCAGTCTGTTTCCTATAGTTAAGAGTCTCTTGTGGTTTGTCTCCCTCTCTCTTTTCATCTTACTTTATTTTTTCTTTCATTCCCCTATGATCCTCTGTTTTGTTTTTTAAATTCCACATATGAATTAAATCATATGGTATTTGTCTTTGACTGACTTATTTTGCTTAGCATAATACATTCCAGCTCCATCCACATCGTTGCAAATGAAAGGATTTCATTTCTTTTTGATGGGTGAGTAATATTCCAGTGTATGTGTGCGTGTGTGTATATACACATCTTCTTTATCCACTCATCCATCAATGGACATCTGGGCTCTTTCCATATTTTGGCCATTATGGACATTGTTGCTGTAAACATTGGGTGCAAACATAACTAAATTTTGACTATTGATAATTTAAAAAAAATTTTTTTTTTTTTAAGATTTTATTTATTTGACACAGAGAGAAACAGAAAGCAAGCACAAACAGGGGGAATGGCAGGCAGGGGAGAAGCAGGCTCCTGGCTGAGCAAGGAGCCTGACTGGCTCAGTCAGTTAAGCAGCTGCCTTCTGCTCAGGTGGTGATCCCAGGGTTCTGGGATAATTTTTTTAAAATGACACGTTTGCCTGCACACAGGATGGTTTATTTTCCCAGAATTTATAATTTAAAATATAATTTCATTTATATTCACTAATATAGTGATGTAAGAAGTTTTTAAGATTAGGGGTGCCTGGGTGGCTCAGTCGTTAAGCGTCTGCCTTCGGCTCAGGTCATGATCCCGGGGTCCTGGGATTGAGCCCCGCATCGGGCTCCCTGCTCGGCAGGAGGCCTGCTTCTCCCTCTCCCACTCCCACTCCCCCTGCTTGTGTTCCCTCTCTCGCTGTCTCTCTCTCTCTGTCAAATAAATAAATAAAATCTTTAAAAAAAAAAAAAAAGACGTTTCTAAGATTACATTTTTAAAATCAGCCATTATTCAGGTTCTTTGTTGACTTGGAATCAATCATATGAAATTACTCAGAACAGATCCACATTGAATTTCATTTACTGCTAAGATATAAATCTCTTTAAATTTTTTTTATTGAATATAAGGTGACACACAGTGTTACCTTAGTTTCAGGTGTACAACATGGTGATTCTCTACAGGTTATGCTGTGCTCACCAGTGTAGCTACCATCTGTGACTGTATGACACCATTACAGTATCATTGACTAGATTCTCTAGGCTGTGCCTTTTATTTCTACATCTTATTCATTCCATAACTGGAAGCCTGCACCTCCTGCTCTGCTTCACCCATTTTTCCCATCCTCCACTCCCCTTCCCTTCTGGCAACCATCAGTTCTCTGTATTTATGGGTCTGATTCTGCTTTTTGTTTGTTCATTTGTTTTTTAGATTCTACATGTGAGTAAAATCATATGGTATTTGTCCTTCTAGGTCTGGCTTCTTTCACTTGGCTTAATACCCTTTAGGCCCATCCGTGTTACCACAAATGGCAACATCTCATCCCTTTTTATGGCTGTGTAATAGTCCATTGTGTATGTATATACCACATCTTCCTTATCCGTTTGCCTATTGATGGACACTTAGCTTGCTTCCATTATCTTTGCTTTGTAAATAATGCTGCAGAAAACATAAGGGTGCATATATCTTTTCAAATTAGTGTTTTCATTTTCCTCAGGTAAATACCTAATAGTGGAATAACTGGATCATTTCTATTTTTAATTTTTTGAGGCACCTTTGTACTGTTTTCCACCATGACTGCACTGGTTTGTGTTCCCACCAACAGTGCACGAGGGTTCCTTTTTTCCACATCTTTGCCATCACTTATTTCTTGTCTTTTTTATGTTAGCCATTCTGGCAAGTGTGAGGTGATATCTTATTGTGGTTTTGACTTGTATTTCCCTGATGATCAATGATGTTGAGCAACTGTTCATGTGTCTGTTGGCCGTCTGTATGTCATCTTTAGAAAAATGTCTATTCAGGTCTTCTTCCCATTTTTTAATTGGATTACTTGGGGTTTTTTGGTGTTGACTTGTATACATTCTTTGTATATTTTGGAAATTAATCCCTTATCAGATATGTCATTTGCTAATAACTTCACCCATTCAGTAGTTTGCCTTTTCATTTTGATGATGGTTTCCTGTGCAAGTTTTTTATTTTGATGTAGTCCCAACAGTTTATTTTTGCTTTTGTTTCCCTTGTCTTAGGCATATCTAAAAAAAAATATTGCTATGGCCAATGTCAAAGAAATTACTGCCTGTGTTCTTTTCTAGGAATTTTATCAGGTCTAACATTTAGATCTTTAATCCATTTTTATTTTATTTTTGTGTATGGTGTGGGAAAGTGGTCCAGTTTCATTCTTTTGCATGTGGCTGTCCAGTTTTCCCAGAACCATTTATTGAAGAGACTATCTTTTCCCCATTGTATATTCTTGCCTCCTTTCTCATATATTAATTCATCATATAAGTGTGGGTTTATTTCTGGGTTCTCTGTTCCATTGATCTTGTGTTTATTTTTGAGTCAGTACCTTACTGTTCTAATTACTACAGCTTTGTAGTATATCTTGAAATCTTGTAGTATGCCTCCAGCTTTGTTCTTGTTCCTGAAGACTGCTTTGGCTTCTTGGGGTCTTTTGTGGTGCCATACAAATATTAGTATTACATGTTCTAGTTCTGTGAAAAATGCTGTTGCTACTTTCCTGGGTATTGCACTGAATCTGTAGATTGTTTTGGCTAGTATGGGCATTTTAGCAATATTAATTCTTCCAGTCCATGTGCATAGACTGTCTTTCCATTTGTTTGTATCATCTTCAATTTCTTTCATAGTTTTTAGAGTACAGGTCTTTCACCACCTTATTTAAGTTTATTCCTAGCTATTTTATTTATTCTTTTTGGTGTGGTTGTAAATGCAGTTGTTTTCTTAATTTCTCCTTCTCCTACTTTGTTATTAGTGTATTAGTGAAATGCTACCAATTTCTGGGTATTAATTTTGTATCCTGCAACTTTACTGAATTCATTTATTTCAGTAGGTTTTTTTAGTGGAGTCTTCAGGGTGTTCTAGTTATAGTATCATGTCATCTGCAAATAGTGACAGTTTAACTTCTTCCTTACCAGTATGGATCCTCATATTCCCCCTTTTTTTCTTTGTCTGATTGCTGTGGCTACAACTTCCAGTACTATGTTGGATCGAAGTGGTAAGAGCAGACATCCTTACAGGAAAAGCTCTCAGTTTTTCCCCATTATGGAGGATGTTTGCTGTGGCCTGGACTTTTATTTTGGGGAAGAGTTTTGATTACCGATTAAATTTTTTTACTAGTAATTGGTCTGTTCAGATTTTTTGTTTCTTCCTAATTCAATTTGGAAGATAGTGTGTTTCTGGGAATTTATCCATTTCTTCTAGTTTTTCCAATTTGTTGGCATACATTTTTCATAGTATTCTCTTATTCTTTGTATTTCTGTGGTATCAGTTCTCTTTTGTTTCTGATTTTATGTATTTGAGTCTTTTTTCTTGATGAGTCTGGGTAAGGGTTTATCAGTTTTGTTTATCTTTTCAAAGAACCAGTTCTTGGTTTCATTATGGGTTTTTTCTCTTTTAATCTCTATTTCATGTATGTCTGCTCTGATCTTTATTATTTCCTTTCTTCTACTCACCTTGGATTTTGTCTTTTTTTTTCCTCTCATTTAGGTATAAAGTTAGATTGTTTTTTTGAGCTTCTTATTTCTTGAGTTGGCCTGTATCACTGGATATTTCCCTCTTAGAACTGCTTTTGCTGTGTCAGAGATTTTGGACCACTGTGTTTTCATTTTCATTTCTCTCCATGTATTTTTTTTTTTATTTCTTTGATTTCTTCATTGACCCATTGGTTGTTTAGAATATAAGCCTCTTCATCTGCATTTCAGCTCAGTGTTTGAAAACTGATTCCCCTTTCTCCCTTAGGTGGTTTCCAAAAAGTCTGTTTAGCACTATGTTTACCTCTAAGGATGAGTCAGTTGTGTCTCTCAGAACTATCATTTTAAATAAGTTTTTTTTTTCTTTTTTTCTTTTTTTTAAGATTTTATTTATTTATTTGACAGAGAAAGACACAGCGAGAGAGGGAACACAAACGGGGAGTGGGGGAGGGAGAAGCAGACTCCCCGCCGAGCAGGGAGCCCGATGCGGGACTCGATCCCGAGACTCCAGGATCATGACCCGAGCCAAAGGCAGTTGCCCAACCAACTGAGCCACCCAGGCGCCCCTTAAATAAGTTTTATAATATTAAATTTGTTGTGTATGTATGCATATGTGTGTAGGTAGGTACCTAGGTAAGAAGAAAAGGAAGGTCTGAATATATTGAGAGAACTATTGGAAATTTCACTGAAGGTTTGCTAGAAATCTTGAACTGAGTATAAGGAATCATGCTGGGGCCCATGTATCCCCCTCTTTCCCTAACCTCTTCATTTTCCCATACTTTCTGGTACATATGCAACCAAATAAGGTGAGCACAATCATGAAGTCTACAAATCACAGATGTCTTCTCAGATTTTCAAATGAAAAACAAAGTAGATGTTGTTAGGCAGACAAGTCTATTAATTAAAAGAGAATGATTGTGACTTTTAATTTTAAGGGGGAAGATAGGGATTTGGCACATTTAACATATGTGACCTTTCAGAATAAAAGCATATGGTACAGTAGCCAGTCGGGGATACCATTATTTTAACTTTAATTCCATTCCTTTTTTTCCCCCTCTTATGTTTCAAATTGTGTTAGTCAAAGTGAAAGGGAAGAATTTGAAAATGAGTTCAAACAACAGTATGAACGAGAAAAAGTATTATTAACTGAAGAAAATAAAAAACTGACAAGTGAACTTGATAAGGTGAGTGATACAATCTAATTTGTATTCCCTGAGCATATGCTAGATGTTCAGCACTGTGATAGAAATTGTAGAAATAATTTTATGTTTGATGCACAGTTTGTGTTTACTATTCCTCCTTATATACAAGGATTACCTAGATGGTATAGGCAAGTTTTCATTACACCAGTCTGTATAGGAGTTCTGAGGAGAGGGTTTTACTTATCTCATCTTATTCTTTGTCCCATTTATTTTTTGACCCTCTATTCTTTATTTCACTTTCCATCTATTCTCTTTTTCACTCTTTCCTGTCATACTTAGCACTTACTCTTTCATGGCTGTTGGAGTTAAGCTGGCCATTGGCAAGAGCAGGAATATTTAGGCCAAACTGGAGAACTTTTGACAACTATAATGTCCTATTCATGGTGGAAAACTGCGAGTAACTAGAAATAATATCATTGGTAGGTAGGAATCCAGGGAAACCAGCTCTGCCTAAACTGCTGTAGCTTGAGTAAAGAGCAGAACCATAGATTAAACTTAGACTCAGCCAGATTTGTGAACAAAATGTCAAATACTTAAAAGGAATGTTTTTCTGTTTAGTAGCTGAGATTTCTTGAACCGCCATTATTCTGCATTTCTTTTGTCAGTTCTTAACAAACAGTTGTAAAAATCCTAATATTATCCAGACGTTTTAATAATCTTATTTATATTTAATTAAGAACATTTGGGTAATTGTGTTTTATAATGATTTCTAGGACTTTCCTCCAGTAAAAGTATTTTGTTCAGTTATTAGTTATTCTAATAACAGATTGAAATACCATGACTAAATAGTCATAAAAGAGAGACTTTTTATTGTCTCTCAGTTTTCCCTTGTGTTCCATGCATCTTTCACTACTTTCCTCATGACTGTTAGGTTCTTTACACATTTAATAATGACTTTGCTTGTTTGCTTGAAAACTATTTGAGAAACAATTCCATTTGTCCATTTTGTAAAGTCTTATGGAGCTGATGTACACAGACACTGTGGGAAGTGGCCAGAGATAGTAAGTAGTATGAATGTTTTGTTTAAAGTACGAAGAGTATATGAAGGTGATTGTGTAACTCTTAGTTATTTCCACTAAAATAAAACTAACAGTATTTGAATTTTATCCAAATAGGTCACATAATTTTTATTTCATGTGTTTAACTAATATGACTATAAAATTAAACATTATTTCTGTCTATTAGAATTTAAGATTCTGTTAAGAGTTACCTTGATGTAAGAAATGCAGTTAAACTCTAGAAGGCCTCTGCATGTAGTTTCTAAACAAATTACCTAGTAAAAAATGTATATAGTTCAAGAAAAATTATATTAAATAATAATCAAATTGAATGTAGATCAAATCTTGTATTCACCCCTTGGTTTTATTTCATTAGTAACCATAAAGTTCTGCCGAGTTTTCCAGAAATACATATTTAGAGATAATTTGTAAGCAAAACTCTTTTTGATTCTGATGAGATGCAAAGGATAAAAATAAAAGCCTGTCTCCTAAGTTAATAAAAGTAGAACATTACCTTTTCTTACTACATTGAAAGGTATGATGAAGGATGAGTAGAACTTTGAGAAAAAATTTGTATGGTGGGCAAATATTTAATGACAAATGATAACAAGGAAATATTTATTCCTGGAGAAATAGAGATGGATCTGGGTTCTGCTACCTTTTAAGCCTCTTCCCTATATTTATTCCTTTTACAGCATTTGCTTCTCTTCCTCCTTAACTCTCAGTTCACCTTAACTGAGCATCTTCATTGTTTCTTTCTGTTCAATCATTTTCTGGTTTGGTTTGAACTGTGTTTTTTCACCAAGAGGGATAACCAAAGAATACTTTTGCCATTGCTCTACCAGCTCTTCTGTCTGGAACCTGAGCAGAGAGCTGAATTTCTTCTCAGCAGAACTTCTGGCATAGAAGCCAGAAAACAACTATTAGGTTAATTTTGAAATTTATTTAATTAATACTATGAATAGATTCTCACATTCACATTTTTTTATTATGTTCAATTAGCCAACATTTTTAAACTCCACAAATTAAAATTTAAAAGGAAATTAAAAAGGGGTGCCTGGGTGACTCAATCAGTTAAGTGTAGAACTCTTGATTTCAGCTCAGGTCATGATCTCAGGGTTGTGAGATCAAGCCCCCAACTCAGGTGCAATGCTAGGCATGGAGCCTGCTTGGGATTCTCTCTCTCTCACTCTGCCCCTCCCTCCACACCTCCACACCTCCACCCACCACTCATGCTCGCTCTCTCAAAAAAAAAAAAAAGAAATCGAAAAAAAGTTTGTTGATATTTTCAGAAGTCTGGTAAGTTTCTTTTATTTTTTTAGAGAGAGAGAGCACTCTCTCTAAAATGAGAGAGTGGGGAGTGGAGGGGGAGTGAGGGGCAGAGGGAGAGAATCTTAAGCAGTCTCCAAGCCCAGCCCAGAGCCCCACGGGGTGGGGCTTGATCTCATGACCCTGAGATTGTGATCTGAGCCAAAATGAAGAGTTGGACGCTTAACTGACTGATCCACCCAGGCACCCCTGTTAAGTTTCACTTTTTATTAAAAGATAACTTACTGCAAATAAAATTAGCCATGTATGTTAGAGAAAGTAAATGGCTTCCCATAAGGAAAAGTATTATTTGTATCTTGTTCTTAAATTATTATTTTACAAAAAAGCAAAATTACAAAAATTACATAAAAGTTACCCATGATCTCATTACCACAAAACAACGATTTTAATTTTATGTGTTCCTTTCCAGGTTTTGTTTGTATAAATATTATTACGTAGGTGCAGTCATACGTGCATTCCCTTTTCTAATATGCCTTTCACTTAAAATGTCATGAGCATGTTTCCATATTCTATACGATACTACTATTCCATACTATACGCCAGATATGTCAAGGTACAAATAGCAAAACCTGATTCTCATTCCCAAACAAGCAAAATGAACTAATACTTGGCTAGAATTTACGAGGGCAGGCCCTCTTCTGAGTTACTTTATATAAATCATTTAATCCTCACAAAAACTCTGTGAGGTGTTCCCTATTACTCTTGCCATCTTGTAGATGAGACTGAGGCAGAGGGGGATGAGACTCCTTTCCTAATCAGAGAACTAGGAAGTGGCCAGATGAAATTTGAATACAGGCAGTCTGGCTCCAGAGTCCATGCTTTTATTCAGTAATAATGAAAAGATTAGCATTTCTCTAATACTGAACAAGTCTACTTAAAACTACTTGTAATTGGGCGCCTGGGTGGCTCAGTTGGTTAAGCGACTGCCTTCGGCTCAGGTCATGATCCTGGAGTCCCTGGATCGAGTCCCGCATCGGGCTCCCTGCTCGGCAGGGAGTCTGCTTCTCCCTCTGACCCTCCCCCCTCTCATGCTCTCTCTATCTCATTCTCTCTCTCAAATAAATAAATAAAATCTTTAAAAAAAAAAAAAACTACTTGTAACTATTGTAACACGGCCTTGCAAAATCTGTGTTTCCTCTCCTTCCTGCAGATGTCTAGCTGACCTCACTCACAAATTAGTTGGGAGGGCTGTCAAAAGCAATCATAATAAAAAACAATGTGTTGTAGGAATTAGTGAAGACATTCATCTGCAAAAAATTTTTTTCAAAAACAGCCAGTAAACTTCTTTCTATGCTAACATGAAGAGATTGATGAATCCTCTCAAGAAAAAAAAATTTTTTCAAAGTGGACCCCATTGTCAAAAACAACCATTTTGGAGCTCTGGGAATTAACCAGAGGAAGACCACTACAAAACACTGATGAGATAAATGAAGGAATATCTAAACAAATGGAGAGATGTACCCTGTTAATGGATTGAAAGACTTGGAATTGTTAGGACCTCAGTTCTCCTCTAATGTATAAATTCAGGGAAATCCCTATCCAAATTCTGGTAGGCTCTGGAATTGAGAAGCTCATCCTTAAATTTATTTGGGAATACAAAAGACCTATAATAGCCTTGTGCAACAAAAATTGGAGGATTTAGCTGACAGTCTTTGGAAACTTACTAGTAGTATTGGCATGATGGAACCATAGATTAATGGTCTAAAAATAAGCCCTCATATTTATGGCCAATTGATTTTCAGCAAAAGTGCCAATGCAATTCAAAGGGAGAAGGATAATCTTTTCAACAAATTGTGCTGGAACACTTGGATATCCATTTGCAAAAAAATTAAATTCTTATGCCATATAAAAACATTAACTCAAAGTGGATCATAAACTGAAATGTGAGCGATAATCATAGGAGAAAATCTTCATGATTTAGGGTTAGTCGAAAATTTCATAGATATAAATTAAAAGTACAACCCATGAGAGAAAAATAATGATAAATTGTACTTCATCACACCTAAAGACAACATTAAGAAAACTAAAAGACATACACAGATGAGGAGGAAACATTTGCAAATCACTTACCTGATAAGAAACATATTTAAAATATAGAAAGAACTTAAAACTCAAGAATAAGAAATAATGCAAACAACCCAGTGAAAAATTGGGGGAAAAATTTGAGTAGACATTTCATGAAAGAGATATGAATGACAAGCATGTAAAAAGATGTTCAATGTCATTAGGAAGATGTGAACTTAAAACCACAGTTATGTACTGCTGTACACCCTCAAGAACAAGTGGAATCAGTAAGAGTGACCATACCAACTTTTGGCAAGGATATGGCAGAACTAGAACTCCTGTACTGCTTGTAGGAGCATCTGGTGGTGGTATAACCACTTCAGTAAATAGTTTCAAAGGTTCTCAAAAAGTTAAGCATACCCTTACCATGTGACCCAGAAATTCTTGTAGATATTTAAGAGAACTGAAAACACAGTCCTCTTAAAAACTTGTGTATGAATGTTCATAGCATCATTATTCACAATAACAAACAACTGGGAACAGTACCAATGCTATCAGCTAGTGAACAAGCAAATGAAATTTACTATTATCCATATAATAGAATACTACTCAGCTGGAAAAAGGAGTGAATTTCTGATACATGCAATACTGTGGTTGAATCTCAATATTGTGATGAGTGAAAGACAAACTCTACGTGTTGTAGGATTTCATTGATATTAAATTTCTTGGAAAAGCCAAAGTATAGAAACAGAAAACAGATCAGCAATGCCTGGAACTCAGGTTGAAGCCAGGACTGACTGCAAACCAGCAGTGGGGAAATTTCTCCTGTACCAAAACTGGATTGTGGTGATTGTTGCACAGCTGTATAAATTTATTATTAAATGTTTAAAGCCAAACTGTGGATAGAGCCGAGATGCCCTTCAACAGATGAATGGATAAAGAAGATGTGGTCCATATATACAATGCAATATTATTCAGCCATCAGAAATGATGAATACCCAACTTTCATATCAACATGGATGGGACTGGAGGAGATTATGCTAAGTGAAATAAGTCAAGCAGAGAAAGTCAATTACCAAATGGTTTCACTTACTTGTAGAACATGAGGAATAGCATGGAGGACCTTAGGAGAAGGGAGGGGAAAATGAAGGGGGGGGGACATCGGAGGGTGAGATGAACCATGAGAGACTATGGACTCTGAGAAACAAACTGAAGGTTTTAGAGGAGAGTGGGGTGGGGGGATGGGTTAGCCTGGTGATGGGTATTAAGGAGGGCATGTATTGCATGGAGCACTGGGTGTTCAAAAATAATCATGGAATACTACATCAAAAACTAATGATGTACTTTATGGGGACTAACATAACATAATAAAATTAAATTAAATTAAAAATAAATAAATTTATTAAAAATCCATGAACCATACACTTGTAATGAATAAATTTTATTGTATGTAAATTATACCTCAGTAAATCTGTAAAAAGAAAATAGCTGGTAAAGTACATTTTCAGAGGTAAGTGGCACACCTTGAGGTACAGAACTTCAATCCCTTATTCTCAATGGACAAGTAAGGGTGTATGTTGGCATCAATAGCTTCTCTGGACCCCATTGCCTTCTGAGAAGACAGTGAGGTTGGAGGTAGGGTAAACAGGGAATTACAGCTGTGCTCCTTTGGTAGAAGGAAAGAAAGAAAACTGCATTGTGACTTGTGCCAAAACTGTCTATGTCTCACAGAAGTACAGGCCAAAAACACATGAGAACAACCCTAGGTCACTAGGAGGATTCCTGATCAATTTAAATGAGGGAATTGGCACACTGTGACCTGAGCCAGATCTGACTCTCAGACTAAGGCCCATGAACTAAGAAGAATTTTTACATAACTTCTAAGTAAGTTTTTGTGAGAAGAACAAGATGTGATGGAGGCCATGTGTGTCCCACAAAGACAAAAATATGTACTATCTAATTCTTTATTGGAAAGTTTGCAGATCCCTGACTTAGAACATGGCTTTAGCCTGTATTAGAAACTGAACCAAATATACGCGCACACACACACACACATATATATACACACACACACATGTATGTGTAAAGACATTTATTGTAAGGAATTTGCTCACCTGATTATGGAGTCTGACAAGTCCCAAGAGCTGTAGTTTGCAGTCTGGAGACCCAAGAGAGCCTATGATATAGTTTCAGTCCATGTCCAAAGGGCTTGAGATTCAGGAAGAACTGCTGTTTCCATAAGAGTCCAAAAGCAGGAAAAACTAACCTCCCAGCTTGAAGGAATTTAGGCAGGAGAAGTTCCCTCCAATTCATCCTACTCCCTAGGGTCAGCCTTTTTGTTCTGCAGGCCTTTAGCTGATTGGTTGGGCCCACTGTGTTAGGGAGGGCAATCTGCTTTATTCAGTCTCCTGATTCAGATGTTAATTTCATCCAGAGACACCTTGACAGACATACCCGGAGTAATGTTTGATCATGCTTGTTGGCACCCTAAGACCCAGTCAAGTTAACACGGAAAATTAACTATCACTTGGCCTCTCATCCCCACAAACTTGTAAATAGCTCTTCTAGGAAAAACTTGCCTTCTTCAGGTTGAGTAATCAAAAAGAAACGAACACAGGAACACAGTATTTCTATAAACATACCAAAAAACAAGAAAGGAATAGTAATAACTAATGCAGATTGAGACCATTTATCAGAAAAACTATAGCCATGAAATGAAAATTGAATGCAAATATTTTATCATACATTTTTTAAAACTTACTAAAGCAGGAACTTTCGCTTCTATGGCAGATTAGTTTACCTCATACCCACCACCTCACCAAGAGCTGGATTTTTAAAAAAATTGTCTTAATATGGTGGGACTATTTCCTACAGCATTTATCTGCAGGAAGGCATTGGAGAGATAAGGCAGCCGTCATCACTGACCAAGATCCTATAAAGGAGTAGTGTAGAGAGATGAGCCCAGCACTCAATGCCGCTTTTCCCCTTGAGGCATTTGCTGATATGAAAGCAGTAGCTGAGGATCCAGGAAGCTGAGCACAGTGTTCCACAGTCCCACAAGTTTGAAGAGATGAATACAAACTTTCAGTTGGACTCATTGAAAGACTACATTTTAGGAATAAGAGTGAACCAGAAAGAGATGAGACCTCTCGCTGACTGAAACCTAGCCTCCAAGTAACTCAATACCTGACCTATCTTGAATCTAAATGCCTGCCAGAAGTAAAGGTAAATACTCTCTGGAGGAAGATACTATATACAGATCCTCAAGTTACCTCTAAAATGTTTATGCAAAATGTGTGGCATACATTAAAACAATTACCATGCATACCAAGAGATACAACTAAATCACTGAAAACCAAGAGTAAAAATAAAATAGCAAAAACAAAATAAGGAAAGAAAAAAAACAAAAAACAGAAAACTAGGCAGTCTGTATAAGCAAGCCCACAGGGATTCCCATCAGAATTTCCATAAATGAAATTTTATAATAACTGTATGATAGAAAATTTAAGACATGAAGAATTTCAGCAGCCAACTGGAGTATATACAAAAGAGTCAAATAGAACTTCTAGGAGTAAAAACTAAAATAACCAAAATACTGAATAGATTTTAACAGCAGACTGGAAAGAGCTGAAGAAAAGAGTATATAAATAATAAAATATCCATCTAAAGTATGGGTAGAGATTAATTAAAAGGATGGAAATACATAAAAGAGGACAGAGACCAAGGGGATGTGATGAAAAGATCTTATGTACAAATACTTGCTCTCCCAGGTGGAGAGGATCAAGAGACTGTGGCAGAAGCAGTATTTGAGGAATTAATGGCCCATAATTTTCCAAAACTTATGAGAAACATTTAGGTACAAAATCAGGAAATGCCACGAACCCTAAAGGTGACAAATAGAAATTAAATCCCACTTAGGGACATCATAGAAAAACTGCTGAAAACCAGCAACCAAGGAGAATCCTAAAAGCAACCAGAGAAGAAAGTCACATTATATTCAAATGAGCAAAAGTTAAACTGAAAGTTAACTTCCCAACAGAAAAAAATGGATTTCCAAAAAGGAATCAAAACGGGGAATAAAAAGGAATGCCATTTTCAAAGTGCTAGAGGAGGATAATTGCCAACCTGGAATGTCCTATATGGCAAAAAACGTCTTTCAGAAATGAAAGCAGAAATCGAGACTATAGAAAACTCTGCAGGACAAACCTGTTTTCTTCAACAGATAAATTACAAGAAAAATAAAAGTGCTGGAGGGGAACTGCTATGGACAGAATGCTTGTGGCCCTCCAAAATTCACATGTTGAAACCTACCCCCCAGTGTGATTGTAGGAGGAGGTGCTGCCTTTGGGAGGTGATTAGGTTGTGAGGTGGCACCCTCATGGTGGTATTATCCTTATGAAAGCAACCCTGGAGAGCCCACTCACACCTCCCACCCTCTGAGGGTGGCAGCCAGAAGACAGCCATCTATGAACCAAGAGCAGATCTCACCAGACACTGAATCTGCTGGCACTTTGATCTTGGACTCTCTAGCATCCAGACTGTGAGAAATAAATGTTTCGTACTTAAATTACCCAGTCTCTGGTAGTCTAGTATAGGGGCCTGAATGGACTAAGAGCCTATAAATAAAAGAGACTTAAAAGATATAGGAACCATTAAGCTGTGGTTACTTGTTGGTATCACAATTCAATTTAATAAACTGTTAAGCTTTTTGATATTTTGAGATACCTGGAAATTTGAACAGTTACTACCTATGTGATGATATAAGGAAACTTATTAAATTTTTTTAAGTATGATAATGTTATCTTTTGAAAGAGAGCCTTATTTGCAGGAGATATACACAGAAATATATATGGGTAAAATTATAGATGTCTGGTATTCACTTAGGAATAATTCAGGAGGAAGAGGTAAGAAGACAGGATACAAATGCAATGACTGGTATTGAAATGGTAATTATTGAAGTAGGCTGTGGGCTCATGGGAATTAACTTATACTGTCCATTTTTGCATATACTTGAAATACTTTGTAAGATTTTATTTTAAAAAGATGACATGGAGACATTTACAACCCCCCCCCCCAATAAAACCAAAACAAACAAAAAAACAAAAAACGAGAGATGTTGTTACCAGTAGAACCTGAGGAGTTTTCAGGCAACTGGAGAATGTTCACAAATGGAAGCAATTCAGTGTGGGAGTAAGGGAAAGCAAAGGCAGAGGAGAAATCAGAATACTTGATGTTTCCAAAGTCAGTGACCAGAAGGGTATATAATAAGAAGAAATCAGGAAGACAAGCATTTTTTAGTGGAATATGGTAAGTAATCAGCTCTAACAAGCGGCATCTGAGCACCTTGCATTCCTGTTCCTAAAAGTCACATGTCTTTAAGTGTCTTAAAACTGCTTTTCAGCTCACCACTTTGTATGAGAACTTAAGTATGCGCAACCAGCAGTTAGAAGAAGAGGTAAAAGACCTAGCAGACAAGAAAGAATCAGTTGCACATTGGGAAGCCCAAATCACAGAAATAATTCAGTGGTGAGTACTCTTTTTAAATGTATTTTTGTGGGTGATTTGAACATGTGGCCAAGTTTGCGTGAATTCCAGAAGGCTACAACATGTTTTTTTTTTCTTACTTTTTTGCTTTGAAAAAATAAGTTTCCCTTAAGAACAGTATTTTATTACTGACCTGTTATTTATTACTGATCTGCGTCCTTCTATATTTTCTCTTATGTTCCTCTTTTCCCCAACTGCAGCAAGTATCCTGTGTCAGATTTCCACAGCTTCACTGAAAGCTGTTATTTCTAAGAAAAGGTTATTTTAAGACAGTTGGTCCTTAAAGAACTGAAGAAACTCATTCACTAGCTATAAGTTCCTTTCTAAGACCAAAATTGCTGTATTTATGATTATTTTAAGAAACAGCCTGGAGAAAAATTTTGAACCTAAAGATGTGCTATCATTTTCTTTCATAATTACAACAGATGTACATGTCATCATAAAAACTTACATGATTATAGCTTCATTTTATTAACTAGTCTTTAAGCTCTTAGGATTCAATGTAGAATGAATTACCTTAGTAACTTTACACATTATTTATTTCATTAAGTATTTCTGGCATTTATAAAAATGTGTATATTTTTATAAAACATGAAGAAAGTTGAATCCAACAGGGACTTTATTTTCTTTGTTTGTTTTTTAAAGATTTTATTTATTTGTTTGACAGAGAGAGACACAGCAAGAGAGGGAACACAAGCAGGGGGAGTGGGAGAGGGAGAAGCAGGCTTTCCCACGGAGCAGGGAGCCCGATGTAGGGCTCGATCCCAGGACCCTGGGATCATGACCTGAGCTGAAGGCAGACACTTAATGACTGAGCCACCCAGGCGCCCCCAGGGACTTTATTTTCTAAGGAAAACATATTTTCTAAATTTTTATATTTACTTTTCAACTTTTTGGCACATCATGTATGTTTAATTTATATGAAAACTAGTTTCTTTATGGATCTATAGACCAATCGTTTGGTGGGAATTTTAGTTTCTTGTATTCTTATTTTGGTTCTTTAAGCATTTTTTCCATTTTCCTACTTATTGCAGATTAATACCCTCCATCTTAAATCAGAAGTGGATAAACACTCTTTTTAAGTGTTCTTACCCAAATGACTCAAGTATTTTGATTATAGACTAAACTACAGAGCTCCATGTTCACTCATCTTTGGTTTATGAATGTGACTATACAGTGCATATCTAAATGAAAATACCCAAATTGTGGAAATTTGGTTGTGTCCCAAACAGTATAGTACAGTTAATGGTTCATTAATGTTAAATTTATGCCTTGTCATGAAGTCTACATTTCTGAAGCAAAATCATTCTAATCTTTAGCCAAGCTTATAATATCAAAAATTATGACTCATTTATAACTCCATTATTTTGGAATCAAATGTATAATTAAGCTATTGCTGAAAATAACTTTGTAGAAGAAAAAGATGATCTGGCTAAAATCCTAGTTCCTAGACCACTGATCTTTTCCAGCAACAGGAATGATGGGTTCAGATGGAATGGGAAGTGCTTCTAGTAAAGGAAAGAAGCTTTAAAAATGTAGACTCTCTGGAAAGGTTAGTGGAAAGGATGAAGGTGAAAGTTTTTACATGATACCACAAAACACTAATTTTAGGCTTTTCACATTCAAGTCAAATGTGCAGAAGAAACCAGGAATGCAAGCAAATCAGTTTGCATAAAAGCTCTTATTTAGAAATGGGCTAATATATTAGGGCGCCTGGGCATCTCAGTCAGTTAAGTGTAAGACTCTTGGTTTCCACTCAGGTCATGATCTCAGGGTAGTGAGATTGAGCATGGTGTTGAGCTCCACATGCTCAGCACAGAGTCTGCTCGAGATTCTCTCTCTCTCTCCCTCTGCCCTTCCTCCTGCTTGTGCTCTCTCTAAATAAATAAATAAATAAAATCTTTTTAAAAAATGGGCTCATGTATTAGATAACTAATTATTAAATACTTAGTAGGATAAAAGTAAAACGTATACTCCCTGTTCTCTGACTCCTCTCACCTACTTAAATCTGAGACATTCTGTCCACACTTAAAAAGGTCAGGAATCTTAGTCTCTTTCAAGTTTTTCAGTTTTGGTATATTAAAAAATGAAGTGATGCCAGAGACAGGAAGATGGTGGTGGAGTAGAAGGGTTCTAGGCTTACCTTGTCCCACGAATACAACTAGAAACTGTCAAATCATACTAAATACTAAATCAAACTGAAGGCTGACAAAACAAACTCCAAAATTAAAGGGAGAGAAGAGGCCACATTGAAGAATGTAGGAAGTGTGGAGATGTGGTTTAGGGAAGAAACAAATCCTGGCTGCTGCAGGGGAGAGGTAGCCATGGTCACAGAGAAGGGCGAGAGAGAGAGAGGAACACATAGGGGAACACACAAGGGGAACATCTCCCCATAGCCATTGGCTTGGAAAATGAGAGGGGCTAAATTTCATGAGTTCTTGGAAAGAGCAGGGCTTGAAGACTGAGTTTTAAAGGTCAGCCTTGGCTGGAATAGAGCCTGGAGGGTACTGCGCTGCTCTTGGAAAGAAGGCAGGCAAACAACCCAGGGGCAGATGGTGTGGAAACAGCAATATGAAGAGTGCTTGGAGCACACAGTGAGGAGGTTATTTGCTCTTCTTGGAGTGCAGCCCAGAGAGACAGCATTCATGGAGAGGCCTCTCTGAGAACAAAATGAGCTGGCCAACACCATTTCCCTCCCTGGCCCCTCAGGATAAACACAGAGCCACTTATGGGAAGATACTGGCTGCATAACTTGGTTCCACCAAGCCCAACCCCCAGGTGCGCTGGTGGAACTGCCCTTCTCAGTCACACTTACCTCAGGTGTAGTGTGGTGGCCCTTCCCCCCAAAGACTAGCACAAACCCTTGCCCACACCATGTCTCCTCACCAGGGAGTTTTATAGGGCCTCAGTTCCAGTGGAGGTGGTGATTGGTCTCATTTCACAAGCAGACCAAAGCAAATTAGTGAAAACTTAGCACATTCAGGCCAGGGATCAAACACTGCCCACAGCAGGCAAGGAGAGCCTCTGTAGATGACTGGCTTGAAGGACAGAGCAACCAGACACAACAGCAGAGCACAGGCAGCACACACTGGAGACATTCCCTGGTGTGCCAGGCCCTGGGCACTACATGCCCTCTTCTTCATAAGGCCATTACTCTCAGGAGCAGGATACATAAGTGGCTTTTCTAACACAGAAGAAGGCAAAATGAGAAGACAAAAGAATTTATCCTAAGTGAAAGAACAAGATAAGGCCACGGCCAGAGATCTAAGCAAAATAGATATAAGTAATATGTCTGATGGAGAATTTAAAGGTATGGTCATAAAGATACTGGACTTCAGAAGACAATGGAGGACATCACTGAGACCCTTACCACAGAGATAAAAGTTAAAAGAATTAGAGATGAAGAGTGCAATAAACAAGATTAGAAACACATTGATACAGGCTGGAAGAAGCAGAGGAATGAATTAGTGACCTAGAAGACAAAGTAATGCAAACCAGTGAAGCTGAACAAAAGAAAGAAGACTTACACAAAACGAAAATAGACTTAGGGATCTCAGTGATTCCATCAAATGTAATAACATTTGTATTTTAGGAGTCCCAGAGTAAGAAGAGTGAGAAAAGGGGGCAGAAAATTTATTTGAAGAAATAATAGCTGAAAACTTCCCTAATCTAGGGAAGGAAACAAACATGCAGATCTAGGAAGCAGAGAGAACTCACATCAAAATCAACAAAAGCAGGCCCACACCAAGACAGATTGTGATTAAACTGCAAAATAAAGTGATTTAAAAAAAATCTTAAAAGCAGCAAGACAAAAGAAGTCAGTAACATACAAAGGAAAACCCATAAGGCTAGCAGGAGACTTTTCAACAGAAACTTGGCAAGGCAGAAGGGAGTGGTATGATATATTCAAAGTGCTGAGTGGGAAAAATCTCCAGGCAAGAATATTCTATCCAGCAAGACTCTCATTCAGACTACAAGGATGGTAAAGAGTTTTCCAGACAAAGAACAACTAAAGGAGTTCATGACCACTAAACCAGCCCTGCAAGAAATATTAAAGGAGACTCTGAGTGGAAAGGAGATACCAAAAGTGACAATTTGAAGGTAGGAAACACAAAAGCAGTAAAAATGAATATTTTTGCAAAAAGAAAAACAGTGAAGGAACTCACAAAAAAGGATATGAAATATAATAACATACACCTAAAACATGGGGAGGAGAGGAGAAAAGAATGGGTTCAGATTTAAACAGCTGTCAACTTAATATATAGACTGCTGTATACAGAAGAGGTTATATACAAACCTAATGGTAACCATATATCAAAAACTACTAATAAATATGCAAAAAAATAGAAAAAGAAATCCAAATATGTCACTAAAGAAAATCAGCAAACTATGAAAGAGAAAGACAATAAAGGATCAGAAAAAAAATTTCAGAAACAGTCACAAAACAAGTAATGAAATGGCAATAAATACATATCTATCAATAATTACGTTGGACATAAATGGACTAAATACTCTAATCAAAAAGACATAGGGTGACAGAATGGATAAATAAACAAGGTCTATCTATATGCTGCCTATAAGAGACTCATTTTAAATCTGAAGACACCTGTAGATCAAAAGTGAAGGGATGAAGGAACATTTATCATGCAAATGGATGTCAAAAGAAAGCCAGAGTAGCAATACTTCTATTGGACAAAGTAGACTTTATGTTGTTGTTTTGTTTTGTTTTGTTTTTTGACAAAGTAGACTTTAAAACAAAGACTGTAACAAGGGACAAAAGGCACTATGTCATAATAATGGGGACAGTCCAACAGGAAGATATAACAGTCATAAATATGCACCAGACATGGGAGCACCCAAATACATAGAACAATAGGAAACACAAAAGAACTAATCAATAATAATAATACAATAATAGTAAGGGACTTTAATACCCCACTTATATCAATGGGCAGATCATCTAGAAAGAACATTAACAAGCAGTTTCTTTGAATGATACACTGGACCAGATGGACATAACAGATATATTCAGAACCTTCCATAATAAAATAATATACATTCTTTCCAAGTGCACATGGGACATTCTCCAGTATAGATCACATATGAGGCCACAAAACAGGTCTCAACAAATTCAAGAAGACAAAGTCACCATGCACGTTTTCTGACCACAATGCTATGAAACTGGAAGTCAGCCACAAGGAAAAATCTGCAAAGACCACACATACATGGAGGTTAAATAACATACTACTAAACAACCAGGAAATAAAAGAAGAAATAAAAAAATACATTGAAACAATGCAAATGAAAACACAACAGTCTAAAACGTCTGGGATGCAGCAAAAGCAGTTCTAAGAGGAAAGTTTATAGCAACACAGGCCTACTTCAAGAAGCCAGAAAAATCTCAAACAACCTAACCTTAAAACTAAAGGAGCTAGAAAAAGAACAACAAACAAAGCCTAGAGCCAGCAGATGGAAGGAAATAATAAAGATTAGAGTAGAAATACATGATATAGAAACTTAAAAAAAATAGAATAGATCAATGAAACCAGGAACTGGTTCTTTGAAAACTTACTAAAATAGACAAAGCTCTAGCCAGACTTACCAAAAAGAAAAGAGTAAGGACCCAAATAAATAAAGTCATGAGCAAGAGAGGAAAACTAACAACCAAGACCACAGAAATACAGATTGTAAGAGAATATTATGAAAAACTATATGCCAACAAATTGGACAACCTGGAAGAAATGGATAAATTCCTAGAAACATATAAAATTACCAAAACTGAAACAAGAAGAAATAGAAGATTTGCATAGACTGATAACCAGCAAAGAAATCAAATCTGTAATGAAAAAACTCCCAACAAACGAAAGTCCAGGACCAGATGTCTTCACAGGCAAATTGTACCAAGCATTTAAAGAAGAATTATACCTATTCTTCTCAAAATATTCCAAAAATAGAAAAGAAAAATTTCCAGATTCATTCTATGAGGCCAGCATTACCAAAACCATATAAAGACACCACAAAGAAAGAGAACTACAGACCAATATCTCTGATGAACATAGTTGCAAAAATTGTTAACAAAATACTAGCAAACTGAATCTAACAATACATTTAAAAAATAATTCACCACAATCTAGTGGAATTTATTCCCAGCTTGCAGGGTTGGTTTGGTGTTCTCAACTCCATCAACATGATTCATCACATTAATAAAAGAAAGGACAAGATCCATATGATCATTTTAGTAGATGCAGAATACCCTGTGATCCAGCAATCACAATACTAGGTATTTACCCAAAGAGTATAAAAATACTAATTCAAAGGGATACATGAACCCCTATGTTTATAGCAGCATTATCCACAGTAGCCAATTTTGGAAACAGCCCAAGTGTCTGCTGATTGATGAATGGGTAAAGAAAATGTGGTATATATGTATATGCAATGGAATATTACCCAGCCATAAAATAGAATGAAATATTGCCATTTGCGACAGTATGGATGGAGCTAGAGTGTATTATGCTAAGTGAAATAAGTCAGTAAGAGAAAGACCAATACCCTATGATTTCACTCATATGTGGAATTTAAGAAACAAAACAAGCAAAAGGAAAAAAAGAGAGGCAAACCAAGAAACAAACTCTTACCTATAGAGAACAAACTGATGGTTACCAGAGGGGAGGTCGGTGGGGGGCTGGGTGAAATAGGTGATGGGGATTATGGAATGCACTTACCAGGATGACCACTGGTTGTCATATGGAATTGTTGAATCACTATGTTGTATACCCAAAACTAGTATTACTCTGTATGTTTACAAACTAGAATTTAAGTTAAAACTTTAAAAGATGAAATGATGCCAAGACAAGGTTTTAGGAACTTGTGATATATAGTATTTTAAATGTTTCCTTTGGACAAAGTAACAGTTTTAAAACAGAACAAGCACTATTGTAAATAAGATCTTATTTGCATTGCTAATGGTCATCTTACTTGGCTCCCTCTGCCTTTTCCTATGAAATATCCCTTTCATATGAAAGAATACCTTTTAGGGAAGGGAGACCTTGTTGCTCCTCACTGTGTTAGAGCAGACGCCTTTCTTCTCACCATTGACTCATCAGAATACTTCACTTTTTCTTTGAAATGATACGACAATGAAAGGTCAGAATCATAAGTTAGTCCATAAGTGTGATTTTTAAAATCGCAAACCATGAATCATGGAACATTACATCAGAAACTAATGATGTCCTGTATGGTGACTAACAGAACATAATTAATAAATAAATAAATAAATAAATAAATAAATAAATACATACATACATACATACATACATACACACACACACCCAATAAATAAATAAATAAATAAAATGCTTCTCCTCACATCTAATGCACTTTTCTGGTATAATACAAGGTAGGATGGCCTATAGACTATAGTACTTTGCTGTCAAGCTGCTTTTAATGTATCATTGAAAAGTTTAAAAACTAATGTGACCAGATCTGGAGATTAGCTATAAGACTTAAATGTAAGTTGCCCTATGTCTTACACAATACCGATTTTCCTATGGGAGTGTAGAGGAGAGTTACCACAGACTGGGTGCTTGAGAAAGTTGGGGGTAATCATTTGAACCCATAATGCATTTTCTGAAAACCCTGAGGTTAATAAAGGGTCCTATACATAGGTTGGCTGAATTGGAGATTTCGTATAAAACAATAGTAGGAAATAAGACTAGTAAAGTTACTACTGTATAGTTACCATGAATATTGGGTAAGAGTTTAAATTTTATTTATTTATAAGAAGGAGAGGGTTTTTGCAAAGGATAATGGCATTGATTGCATGATGCATTAGGAAGACAACTCTCTACAGTGGTGTTCAGGGTGAAGTGGAGGGAAGTTTGGGAAAAAGTGAACAAATGGAGAAGACATTGTGCGAGAAGAATCTATAGGACTTAATTATGAAGGAAGGTCAGGAAATGAGGAAGAATTCGTTTTTCTGAAATTCAGAATTAGATTAAGAAAATCATATCATTGAAGTAGGAAAGTCAGAGAAGGAACCAACTTTGGGGAAGATATAATCAATTTTGTTTGTGTTATTTTGCTTGTTGGTGAGTCTGGGCTCCTGAGACATCTGGGTACAGAGTTCCAATATGCTTTTGAAAAGATTACAGAAAGGTTAGGGTAAAGCATATAAATTTGGGGATTTAATTCCTGGTCAATAAAGCCATTGAAGTTGTTGAGATCTTTTTAAGGAGGAAAGAAAGAAGGATAATATGGTGAGGGCAGCATATAGAAGGTAGAGGGCAACCAGGAAAGTGCTTTCATAATCAGCAAAGGGTCTCAGTAATAACACTTTTATTTCCCTTTATTTAAATTTCCTCACATTATTTGAACTATTCCTCATTCATTAATCTTCGTTTGTGGATAGTTGTAGCTTATACTGATTACAACATAGTATGTTCCAGGCGTTGGGCTGAAAATTCACTTGTACAGGATTCTCATTTAGTTATTACAACAGTCCTATGAGGTAGGATTATATCCCCACTTTGTAGGTGAGATAGCAGAGAGCTAGAAGTGGGTAAATGACTTAGCCCAAGTCCCGGAGCTGGTGAGCAGCGAGTTAGGATTTGAACCAAGGTCTGTTTGACTCAAGAATCAAGTTCTTAATCACTCTACTGTGTATGTCCTACCTCCCTGATGTTTTAAGGACTATCTTCTAGATCTTCTCTATTATGCCCTACATAATAGTCAGTATTAATAAGTATTTCTGCATTAATTACTTGAAAGAGCTTGGGAGTAGAGGATTTAGCTATGGCAGAAAAACAAAAGAGATTGAAATTGGCCTTTTATAGTTGACTTGTCACTTGAATGAACTGTGGTTTCAGCAAAATAGTTGAGGTAGAAATCAGACCTCAGAAAGTATGTATGAGTTAGTGAGGGGTTAAATACTAGAGTAATTAGATACAGGTTGTATCACAGTGACAGGGAGAGGGATTGGGACAGGAACCTTTCTGGATTAGAAAACGTCTGTATATGTTTACAGCAGCCGGTGGAAGTGATGAAATTGAAAGCTGTTTTCAAAGAAGGTAATTATTTGTATATATGTGGGATGAGGAATACATTTAAATGACTTGGCCAAAGGAAAGATGAGGGACTTACTTGCCTCTAAAACTTAAAAAAAAAAAAAAAAAAGTTAAAATGGGCATGAGTCAACTTATCTAGATGGCCTAAAGAAAAGGGCAAGACAGTGTTGGTCTGAGGGAAGTGAGACTTCAAGGATCAAGGTTGGAAACAAATAGCAATGATTCTAAAAAGGAATTGTTGTAGACCAGGGCCCAGTGGAATTTAAATGGCAGGAGTTGTAACTGACCCAGTCTTTTTTTTTTTTTTTAAAACCCTTCCCTTCATTAATTCTCTGTAGCCAAGAAAATAGACAGAGCTTTAATAAAAAATTGAGACTTAGCGGGAGACCACATGGGTCAGGGAATGTGAACGTATTCAACATACAAATAAAAAAAAAATGACAAGAGATTTTTTATCTTTTTTTTTCCCATTTTATTTATTTTTTATTATGTTAATCACCATACATTACATCATTAGTTTTTTATGTAGTGTTTCATGATTCATTGTTTGCGTATAACACCCAGTGCTCCATGCATTATGTGCCCTCTTTAATACCCATCACCAGGCTAACCCATCTCCCCGCCCCCCTCCCCTCTAGAACCCTCAGTTTCTTTCTCAGAGTCCATAGTCTCTCATGGTTGGTCTCCCCCTCCGATTTCCCACTCTTCATTCTTCCCTTCCTGCTATCATCTTCTCCTTCTCCTTCTCCTTCTTCTTCCTTCTTCTTCCTTCTTCCTTTCTTCCTTTTCTTCTTCTTTCTTCTTTCTTTTTCTTTCTTCTTCTTCTTCCTTTTTTTGACATATAATGTATTATTTGTTTCAGAGGTAGAGATTGGTTTTTATTTGAAACATTAAACAGCATGAAAGTCATGTACAAGAATTTACTGCTTTCTGGAGTTATGGAAGCAGGTTGGAATGTGCATAAGCCGAGATCACTGTGGTAGATAGGCACTAAAGCAATGCTAGTTGAGACTGATTAGCCTGGCCCTTTAAATGATAATACAGTTTTCTTAAGTGTCTTTCTTGGTACTCTAAAAAAAAAAGGCAATCTTCCTTCATCTTCACTTATTCTTTATTCTGTAGATCAGATGATTAAATCAAAAGGTCATGGTCACGTGTGGTGTCCAAAGTTAAAGAATTTTAAAGGAAACCACTTCCCACTACACAAACAGTATTTTCTAAAGCCATTTTCCCTTAAAAGGCAATAAAAAAATATATATGTATATAGAGCCTAAAAATATGTAACGAACTAGGCTGGGCAACTTTTTATAATGATTGGATCGCTTTTATTGTTAGATTCTTTTGCTTGTCCTCCAGTACACCTTCCCATCTGAGAGAAAAGAGAACCAAATCCCTTTTAAAGAGCCTCTTTAAGATATATAGATAGAAATATATGAATTTGGCTCCTCAGGAGTTTAAATTCTAAAAGATGCTAAAGCCAAGTTCAAGATTTCAATTTGCTATATGCATCAGATACTTATTGATTTACTTGAAATAAGCTTTTCTCATTACTATTCAGTGCCCTGAATAGTATGCACTTTCTGTATACTAATTATTTTCATTCTTCTTGAGGATAGGACCTTCTTTTGTAGATTTTCATATGCTGGCAGTCCTTATCCTAGCCTTGCCCTTGTTTTGAAGATGTAACAAAACACAAACTTTCTCTTAGACAAATTCTGAAAATTAGAATGTGTGTCATTGAATATAATTTGAAAACAATTTTATAGAATCGTAATAGTTACATCAGCAAGATAGTCTTAAGACAGTTATGAGCTTCAGTAGACTTTAATCTTTTCCTTTTGATTGGTATTTTATTGACCATTTTAGAAAACAGAGGAGCTGTATTGCAGTACAACCCTGATTTTTGCAGACTATTTTACTTTAAACTTTCTAAATATAGGGTACTTCAGTTTTAAAACTGATGCATTTTGTTTTCATAAGATAAAATGGCAGAACCCAATTAGAAATCTTAATATTCTTTAGAAATCATGTAAATATGTGTGTTTTTAATGTTAGATTAAAAGAATACTCTGTGGTTCAAGGGTGAAATTTTACTAATTTATCAGATACAAGTAATTTGAACTTTCCTAAACATGACCAGATAGATAGATAACTGAAACAGTTCAGTAAACCTCTTCCCACTTATTGTCAGGCAGTAGTACTGTGGTAGATCTTTTGAAAGAAGACATTTATTTCACTTATTTCTTGTATGAGGCTTTTAAAACAATATATCTCTCACTGAAGTTTTTCTGTTTGTGTTACTTTTGTCCTTTGTCTGTATGTGTATGTATTCCAGGGTCAGTGATGAAAAGGATGCACGAGGGTATCTCCAGGCCTTAGCTTCTAAAATGACAGAAGAGTTGGAAGCTTTGAGAAATACCAGCTTGGGTGCACGAGCAACAGTAAGCTCTGCCGTTTTGCATGGAGAATTATCATACGGGGTGGAAGGGGAGGCTCAAACACTATATTAAATCTGAGCACTTCTATCAGTTTGTCTAGGCTTTAGCTCACTGTAAAGTTTTTCTTGAGAATTCACCTAGTCCAAGTCTTTGCCAGTTTAGGAAATCATAACACATCACTGCTTAACTGTAATTTTGTATAGGTATCCGTTATTGGTAATAAGTATGGAAAATAAACTCCTTATATGTGGGTCTACAATTATTTCTGAATTTAATGGAAAATAATATACTTTCACAAACAGTGTTTCAGTTCTATTCTGTTATCAGAGAAAGATAGTGCTTTATGTAGTTTCTAAATTTACTTGCATTACTGAATTTAAATGTTAAGGAAAAAATAGGATGGGGCTAACAACAGTCATATTATTTGGTAGGATATGCCCTGGAAAATGCGTCGTTTTGCAAAACTGGATATGTCAGCTAGGCTGGAGTTGCAGTCAGCCCTGGATGCAGAAATAAGAGCTAAGCAGGCCATCCAAGAAGAGCTGAATAAAGTTAAAGCAGCTAACATCATCACAGAATGGTAAGGTTGAATATACTTGGTCGAGTTGAGTCTACTAGAATAATTTCTAAGTTGGTCCAAAAGTATTTGGGGAGAAGTTCATACCTATCACTTTTTTCTTTTAAGTAATGACCAGAAAAATTTATGAATATTTGAAAATGAATAAATGCTTTCAAGCCTTGTATGCAGTGATGGGATTTTAATACAACCTTGTTTGTATTTAGAAAACAGACTAGCTGAAAGACTAGTCCTCTGACTTGTCCATAAAGTAGAATTAATAGTGCTAATTAATATTTTATTTTCCCCCTTACTTTGTAAAATTTAGTTGACTCTCAAATTCTGTTCCATTAAATCCAAAATTCTCTCCTGTTCAAGAGTATCATATTAGTATAAAAATGCAACATATATTCAGAACAAAATACAGTCATCTGGGAATTCTGGCCTCTACCATAGATCTTTTACAATGAAGGTTCTCTATAATTGTTTCTTCATGTTCTTTTATGTTTTAAAACAAGTATATCCTCCACAGTCTGAGACAATTACTGGATAAATACATTCCTTCAATCCTTATCACAACAGTAGAATAAATAAGTGATAAAATAAAAATCTTAATTGGATTGGATATAACCATGGTTCAAGAATAAGTCAGTATTGGTGATAGAGAGGAACAATAGAAAGTTAGTGTTACAAATCAACATATAAATAGAAAAATCCATTTGGTGCTGGAATAGCGGAGTTCCAGAGGCATTCAATCATGAAAAGAAATATAGTCCCATAAATTTCAGTTTGTAATGGTGTGAAGCCTTAGTCCTTAAACTGTAATCATTAATGTTTTGAATCCAATTAGAGGGTGGTTGCCTGGCACCCCACTGAAATATAAACTCTTGTTATAAATAATCCAGACATAAATTAAGTATGCTTTGCTTAAATGTGATAGCATGACATTGAAATTTTGAGAGAACATTTTCTGGAGAATGTGAGTTGATCCTAACACAAAGAGCTACTGAATGTCGTTCTCTGTGTTGTAAGTAGAACGAGCATGAGCTACCTTCCCGTGCCTGGGACACAGGCATTTGCACATTCGCTCATAAACCAGACTGAATGAAATTGGAAACTACAGATGTACTCATAACAATGCTCCACTTTCATGGTTCTCTGTGGAAGAGTCTAACAAAATCCTAAATTTAACCTTTGATTTTATGACATTTTAAAATCTAATCATTTAGCTCCAGGTCAGCATCTTTTTCTATACAAGGCCAGATACTAAATATTTTCGGCTTTGTGGGCCATATCACCTCTGGCTACTCAACTGTGCTATTGTGTGAAAGCAGCCAGAGACAGTCTGTGAATGAATGAGTCTGGCTGTGTTGCAGTGAAATTTTATTTATATAACAGTAGATGACCGGCGGGATTTGTCTTTCCTGCAGTGGCTTTGCACTTCCCTGACCTGATGTGACTGACATTTAAACCAGGAAGCTCCAACTATGTACTGTAGGATGGCTCACTAACTAGCAGTAAAAATAATGACATTTTTCTTTTTTTTTTTCCCTTATTGAAGTAAACTAAAAGATTCAGAGAAGAAGAACTTGGAGCTACTCTCAGAAATCGAACAACTGATAAAGGACACTGAAGAGCTTAGATCTGAAAAGGGTATGAGAATGTGTTTTGCATCAATCAGGGCTTATTCTGTTGTGAATGTATTTTATTACCCAAGAATCCGCGTACATGTAGGTCAGAGAATTGTTCACACGAAGCACGCTGACGCTCACTGATGGATATATATATATGCATATTTGACACACACATTCACTAGACTGGTTTCAGTCATTTTGTTGTACTTAATATACATGGTTTAAATATTTCATGGTAACAGAAAAACTCATTTTGCCATAAATTGGACTGTTTTTTCAGTGCCGTGGATGATTTCACAAATAAGGTTTTTGTGACTGGGGGGAAAAATACTTTTTATAGTGTACTTTATACTCTTTTCAAGTGTCGTAGGATTCACTTCCAGGGTAGTTGAGGAAACAATGTATGAAGTAACTAAAGATTAATCTAATCCCGTATTAGAAAGCAATTCAGTGATGAACTGTTCTGGCATTTCATTGTTTTCTTCCACGTTTGATTCTTAAACTGCTTACCCTGAGGGATTTCTCAGGATTTATTCCCATTTTCTTGAAAGCATTACCTGAGCATGTTTCCATTAATGTGAAAAGTAACTCAGAGTGCATGGCAGCTATTACAGGAACTTTACTTAAACTTTGTTTCCATAATGTGGTCATTAAGAATGTGAAGATTTAATAAAAACAAATTCAGAATGTTTTTTTTCTCAATGAAGGGATCTCTTATATGCAGTTATTAGAAATTCTTTGTCCTGGGGCACCTTGGTGGCTCAGTCAGTTGAGCATCTGACTCTTGATCTCACGGTCATGAGTTCAAGCCCTGCCTTGGGCTCCACGCTGGATGTGGAACCTACTTTAAAAAATAAATAAGTAGATAAATTCATTGTCCTGACAAAGTCAGTATTCCTGACTGAATAGTGAACTAATTAATGGCTTTATGTTATGCATACATTATGTGATGCTTCCCTGTAATTCCTCAGTCTTGTGACACACAGTGATGTCAAGCTGGTTGGGTCTCTGTATCTGCTTTTAAAATTGTGGAGAAAAAAATAAAATTGTGGAGGAAAGAGAAGGTATCACATAAAGGAGTTGACATGAAAAACCACTAAAAGTAGTAGATATTCAAAAAAATTTTGTCAGTTCGATTTCCTAGTGAACAGGAAAGGAAGGAACAGCAAAAGTGAATTAGGAATCACACTGAGCACAAGGCTTCACACTAAATTGAGAATTAAGCAGTTTTCAAACATGAAGAGTGGAAGGGAGCTGCATTATTCAGTGAGTAGAGGAAAAAGAATATATAGGACCTGGAGGATCTGTAACCCTAAAGGCAGTTTAATAGAAGAGAGACCAGTGCAGAGTGTGACTGACTATAACATGCCTCATGTCACTGACTGCATCACTTTTAGAATAGATCTAAACTTGCAGAAGAAATAACTTAAGTTTATCACATTGCTTTATGAAAGCATGTTAACCTATAGCTTTTATTTGGATTTAGAACATTGTAGATAATAAAATTTCACTTTGTGTTGTAACAATGTACTATACTACTTAAATAATATAATATAGTATTTATATAATATAGTGAGGGCAAGGATTTTTTTTCTGCTCATTTACTAATATGACCTGGTATCTAGACAAGGTTTGGCACAAGGCTCTCAATAAATATTTATTGACTGGATGAATTTCTGAACATAGTGCCTTATCTGGCATCCATGGTGTTAGTTATTAGAGAGTAGTAGGAAAGCCATACAAATGAGTTAATGTCACTTCCTAAGGATGTGGAAGTCGAAAATATGTGCTTGGTTGTATTTATCATTGTATATAAATTTTAAGAATTATTTTGGAAATTATGCATTTGAAGTTAATGCCATAGCTAACAAATATGCACCAGCTTTTATAACTTCATCTGAGAAAAACTAGGGTATGAGTGATTTATTCTGTCAATAAAACAATACCTGAAATCAGATTGAGGCCTTGACAAAAGTTTTTTCATAACTAAATACATTTGTTTTATCACGACATTATCATAAGAGATTATTTATATTAATGCTTACTATATGTTTGCTAAAAGTTTTTCAAAACAGAAACCTTGTTTGGTGATAAATTAGCTTAGAAAAATCAGATATAACCATGTTTTTAAAATTCTCCCAAGTCTACCAAGATGTAATGTGTTTCTTCTGATGTGCTATGTGGGAAAAGAAAGAAATTCAAGTTCTCAAGTCAGGAAACAAGTATGTCATGGAGACTGATTTAACTGTTAAGTGATATTCCAAGAAACACTAATGTAGTTTTTTTAAATATGTAGAGTTAATAGTATTGATCAGCTTTAAAATATGGTAGTTTGTGAACAGCTCTTAATAGATTCAGACAGGAATCGTTATCCATGAAAATTAGTTTAAATTGTTCTAGTTTTAAAAAAAGTTGCTGCTGTCTTCTAGGTATAGAGCACCAAGACTCACAGCATTCTTTCTTGGCATTTTTGAATACGCCTACCGATGCTCTGGATCAATTTGAAGTAAGTATTAAACTTTTCAAGTATTCCCTTTAGGGAATTCCTTTTCAAGAATTTAAATGGAATTCCCTTTCAAGAATTCCATTTAAAATTCACTTTGTGACTTAAAATTCATTTGCAATGAAACTGTTTTATTGCCTCCCACATGAGAGGACCTAGAATCTTATATAAACAAAAACATGTTAAGAGAAGAGTATGTTCTGCATTTTTTAAAGATTTTATTTATTCATTTGACAGAGAGAAACACAGCTAGAGAGGAAACACAAGCAGGGGGAGTGGGAGAAGGAGAAGCAGGCTCCTCCCTGCAGAGCAGGGAGCCCGATACGGGCTTGGCTCCATCCCAGAACCCTGGGATCAATCATGACCTGAGCCGAAGGCAGACACTTACAACTGAGCCACCCAGGCACCCCATGTTCTGCTTTCTTATAGAAACTGTAATCACATTTGTATTTAAGAAAAATCTAAGAAAGGTCAAAATGTGAGAGTCATAAGATTTAAAAGAAATTTTGTCTCTTCCCCTGAGAAACAGTAAATGCAGAACAAATCCAAACTTTTGAAAGAATTTTGACACTTTCCTTTTTTCTCCCAAGCACAGAGCCACAATTAAAAAAAAAAAAAGTGAAAAAGGTCAAAACTCACAATAGGGCAATGCTGGGTCTAGCTTCAAATCCGTTCAATTATTTTAGAAGTTAACAATAGGAATACTTTTTGTTAAAAGTATTACATAGAAAGTATTAGGCAGTATATTCCATAATAAGGAAATAGTGACTCTATGACTGTCCTTCTTTAGTGCTTAAATTCTTTGCTGAAAAAAAAAAAACCAATTTTATGATATAAAGTATATTTTTGTCCCAGAAGATTTAAGTTAGTGATTATATCTTTATTAAACAAATAATCACAAGTCTCTGTGTGGAGCACTGTTCTAGGTGCTGGAGATAGAATAGTGACCCAGTTCACCAAGTCCTGTTCTCAGAGAGGTTACATTCCAGTGGGAACTGCTCACTTTTAATTGTGACCCTTCTAAAGTGCTTCATTTAATTTGATTATTAATGATTTACTGTGCGCTTCATTTTATTACATTTTGGGCACAATGTGTGCATTGTATTTCATTTCTTTGGGAAAGGGAAAAAGAACCACGCTTTAAAAATTAATAGATTTCTAAGTTTCTTGAGAAATGATGCCAATGACTGCTTTTCTCATTTATTTATTTGAATTAATGTCATTTGCCTTTCAATTGTTTTACAAAATTTTTGATTTATTATTTGTTCGTATTAAATTGCTTCATCCATATTTTCTATTTCTTATTGCTGTATTCATTAAATAGGATTCCTTTTCTTCTTCCTCATCTTCACTGATTGATTTTTTGGATGACGTAAGTCTTTGATTTTCAAACCAATGCATCCTTCAGTAAAAGACATCAGTGAATTGAATTGAAGAATTTTGCCCAGTAATGCAGTCAGTTTTAGAAATATCACACCTGGTAATTTATTTATGAGACAAAATTAACTTCTTTCTTACCTGAAATATAATGAAGAGTTTATCTTTATTAAACATCAGAAAGTGAAAATGTACTTTGAAAAATGCTTTGGCCATCAGAGCATCTGTATTTCCTTTCTTTGCAATAATTCTGAAGATTGGAATGTTTATTTGATTATTGTCACTATGTAGATATGTATATAAAAATGCTCATTTTTATTTTTCATTGTGATTTCTATTTGACATTCCCGTTTTCGGCACTTTGCTATTTTATTTCTCAGAAGTAAACTTCTGGTGGTAAAATCAGAAAAAAGTGATACGTTTTATTAAATCTTTCAATAGATTTTACTGTGACATAATGACTGAGTACAAATCAGTTTTTAATGCTGACAGAATTTCACCTGTAATGTGGAAAGTGATTTTCGTTAACATATGTATATGCTACATGCACTATAAATTGACTGCACTACCATTTTCTCTCCTAAATTAATTCTATCCATTTGATAACTTAGAAGTCCCTAATGTATATTGTTCATTCTCCTTACTAAAATACCAGATGTATGCATTCTCTCTATTCCACATTAAATGGCACAAAAATCCTTATCATGTTGAACATTTAACCTTTCTAGAAACTGGAAAATAAAATGGATTCAAATGCAAATGTTCTACATAGCACTGGTTTTTCAACCAGGGAAATTTTTGTAGGTCTTATTTTTTGTGTTTTGTTAAACATAATTCTTATATTCAGAAAAGTATTTCGCATAATTGTCCACTAAAGAAAACTCTTGATCTAGATTTTAAAAAATTTTTTCAAGTTATTTTTTTTTGTCTTTGAAATATTATACCCAAGTCCATTCTGAATGGAAACTATTCCATTATTCTTGAGACAGTTGTTCTAGTTAATTCTACAGGGCAATAAAAAGAGAACTCTCTTGAGTTCTCTTGAGTACAATAGTATTTCACATTATAATCTACTGTATGTTTCACTGTACTAAAATATTCAATACAGTATGTCCATAGAAACATCATTCATTTGAGAGAGATTGGGAAGGAAGTTTGAATAAATTATTTTAACTGTTCCTTCCACTAGAAAACCATTTCCATTTTTTTTTTTTCCTAACAAACTCTTCTCTACATCCCCTTTCCTCCCACAAAAAGCTCTGAATGTAAAACCTAGAAGTCGTGTGTATTTTAACAGATAGGTTCATTCTACTCGGCCCAAGGGCTGCAGGAATGCGCGCCATCCCACACCCGCCTTGTCACTGCTCTCTCAGCCACCACCCAGCTGTAGTGAAGAAGCCTCCCACTCTCACTTTCCTCCAGGAGGACCTTTCTTGTCCATCACCCACTAGCACTCAGCCTAAGTGCAGTTCAGACATAACACTTAATTTCAAACCAGCACAAAGAAACTCCTATCATAAAGGGAAAAGGAGTTGAGTTCACACAGGCTGAATCTTTATGAATCGGGCTCCAGCTCTTAAAAAACCTGGTTTTTCCCTCGTTTGCTTCCTGAGTTCTCTTCTTCCAGTTTATTGGTTAAGCGCACAAGGGGGCTCAGATTTGCTGCCTCTACCACTTTCTGGGTGTATGATTGGGATCATGTTCCCTAACTTTTCTGTTAGGTAAGCCCCAGTTTCCTCATCAGAAGAACAAGGATAATAATAGTGGTACTGCCTCAGAGGTTGTTTGAGAATTTAAAGAAACAAAGTGTGTAGAGCCCTCAGTAACACTGGTTACTGTTTCCTTACTCGTAATAGGCCATTCACCTCCCTTCCTGCATTCCCTTTAGCTTCCTTTCTCGTCCAGGAATCCAGTGTGACTTAAATGTTTCCTTGGCCTTCTGCTCGCCTTCTGCCCCCCCAGCCCCCACCAATCCAAGTCACTGCACTCCCCCCGCAAATTGTCCAGCCCCAAGACCGCTGCACAGTGAGGCTTGCATGTCAGGGAGAAGGAAGTAAGCTCCTGTTTAAAAAAAATAGTTTGTATTCTTACTTCATATTTTATGGCATAAACCTCTGTAGTTGATAACTATGACCACTCTTCCCAGAGTTACCATTCAGTTCATCTCAAAGCCAGAGTAGAGTGATGTTTTGAAAAATGGTATTCAGTCCTTGGCATGCTTGTGTTTGGTGTCCAGAATACTTAGTATGAACCAAACTTCTGTTGCTTCCTTTCTCTTAGGCATTTGGAAGCTTAAGGAATAGAATCAATCTTGATTGTTCTTTGTGCCAAAACTAGTTAAGAGTGTTGTGCGTGACTGCCCCCCATAGTGAGCGGATTGTAACCCTTAACTAATGCATACAACACATCCTCTGATCATTCTTTTCTAATTTTATCTCCTAGAAATAGAAGAGAAATAGATGACATTGAAGACCTAGAATTTGAGTCGCAGCAGGAACTTGTAGGTTTAGTAAGGGATAAAGCCAGTGATTCAGCAAGATTGCAGAAATGAAACATTCTTTGGTGTCCGTACACCATGGATCTTCCTCATTTGTTTCCTGTGGCCTAGTGACCTCATACTGCCCTCTGATTCTCTAGAACCGTATCACTAGCACCTCCCCTCCTCAAAAATGACCCTTTACTTTATTCCTTAACCCTCCCATGTGGGCCTATTAACACAATAATTCTTTTTACATAAAATAGTGCCCAGAATCGCTCTCCCACCTCCAGTTTTTTCTCAGTGTATTTTGCCTGTTCAAAATTCAAGTGAATGCCAGAATTTCTGGCAATATGGGAACACATTTGGAGCCATAGGCCTTCCTTTTAAGTTGCACAGTTTAGACAATTCTGTGTGAGTCAAGTTTTCAGCAAGAGCAGCCTTGACAGGAGAGCAGTGTAAGTGACCCAGGTCCCTTCCTTGCCCCCGACTCAGGCGAAGTGGAAGGCATTCTCAGCACCCTGCTTCTGTAATTCAGGACAACTCGGGTAGTTGGGCTTTTCTCCATGTAGAATCGTAGGCTTCTGAGAGAGAAAAGCACCAAAGAAAAATACTCAGTCCAGTGGTTGTAACCGTTGTTGATCACAGCATTCTCCCATTAGTAGACTGGATCGTTTTCTCCCCCATTAGTAAAGTTTTAGAATTCTCAGTCTTTGGAGGAATAGGGAAGGGGTGGCAACAGGGTTATGGATGACACTGTTTAGGGCAGATAAGAGGGGGTTTTAGTTCATGGCAAACTGACGTCACTCTGACCACTTTGTCTCTTGGGTCAGGCATTCCCACACATGGTGAGACACCAGTGACAGCAGTGAAACGGACACCAGGGTCCTTCTGCTGTGGAAATCATTTCCTCTTGACCTCGTCTTTTCTCTCAGCCCCACACGCCCTGTTGCTTCCTAGACTGCCTGGGGGTGGCTCTGTGTCACCAAACAGGGTGAGGGGCAGGTGGAGCTCAGCAGCTCAGGCTCTCCCTGATCTGTTCCCTGCATCCCAGTGGCCAGAAGTCCAGGGATGATCAGACCAGCTTGCAAACTTCCCATCCTGTTCCGTTCATTTTCTTCTTTTCAATTGAGCCCCCAAAATACTTGGCTTGACTGTACTAAAGGTCATACTAATTATAGTCATATAAATGAACTACTTGTTCTTTATATTTGGTAAACATACTGTCATTTATTAACATATTGTCACTTATTAAATCTATGACAGGTAAGTTTTGAGTTTTATTTAAATTACAATTCTACACTCTGTTCATTCAGGCCAAATTCACAAAAACTGGGAGAACCTGGCAAGTGAGAGTATGCCAGCTTGCTTTCTGGAGGCTTATTCTAGTGTACTGAGGAAAGAGTAAACCACAATTAAAGGTGTGGAATAAAAAGGTCAGACATCAAGGAATAGAGTTATCCCAATAGTCCAACTGTCTGGTCTTCCTAATACTGTTTTCTTGTATCCTGGCGTATGACAAGAAGCAAGTAGTCTGAGAGTATTGGCAGGCCAAGTTCCACTCCTTGTTTGATTTCATGGTAAAATCTTGCTAAGATGTCCTAAAATATTTAATTTCAGTCCTGGCTCCTAGCTTCCTTCCCTCATCTCTTGCTTTTAGCTGGTCTCTCTCCCTTGGCTTCTTTCATAATCTATCATAACCCATCACAGAAATCTGAGGTTTGGCAGCATTGGGTAGCTGTACCTGGGGAAGATTGATCATTCGGGAGAATCAGTGGAAGACAGAATTTCAAAACATACATTATAAAGATCTTTCAATCCTGTGACCCAAACCAGGCCTAAATCCAATAAATTATGGCATTCTTGATATTTCCTCTTTCTTTTTTAAAAAATCTTCCATCCACATATTAAATACAACCCAACTCGAAACTCTCCCATTTCAGAAGATTGTCATATGCAGTCCTTCCCTAGGTTAGGCAGCATTATGTATTATTTTATATATAAGATATGTTTTTTATTGTATATCATATATCCTAATAGTTTAGACAATCTAGAGAGAAAGAACCATGACTACCTAGTCTTTTACTCTTCAATATCTTACTTTAAAAGACCTTTGGAACTCATTAACTGAATCTTAAAATCTATTTGCCAAATTATGTGTCTGTAAGATAAATTCTTTTGGTTTCTGCCCATGTGCTTACTTCCATAATCAGCCTGAAATTTATGGTGGCAGTTTTATACCAGATATAAAATGCACAGTTTTAAATGGTATATGAAGACAACATCCTGCTTCCCAGCGTGTACTGTGAGACCAGCATGTACTGTGAGACCAGTTTCTACTGTTAGTAGAAAACCATGGTTATGAGAGTGTGTGTAAAGGGGAAAGTGTGTGCCATGTGTGTTCCCCCAATTCCATTTGTACAGTGCCAGCTGTACACTGTGTTGTCCTTCATATGCAAGGATGGTTTTGAGAGACATGTTGACTTGTTTTTAGCATAGTGGCAATATATTTACTTTGAGCTAGTCATGCTTTTTTTTCATGGTTTCAGCACATTCCTGACTCTGGTCTAGAAGTATAGGGATAGCCAAAAAGTAAAGGTTTCTCTGTATTAAACATCTCAGCACTTCCTACACATGTAGTACTCTACTTTGCACAATGGTAGCTGCTAAGATCAATCAGATGTAGAAGTAGGCCTCAAAACACTTATTTTACTGTTAGAGAAAATAAATCCATAGTTATATACTGTGCCGTATAGAAAGTGATAAATGCCATAAAAAAAAAAAAAATGAGGTAAGTATTGCAGACTGTCAGAAGGATTCATTCAGTATTTATTAAGAATTTTATAGAGGCTTTATGATAAGCGTATTCCAGATCTTTAAGGATCTGAATCTGATGGAAAAACCACACATGTAAATAAATAATTATAACACAATTGGGAGCAGCACAATAATAAAAGATATGGACTGTCTATCATGGGAGTATAAAGGAGAGCTACCTGACCGAACTAGAAGGCTGCCAAAAGGCTTTCTGAAAGAACCGATGGCTGAGCCGGTCCTCACGGAGGGACGGGTATGGCCCACAGAGTAAGAGATGCTGAGGAAGACGAGTGCGTGCTAGGCAGGCAGCACGTGGTTAGGGAGGGGGAGTTCTGCCTAAAGCAACAGGAATGACTGGACGAAGACACAAAAACTTCCTTAGGAACCTGCAGGCCTTCTAATCCTGGTTTGCCATTAACTCTCTGGGACACCGTGTTCAGGTCATCTGCCTTCCAAGTCGCCTAAAAAGAAATAAAAGTTCCTGTTTACTAGTGTGCCAGAGTTGTACAAATAACACTGATCACCTGGAAGGATGTTTCTTATCCTTCCATTTCCTCTGAGCTCTGTAGCTCCTGTAGTTCAGTTTATAAATTCCCTCTCTAGGTCCCCCTACAAATCTTGTACGTCCCTCACACACCTCGCCCCCCAGCTTCCCGGAGAACTCTGCAGCTAACCTCTGTCACAGCATTTGTCACACTGTGGGTGGCATGGTGTCTTCCCCACCAGTCTGTGAATGGCACATCTTCTGTGTCTTTTAAAAACCTGACCTATTAAAAAAAATAAAAAATAAAAACCTGACCTATTGCAAACCCTCAGTAGATGGTAGGTTCTGTTGAATATAGGGAATTGCCAGAGGCAGATACAGTTTATATTTATAAAACTCTGCTGTTCACGCATCACCAAGTTCCAGAGACTTGGGAGATATTTCAGTACAGTTATTACCTACTTATTGTTATTGCTGCTTTTCCCTAATTACTTAATCTTTAATGTCCGAAAGGTGAAGGTCCTTCTTGACTTAAGCCTAATGTCTAGTCAGGATGGACAGTATTGTTGAAGTAACTTTTTGTTTTCATTCATTATCAGTAATTCTGAAGGCCTAAGTTAGCTTTTATCATTTAAAAGCATCATCTTTGGAAATAGTAAGAATTTGGTAGGTAAAAGACTGATTAAGTATTTTATTAACTATTACCCAGCACTAAATCAGAATTATTTGGATCATTTTTGTTCTCACATTTCCAGTTGTTACTACCAACCTCTGCAGAAAAGAGATTGTCCATCACTTGATGGAGCATTATTTCGTGGGTCACTGTTTGCGTGGGGTCCCATGAGTCATCATAGACCGAGTCTGAGCAACAATTTCTTTACTGTCCTATCCTCCAGTTTTTCCTGAAAATACCTATCAGAAAATGTGTCTTTATGTGTATGTTGATATACTTTGTCTGTTAATACAGTGGTAGCCTTCGAGAGTCGTGTGTGAATATTTGTAACGTGCAGTATTCTCCTTTCTTTGTTGAAGCGCTCTCCGTCCTGTACTCCAGCTAGCAAAGGCAGACGTGTAAGAAACTACTGCACTATGTGTCCCCACCCCATGCCCTCCACCCTGTCTCTTCCCCTTCTTGCCTGTGGTTGCGGAACACGCTAACGTCTCCGCGATGTACTCTCACCTCTGCTGCATGCTGTGTGCTGCTGGCCCTGCTGTCGCTACTCTGCCTTTCTGCATTTTCTTTTTGCTTTTTCTTTTCTTGTTTTGGCTTTGGCCGTAAAGCTTTAGGAATGTTTGTATAAATTTCAGTAACCAAACTACTAAAATTATAAGGTATCTTTATTTTAATTTTTACTAGGGGAAAAAAGTGATCCTAACATATGCTTTCCAAATTGATCGCCTACAAAGTAAATGAGTTTCTAAATAAGAATCTGATATAAGCAAATATTAGAGATTTCCTAGAGATTTTAATTATGTGGAAAAAAACCTTGATGATTCATATTATGCAGAATTCAAAAGAATTTGGGACAACTTATAGATCTTACTGACTATAATTTTATGTAAATCAGTTTTGCAGAAATCTTTGATTATTTAATGTATTTCAGAGGAATATCCCTAAATATGTTTATAGATTTGAGGCAATAATATTAATAATAGTTTATATTCTAAGGTATTTCCAAGATATTTATTTTTTTTTTTTAAGATTTTTTATTTATTTATCTGAGAGAGAGAATGGGAGACAGAGAGCATGAGAGGGGGAGGATCAGAGGGAGAAGCAGACTCCCCGCTGAGCAGGGAGCCCGATGCGGGACTCGATCCAGGGACTCCAGAATCATGACCTGAGCCAAAAGCAGTTGCTTAACCAACTGAGCCACCCAGGCGCCCAATTTCCAAGATATTTAAAAATACCATGACACTTTATATATGTATTGATAACAAACTATAAGCAACATCCTATGCTGATGCTAGCTCAGTGTTTCTCAGTACTGAATGGGCCAGCCATTATCTCTATCCTGCAGTTTTCTTATATGCTCAGAATGGGGCATGTATTTGTGGAAAGATCTCAAATTTCCTAAACCAGCATCCACCCCAACATCAAGATACACAACATACACACCCCCTAGTTGAGAAGCAGTGGGCTAGCTGATGTCTGCTCTGGTTTTCATATGCGATGTAAAATAGTAATATTAAAAAGGAACTTCTGTGGTAGATAAAAGCTTATAAATTTTCAGCTTCATAATCACTGGATTAATCCACACCTTAAATCCAGAATTCTGACTTGGAAAGGGCTAGATAGATCATGGAATAATCTGGTTTACAGGGAGCATGGGGAGCAGTAGGGTGCCTCACTGCTTCCTGTGCTCTTATCTTTCAGATGTCGTGCTGCATTGATGGCAAAATAAACATGATGAACCCTTACATAGCACATATTTCCAAACTCCTGTTTAATAATGAATAAGCAGGTCAAATACCAGTGGTATTTGATAAAGTCATAGAACTATGACTTTAATATCTCATTGATTAATGACACTTTTGAAAAGACTGCTGGTTCAACTGATTTTTTTATTTATTATTTTGTTATTTAGAGAGTTAAAACTGTTGGGTGCTTGGACTTATCAGATTAAACTGAGTATGTGTTAAGTATACCCTGTAACCTCTAGGAAGGAAGACCAAAATGTTGTGTGCGCAATTATATTAGGGTTCAAATCGTCAGCCTGTGAATTGAGTGAATTTTTAACGAGTTTTTTTTTTTTTAATACGGTTATAATTAAGAGAGATTTTATTTTTCTGGTTAAATAGAGATTAATTATATCTCACTTGCCTTGTGGACTTCTAGGGGCCTTGGCCTCCCAGAGCACCTCTGTGAATCTTGATATAAGGAAAAATTTTTGAGGGAAATACTATTCAGTCTATATCTTCATTCTATAGGATATGAATAAGCTGCACTTAACCAGAGTCTCTTGACGTGTATATGATTTTTTTAAGTGCAGATGTGATAGGCTTGATAACCTGCTTTCCAGGCTTGTTTCAATTTTTCCTTGGTTATGTATCTGACAAGTTAAAAAACTGCCTCTGGAAAGTGGTGATGTCTATGAGGGAGCGGAGTGGAGAATCAACAGCTATTCAGCAGGTACAGAGAAGCATCTCCCTGGCTATAGTTGAGGGCCTTGATAGTCCTGGGAGACGGCAGTGTGTTACAATAGGACAGAGACGGTTACCATTCCTAACAGTGGCCTTGAATCCAACAGTGACATATAGTTGGGCTATATACTGTGTTTTCAGACAGGCAGTAAGTAGTACTTTTATAAACTTAAAATTCTTAGGATTCTTACACGTCCTATAAGTGAGGTTTCACTGTTCAAGGTTTGCTGTGTTTTTATTTCCAGTCCACTATAAGTTTCCATTTACAATTTGAATATGTTATTTTTAAGTGGTGTTATTCAGTTAGGCATAGCACGAAAAAGATTTGTTATTAATATTATCATTAATGCCCAAATATAAATGGTTATGGAAAGGTCCACAGTGTTTTCATTAATAGTGAGAAACATTAAGTGTCTCATTTTAGATTATTCCTTTAGAGTTTGGAAGAGAGATTATAAATAGTCAACGTGTAACTTAAGTTTCTTTTATGTTTTCTGAGAACATTTGTAAATTCTCCAGAGTAGATTTTCAAGTCGATATATTGAAAATAAGGAGAAATTTTCAGAAAGAGTAACAAGTTATATTATTTGTAATTAGTAAGATTGCACTTACTAGTCGTAACCTTCAGTGATTTATTTATTATTTGTTTTAGGATGATAAAATATTAGATTTGCTGTTTTCCAAATGATACAGTATTTCCCTAACACTGTTTTTTATCATAAGCTCAGTTAACAGAAAAAATTATATCAGTGAAACGTTGAGGTTTTGAAGTGTTTCTTTAATACAAAAAATTGGATTACTTGCCACTTTGTTTCCAAAATACTTCTAGCTAACGGGTAAAGATAATTGATGATAATTGTATTTTTTTGGTTAATTTAGAGTTTTGTATTTACAAATACCAAACAACATGTTAGATGTAAGCTTTTTTAAAAACCTATATCTAATCTGTATCAAATCTTGGTATCTTTTACTTTAAAACCAGGTTTCTTATGAGAATGTTTTGCTTCTTGTATTTTTCAAATCTATAATTATTTTTGGAGTAGAAAAGGCCCATTGATACATGTTCAAGATGAGTTGTTGTAGTTGTTTTTATTATTTATCAGAAAACCATACTGCATAATTTGAGGAGTTCACCTAAAACTCAGATCTGATCCTAGGGGGAAAGAAAACTTTTCTATTTTACTGCACTACTCTAGAAATAAATTTTGTGGATCACTCAGTAGGGAAATCCTAATAGATTCAGGAAACATTATAGACTTTTTGCATGACAGTGTTATGTATTGTGGATGATACTGCTGATACTCATTCAGTTTTTCTTTTTTTTTCCCTGAAGAGTAGAGCAGTAGGTAAAAATGACATTGGAGTGTAGTAGATGTTTCTAATGCCTATTCATCAGAATAACTCCTTGACGTAGGTTTACTTAGAAAAAAGAATTAGTTAACCAGGAAATAGAAAAAAATCACATTTACATATAAAGATATTCCTCATCTTTCTCAGTAGATTGCAGCTTAGAAATATTGAGTGAATTGCTTATACTGTTCAGTTAAGATTTGTTTCCAAGATCTTCCTCCAGATATTATCAGAAGGTACTATCCAATTAATACTAGCTATGTATTACTTTTCACTATTTTCTCCTTTTTATCATTCTTTCTACAATGATAAATGCAATTATTGAATTGTGATATCTCTGCTATGGATGTATATCATGTTTATCAGCTTTTCCTGCATTATTAATTCAAGTCATTGCTTACATTTAATGCTATATAGTTTTTCAAAACACAAAGAATTTAACTTCCATGGTTTAAGTATACTATTAATGACTGTATTATAACCACGATAAAGGTTTGGAAGGTAAACATAATTGATATGCTATTAATTAGATGCTTTGCTGCCATGTTATATCTGAATCATTGACAATTAACTATTAAGTTAACTTTAGGCTGTCTGCAAAGTCTGGCTTATAGTTATTGAGTATTCTGAAAGTTCAGTAAAATTAATTGCTTTTTAGTGGATAGAATAAGTCCTTAATTATAAATGTATCAGTAAGCATGTAATTATAGATAAAATTAATAACATCTTGAAAAACCAGTCCTGCTGGTGGTAATTAACACTTTGAATTAGAAAATATGTAAGTGGTATTATATTTTTCTTATTCTTCCTATTAAACCTCTTTTGAGTTATTGTTTACACTGGCAGTAATCCAGAAAGGAAATGAAATATGTAAATCTATTAATCTAACAGGTATTAGCTTCTAACAGCTTTTAGAAGACGTGGGAAAAAGTTTGTTAATTCAATATTCAAAACGTTATTGCCATGAGTTTTATTCATCTTTACCAAACTTTGTTCCTTGTCTTTCTAAGAAACACACTTTTGAGAAATAAAGTGGTAATTTTTAAACTTCACTTATGCATTCATGGTTTTTTTAAAAATCAGAGTATCATCATAAATGGCATAGTTCCACTTTTTAAATATACTCAATGCCATCTCAAAATATTACTCAAATATTTTTACTTACTGTTAATTTGTTTTAACAAAAACTACCTGATTTTGTTTAATCTCTGGAATTTATTTTAAGAGCATATAGTTCCAAGAAGCTGGTATGCTAATTTTTATTATTCTATTTTATTAGAATTGGTATTGGGTTGGTTTTTAAATCTAAATGTTTCCTCTTTTGAATAACCGGTTTTACCTCATGCAGCTAAGAAAATCATTTTAAAATCTATTCTCATTCCTGTTGTTTTTTTTATTTATGAGTTAAAAACTTGTTAGGAGAAACAGACTTTTCATAAATGACAGTAATTCTAAAGAAGGGCCGAGAGGTATGTATTTAAAGCCTCGAGAGTTCTTTAAGAGTCACTAATTTCTGTAATCAAGGATTAAACTTTGATGGTGTATTTTTCCCTTTGTTTAGTATCACACTGTCATCATGTCACAGTTTTCATAGGGTCGTGAAACATGATGGTGAATGTTTGAAGAACCAACTATGGGGTGGGGGCAAGGGGTGGGGTCGATTTTTAGGGGTGATGATTTCCATGATGTACACCTCCCAGCAGGGCACGTGCTGACAAAATGTCTTAAGGCAGCGTGTTCTAATGTCATTGCAAGAAAGTAGAGGTAATCAAACCGCATGCTCACCTCTGGCCAGCGTGTGTTCATGGGGCTCAAAGAGCAGATCTGCTTTTCAGTTGTCAGCCTGTACTCCTGAACACAGCAAGCTCCTGCCTTTCTCATTTTTGAATATCTTTAAAGTAATTGGGCCAGAGGCAGAAAGCCACTATATTAGCTGTCCAGTCCCATTCACAGCATTATCCTTTGCACAGAAACTTCTGCTTTTATCTCTTTCAAGCTATGGGCTACAGGCTTTTGTGTGACAGATCAGAAACTTAAATTTTATTAAAATGACCCAGTTTTTTGCACTTAGCAAATCCCCTACTTGGACACTTCTTGAGAAATTTATGAGCTACTTAACTTGATTATTTGGGGTCATTTTACGTTCTTATTAGTGTAAAATGCATCAGGACTGCTTTGCTTATCAATTCCATTTTAACTGAACCCCCTCCCCTCTTATTCAGCTTGCAGTTTATGTAATTGTATGGAAACTAGAAGGAGGATTTCTAGAAAGTAGGATCTTTCTGCCCTATCTCCAGCCCAGATTTATATTCCAGATTAATAATTTAAAAGGAGTACCTTCTCTATGACTCTCCCTGCGTAAAATTGTGAACTGGGCAAAACTTGTCTTAGAGTCTCAGTTTCTTCTTTTTTTCACTCTCCTGTTCGTGATCAGAGTTCACTGTCAGGAAAAGAGATCATGTAACTCATTCTCCATGACTATTAAATTGCTATGAGTACCTTTACTGTGGAGATGCCTCTGGTACCACAAAAATAATACTGGATTTGAAGTCAAGGAGTGGGATTCGGGCCTGGCTCTCCCACTTCATAAGCTGTACTAGTTTTCTGAAATCAGCCACATTGCACACTTCAGAGCGGACATACAGCTGGTATGCTTCAGCTCAGGTGTTCCAGTTTTTAAAATATTGAAATACCTTCCTAGCTGATGGTACATAGCTGCTGCTCCAAGTTCCTTAGATGCCCTCCTGGAGACCCTTCTTCTCCCCACGTCCCCTGAGCGCAGTAACTAAAGGTTTAAGGCCTGGTTGGGAGCCATGTGAGTCATCCCCACCAAAGTCTTGCCTTGTGGTTTGCCAGAAAACCTGCCTGTGCCCAGCAGAGGACTCCTGCAGGGTTAGCCAGCTCACTAGCCTGTCCCTAAAAGAGTAACCATAATATAGTAAAGGAAAAGAAAAAAATATTTTAAGTACCTATTTAAAATCCTTAAGCTGATTGTTCATTTTATTGAATTGTAGCTTCTGATCTAAGCATTGTTCTTGCTGTACAATACAGTTGAAACAAATTCCCCAACCTCTTTTCAAAATTGCTTTCATTGCCCTTCATTTCAAAAATGCAATCCTGGTAATTTTGAAAATTGCCAAACTGAATATATCATCGATTGGTATGCTCCATAAGATCTTTAATGCTAAGTTTTAACCCCAAGCATTTTGAGTTTCTAAAAATACTTGGTTAAAAGGGCACAACTGAATATAAGTGCTGGTATTTCTACTGCTGCAGAATAAAAGTGGTGTTACCATCAGCCAACACAAAACTGATAAATTAGTTTCTTTTACTTTCAAGTAATGCCTGGTAGATGACCCAATTTCCTTCTTATGAAGGACAGAATTATCTCTAATCTGCAGCACATACTCTGTTAAGTACTCTGCACTTAATTCACACGTATGATTTCGTTTGTGCAATACAAGTCAAGAACATGTATTAGAGACCAGTGCTCAAAGTCGGAGACCGGCAGTGAAGATGGGAGCATTTTGTTAACTGTTGTCTTTATCTTTGTTTACATTAAAGCTAGCGGTTATGCTTTTGTATGATGACACATCCCGAAGGTGAATATTCAAACTGAAATTTGTTTTCCTCTTCTCAAGAAATGTTATCATGATTATGCCTTACAGAAATTTGCTAAGAGCTGCACATTGTTTGAAAGTGATTTCTTGGGTTTTTGTTTTTCCCGACTTATCTTCCTAGACTGATCCTGTTGAGAACACATATGTACGGAATCCGAACGTCAAGGTTAACATCCAGTCAAGGTCCACATCTCCTTCCACATCTAGTGAAGCTGAGCCAGTTAAGGTGCCTCATTGGAGCAGTCTTGCTCCCCAACTTTTCACTTGTGTCAGGAAAGAGGGAATTGCAAAAACAAGTGAAATCTGACTCTTCTTTTAATCAAATATATTATGTAATAAGTCACAATCTATTGGAGATGATTGCGTTTGACTGATAATGTAAATACGACTCTAAAACAAAAGTCGCAAGTTGCCCCCCGCAGATTCAACCTAAAACAGACAGATACTTATTTACTTATAAAGGTAGCCTTTATTTTAAGTAAAGGACTATATGGAACAGAGGGCAGGGTTATCTCAATTTTGGAATTGTCAGATATAAACTTGGTAGGCACATGGCCGTGTCAGGTGCCATTCTCGTATTTTAATTTGTCCAGTAAATGTAATAAGACCTACACAACTGTTATTTCATAAGTACAGCTTAAAATGAAAATTGCCACTGCTGGCCACTGAATAGTTTATTCTAACTGCTCGGTCTGCAAGAGGCATTCAACTATGTCATGCCTTTTAATAATACAAAAACAGTGTTGTTTTGTACCTCATGTTAGTCAGTGGTTTCAAACAGCCAGTCAGCCAGTTTTCTCAACAGAGGTCATTTCCTCAACGAGTGAGAAGGATGTGTCATGCCTCAGTGAAGCCCTCCTGCTTCGAGATGCAATTTGGATTCTTCACTCAGCTTGCAGTTCTGACAGAGCCCCTTTGTTTCCCATATTCTCTCTAGAGCTGTGTCTCGTGTTCAAGGGAAGCAGACAGTCCATTCTGGAAAGCTGTCTGAAGTGAAGTGTGATTTGTAGTTAGATTCTGACTTGATTTTTTACAACCTTGTGACAGACTACCTCAGACTGGTTAAGTTGATGAGTCTCTGCTTTTTTTTTTTAATCATTGTTTCAATATTTTGAGCTTATACATGTTTAATGTTGAAATATCTCAAGCATACAGAGGATAATAAACACATAAGTAACCACAATCCACAGATTTAACAGATGTGAACATTTTGCCCTGTCCTTTTCAAATTTGTTTTCAAAGAAAGAAAATATTCCAGAGAATTGAAACAGCCTTCCCTATACCATTCCCCTCTCTCCTTAGTCAGACATATCTAAAGACCCTGAAATTGATGCACATCTTCTTCCTTCGTTTTAAATTTCACTTCATTTGTATCCATAAACAATATATGAGAATGTTTGTTTTATATTTATGTTTTACACAAACATAAAGCTTTATCTTTCTGTAACTTCTTTCATTCAGTATTATGCTTTTGAGCTCGACTCATGCAGATACGTGTCCATTTAGTTGATTCATTATAACTGTTACATAATATTTCATTGTATGAATATACCCCAACCACTTATGCATTCTCCTATTGTTAGATATTTAGGTTGTTTCCGATTTTTGCTATTACAATCAGTGCTGAAGTGAACATCCTAGTAGCTGTCTGCTTTTGCAAATATGCAGTTTGTTTAGCACATATATACCTGGAAGCTGAATTATTGGGTTGTGTGGTATATGCATTTTCAACTTTAACTAGATTTTGCCAAATTATTTTCTACAGTGGTTGGACCAGTTTTCACTCCCACCAGCAATATGTGAGAGTTCCCCATTTTCCTACATCCTCACAAACCCTTGGTACTGTCAGACATTAACTTTTGCCAATTTGATGGGTATGGAGTGGCCTTTTTGTTTTTAATTTGCATTTCTCTGATCTCAAGTGTTAATTCAGCATCTTTTTATGTTTATTGACCACTGGTGGTTTGCCTGTTTATGTCTTTTGTCTGTTGTTCTACTGAATTATTTTTCCTATTTTTTGTAAGTGTTCTTTATGTAATCTGGGTACTAATCCTTAGCTGGCTATATGCACTGCAAATCTTTTATTCCAGTCCGTGGCTTATTTTAAAATTTTATTTGGTGTCTTTTTGTCTTGCAACAATGTTTATTTTAAAGTAGGCTTATATATATCAATCATTTCCTTTATGACTTTATGTTTTTTATGTCTTCCTAAAGCAGTTCTTCCCTATGCAGCATTTAAAAATTTTCTTCCATACTTTTTTCTAAAAGTTTAAAATTTTTTGTTTTACCTGTTTAGGACCTTAAGCTGAAATTTATTGTTACATATTATGTGAAATGGGGTTCTAAATCTATTTATCTCATATGAACAGCCAACTCTACTATATTTCCCCCATTGATTTGTAAAACAATCTCTGCTTTATATATATGGGTCTGTTTGGGGGTTCTTTTTTCTCTTCTGTTGTTCTTTTTGTCTATTCCTGTATCAATATCACATTGTCTTAATTGCTATAACCCTAAAATAATTCACTTGGTATAATCAGCCACTCCCACCCACCTTATTCTTTTTCCTTTTCCTTTTGACCCTTTAGTTTTACATACGACTTTTAGAATCAGTTTGTCAGGTTCCATGTGGAGCCTTTGATTGAAATTGCATTGAATTTTATAGATTTATCTGAGGAGAATTGACATCTTTGTGATTGGGTCTATCCATCTATGAACAGGGTATACATATTATCATTTAGATATTCTTTTATATCTTTCAGTAAAGTTTTGTTAGTTTCTTTATGAATTTACTTCATATTGCTTGTTACATTTGTTCCTAGGTACCTTAAAGTTTTTGTTTCTACAGTGAATGGAATCTTTACCAAATATATATTCTTATGGTCTTCATGAACTCTGTTGATCTTGTATCCAATACCCTTACTTCACTCCTTTTTTCCTAAACTTCTCTTGGGCTTTCTGTGTAAATTATAATGTCAATTTTGTTTCCTATTGCTTTTTATTAACTTTTATATAGGTTTTCAGTGTTCCTCTCTTTAATCTCTCATGTTTACATTTTTAAACATTAGTTTATAAATTGGGTTCAAAACTTTTTCAAGCTATTTAAAGTAAATTTAAATTAGAACTAAACTCACAAGCAGAAAACTCTGAGAAGCCCAATTCAATTGTCTTTTAAGGTTATAGGGCATAGAAAATACTCTGTATATATAGTAACAAAGGCAAAGAGAGATCATTTATTTTTCTCTTAATATTAGACTATTCTATAACTTTATTCAAAGCTAGCTTTTTCATCTTGTTTGCTTGCTTAGCATCCTAAAACGAAGTAATTCTTTGTGCCTTTTTTCTAACACTTTGCTAATCAAGTGATGTCTCTTTTCCAGTAAAATCACTGGTTCCTTTCATTGAAAGAAATATCTTACATTAATGTCTTATAAAGATATGGCTTTTAACTTTTGAATTTGTATGTTAAGTTCTGAATTCCAATAATACTAAATAGTCTAACTCCCTTCTTTGGAAATTGATTTCTGCACAAAATCCCACTAATCTCTCTCTCTCTCTCTCTCTTTCTACATACACACACAGACACACAAATCCACTGAATTGTGTTCCATATGTGTAACATACATTCTGTGTATAGAAGTTAGGAGTTAAAAGAATCTTCTAAATATTTTGATTTTAAATCCTTTTAAAAAATCAGATACTTTTAAGAATTAATGTGCATTTTCAGATGAACTTCAAAATTAATATCCTAATTTTTATGTAGGCTGTATGCTGTGACTTTTTTGTTTTCTTCTGTGGATTCTCTTTTCTGAATCATTTCTTTTTAAATTTCCAGACCAATTTTTTTTTTTTGCTATTTGAACAACTATTTCATTTGTAGACATTGCAGGCTGAAATTTAAATTATCAACACTATGAGAATTTTAGCTTCATTGAGATATTTTTTGCCTTATTGATGTCTTGCTTGGCTTTATTTACTTTGATTTATTTTTAGTGATGTGTGAAATAGACATTTCATGACATTTATTTCCTTTTTTGCTCCTGGATTCAGATTGTAGACAGTACTCCTCCTCCAGTTCACACACCAACCTTAAGGAAAAAGGGATGTCCTGGTTCAACTGGCTTTCCGGCTAAGGTACTCAATCTAGATATAAGCATGATGTGTTCTGAAAAAAAAATACAAATAATGGATTCCTTCTGCTTTTTGTATTTGCTGTGATTTTTGCTATTGGTTTCCTCAAAATTGCAAACATAAAAGCTTGGAAAGAAAATAAATTTTATAGGACTGGAAATAACCACCACTAAGAAAGGTAGGAAGAGTGTCGTAAAGTTTGTTTTGTTTTGTTTTTCTTCTTTTTTCTATTTTTTAAATAATTTTAATCTAAAAAATTATAAAAATTGAAGATGGAACAGCTATATTGAAGTGCATAGTTTGGTTTGGTTGGTTTTATTTATTAGTTGAAAAGCCTGACAAGTTGGAAGTTTTGTGCCTTTTTTATAATTTCTGGGCTTTTGAAAGATTACTATTTTTAAAGTATATTCTCCTTTTGTTTTATGCTCTTAAGGTTTTTTCAAATCAGTTTTGGGCACTAACAAATTGAAGGAGAAATAAAATCATTGATAAACCAATTTTTTCAAAATTCCAAACAATTTTTCATTATTAATTGTTCCCATTTTTTTTTTAAGATTTTATTTATTTATTTGACAGAGAGAGACACAGCAAGAGAGAGAACACAAGCAGGGGGAGTGGGAGAGGGAGAAGGAGGCTTCCTGTGGAGCAAGGAGCCCGATGGCAGCTGCTTAACCAACTGAGCCACCCAGGCACTTCCCCATTTTAAAATACAAAACATGGAATACATAGTAGTGGAGGAACGTGCAACTTGAATATACCATAAGCACAGCATTAGCGTGCACTCAAATGCATATTTGATTCAGGAGAAAGACTACAGACCTGCAAAGTTCAGAAGAATGCTGGGTTTGTGTTTTGCTAGTTCTTTGGGGTTATACTTTTATTTTTATATCTACAGGAAAATAACATTATTCTAGATGTATTTACATAATATTTATGGGATTAAACATTTTAGAAGACCTCTTAAATTATCAATCAAAAAATAATATAAAGAGCTTCGTAATCATATCTACAATTTCCTGAATAGGACTATGCCCCAGACATTATCTATCTACTATATCATTATTTCTGTCACTACTATTATTTCTGTCATATGTCTAAAAGTTTCTAATTCAATTCTTACTACAGTGTTTGGAGGTGTCTAATATGTCTCTATAGAGCAGAAAACTAAGGCTTAAAGAAATTAACTGTCCGAATGTCACACAAATAGTAAGCTACAGAGCCAATATTTGCATGTAGATCTGTAGATGTCTAAGTATTTTCTTTTAAAAAGTATCTATTAATGTTAGATATACAATTAGCAACTAAACACATAATTGCACCATAATTTGAGATAGTTTGGGGTTCTAGAAAACACAGATTGGCATTCTTTACTTATCTGGCATAGTTAGTTAATGTAGGTAGTAAAATAAATGGAAATTTCCAATGAATAGAAATCATTGCTTCTATGCTTGCTCTCTTTTTTGTGGTCTCCTTGTTTCCATCTTCCTAAATTCAGTGTTTTGAAGTCTGCTATTGTAAGGAGTAGTGCTTAGAGGATGCACTGTAAAGAAGATATTAAGTTGAGGCCACTCAGAAGAATCTAAGATTGAAGTTGACAGACCGCTGAGAAAGAGAAACATTTAGTGAAAAATTCAGGTGAATTACTACTTTTTCATTCTATTCAACATAACTATCACTGAAGTATTGATTATGGTAGAACATGAAGATTTGGTTGCTTATATCTCAAGCTCCTACACAGAAATTCTAAAAATTGGAAAGCAAATGATCTCCCTCTCCAGAACAGAAACCTTGGATAAACCACAGAGTGAGAGGCAGGTTGATGGATCTGAAAAGCTAATAAAATATACAGAAGTATAACTGGTATAAAAGAAAAACAAGCTGACTAACCTTTGCTAGATACAGCAAAATTCTGAGACCAGAATATGAATTTAAAATAGGCACAATAAGTATCTGAAAGAGATTTTTTAAAAAAGGAAGTCTATTGGTAACATGGAGTGGGATAAGGCACCTATGAAGAAAAATAATTTGCAAGTGCTTCATGTGAAAATATAACTGCTGGAATAAAGAACTCAGCAGATGGCTTTAATAGAATGAGCAAACTAGATGTAGGAGAAGAACAGTTAATGGGGTGGAAGATGACATGGATGATATAAGACATGACAGAAATAGTTTCAGTATCTCTGTAGTAGGACTTTGAAGGGGAAGGAAAAAAACAGAGGCACTTGAAGAAATAATCACTTAATATTTCCCAGTAATTAAAGATGAAAAACTTCATATTGAAATACATCATTATGTGCTAAAGAGAATAATTTTTAAAAACTTACACTTAGACACATTATAGTAAAATTTAAGGATATCATAGATCAAGAGACAATCCTAAAAACTTTGAAAGACATCTGTATCATCTGTAAAGAAAAATTAAATTGATATCAGACTTCTCAATGGCAACACTAAATGCAAGAAAACAATTAAGATAAATGTTCAAAATGTTGAAGAAAAAGAACTTTGAACCCTAAGATTTTAACCAAGCCATAGTATCACTTAATTATGAGAGTAGGTTAAAAATATTTTCATGTATACAAGAACTTAGTAAGTTTTATTTAAAAAAAAAAAAACCTTCTCTGAAAATACTCTTTTATACACTAAGAACATACTATCAGAAAGGGAAATTAAGATAACAATCCCATTTACAGTTGCATTGAAAGGAATGAAATACCTAGGAATAAGTTTAATCAAGGAGGTAGAAGATCTATACACTGAAAACTCTAAGACACTGATGAAAGAAATTAAGACACAAATAAATGGAAATGTATTATGTGTTCACAGATTGGAAGAATTAATATTGTTAAAATGTCTATACTACATGAAGCAATCTGTAGATTCAATACAGTCCCTATCAAAATTCCAACAGCATTTTTCACAGAAATAGAAAGAACAATGCTAAAATTTGTATGGAACCACAAAAGTCCCCTCAAAGAGCCAAAGCAATCTTGAGAAAGAAAAAGCTGGAGGCATCACACTTCCTAATTTCAAACTGTATTACAAAGCCATAGTAACCAAAACAATATGGTACTGGCATAAAAACAGACGCATACATCAATGGAACAGAATAGAGATCCCAGAAATAAATATGCATATATCTGTTTATTGAACACATATATTGATCACTTGATTTATGACAAAGGCATCAAAAATATACAATGGGGAAAGGACAGTCTCTTCAATAATTAGCACTGGGAAAACTGGATATCCACATGCAAAAGAATGAAACTGGACCACTATCTCACACCATACACAAAAATCAACTCAAACGGAATGAAGACTTGAACATAAGACCTGAAACCATAAAACTCCTAAAAGAAAACAGTGGGTAATCTCCTTGACATTGGTCTTAGGAATGATTTTTTTGGATTTGATATCAAAACAAAGACAAACAAAAGCAAAAATGAGTAAGTGGAATTACATCAAAGTAAAAAATTTCTGCACAGCAAAAAGAACCATTAACAAAATGAAAAGGCAACCTATGGAATGAGAGAAAGTATCTTTAAGTCATATATCTGGTAAGGGGTAAATATCCAAAATATAAAAGAACTCCTACAACTCAATAGCCAAAACAAAACAAAACAAAAAACCCAAACAAAACAAAAAACCACCACATAATCCAATTAAAAGATGGGCAGAGGACCAGAGTAGACATTTTTCCAAAGAAGACATCCAAAAAAATTGCCAAAGATACATAAAATGGTGCTCAACATCACTAATCATCAGGGAAATGCAAATCAAAACCACAATGATGTACCCATTAGAATGGCTGCCATCCAAAAGACAAAGAGATACCAAGTGTTAGTGAGGATGTGGAGAAAAGGGTTGTGCACTGTGGGTGGGAGTGTAAATTGGTGCAGCCACTGGAAAACAGTATGGAGGTTCCTCACACAATTAAAAATAGAACTACCATATGGTCCAACAACTCCACTTCTGGGTATATATCTGAAGGAAACAAAATCACTATCTCAGAGAGATATATGTACCCCCACGTTCAGTGCAACATTATTTACAATAGTCAAGATGTGGGAATAACCTAAGTGTCTGTTGACAGATGAATGGATAAAGAAAATGTGGTGCACACACACACACACACACACTGGAATATTATATGACCATAAGAAAGAGGAAAATTTTGTAATTTATGATAACATGGATGGACTTTGAGGGCATTATGTTAAATGAAATAAGAGAAAGACAAATACTGTATGATCTCACTTATATGTAGAATTTTAAAAATTTGAACTCACAGAAATGGAGAACATATTGGTTGTCAGGGGTAGGGTTGGGAGATGAGGGAAAAGGTACAGACTTCCAGTTACAAGATAAGTAAGTTCTGCAGACAAATGGAATACATTGTGACTATAGTTAACAACACTGTATTGTATATTTGAAACTTGCTTAGAGAGTAGATCTTAAACATTCTCCCCGCAAGAAAAAAATTACAACTATAAGAGGTGATGGATAATCATTTTGCATTATATACATGTATCAAGCCATGATGGTGTATACCTTAAACTAATACATTATATGTCAGTTATATCTCAATAAAACTGGAAGAAAAAAAATATTCTTGGAGGAAATTCTCCATCAAAAAGAGATATAAAGCCACAAGGCCACTGTGAGAGATTTGGGAATAGGGTGACTAGGTATCTCAGAGGACTTTACTGTAGTCTGTAAAAGCAAGCACCCTCACTCTACAAAAATCAAAGAGAAAGGAAATACATATTCAAAGCAGTCCAGAATTAATCTAAATACAAACACAGTGGAGGTTAAGTGTAAGAATCGGGTGAGGTGAGCATGCTTAGGCATTTGTCTCATCTGGGGAGAAGCTGCAGAGACAGCGAGGCATGTTGGTTATCATGGTGGGTTCCTAGCAGGGCCTCCTAAATTGCAGTCACAGCTCCATCACTAATTAGCTGTGTGAACTTGAGCAAGTTACCTTTCCCTGCTTCCATTTCCTCATCAGAAATGAGTACAATCATAGTATCCATTTCACTGGATTCTTTGGAGTTTTAAAGAAGCTTAATATTTGTAAACACCTTAGAACAGTACCTGACAGTGGTAGCATAGAAATGTTTAAATAAATATTGGTAACTTGATAAGGAAAGTAAGCACAAGTTTGAATCTTAATGAGTTGAAAGGAATCAATAGAAGACAAGCATGTAAAATGTGTAATTTTCATACCTGCAGAAGGAAATGCTATTCATTGAACTGAGGCAGGAAAGAGAAAAAGGAGAAAGGAAAACATGGTGACCTGGTGCTCTTAACTGCAATAAATTGTCTCAAATCCCAATGTCTTAGAAAACATTTTTATTATGCTCACAGTTTCGTGGGTATGAGTTTAAGAAGGGCTCCAGTGGGAAGCTCTCACAGAGGGTCTGTCGTGTGGGTGTGGTAAGCTGTGAGCTGAGGCTGCAGATGTGTGGAGGTTTAGCTGTGCTGTATGTCCAGGATGGCTCACTCCCATGACAGGCAGCCGATGCTCAGGTCTGTCCAGATGACACCCTCAGTCTTCCTACATGGCGGCTGGCTCCCCAGAGTGAGCCTACCATGAGAGCCAGTGAGAAGCCACATGGCTGAAAGCAAAGGTGGATGGGAGGGAAGAAAATAAGGGAAAACAGAGGTCACAGATATGTACTGTAATATGGAGTTTAAGGTGTAAAACACCAAATGGCACGAAAGAGGACATTGTATGCTAGTAAAGGGAATAATAGATAAAGAAGATAATGATCATGAATGTGTATGGGACTCACAAAGAAGCCCTAACCTATATAAAGCAAGAACTAAGAACTTGGGAGGAGCAGGTTAGAGACAAATTGGAGATTTTAATTCACACCCCTCAGACAAACAATATAGTAGAGAAAATGCTGGGCAGAGGACAGAGGGTTAATACCTGCATGCACTGAGAGCTTTTATAAACAAGGGGATGAACATGCAATAGTTAACTGGCCAAAAGTCAGGAATAGGCCGATGAAAACTTAAAATGACTGAGAGTGAAAAGATGGTCAGACTTACAAGAAGTTGGAGAAAAGCAGATTAAAGTAATAATGAACTACCTCTTTACATTTGTGGCGTACATGTCCTTGTTATCAGTAAGATACTGTGACACATTGTAGGTGGAAATGTGAATCAGTACCACCTTTTTAAATACAATCTAGGGGCGCCTGGGTGGCTCAGGCATTAGCGTCTGCCTTCGGCTCAGGTCATGATCCCAAGGGTCCAGGGATTGAGCCCCACATTCTCCCTCTCCCACTCCCCCTGCTTATGTTCCCTCTCTCGCTGTCTCTCTCTGTCAAATAAATAAAATCTTAAAAATAAAATTAATAAATACAATCTAAAAACATTTTAATGAAAAATATATGTCGGTGAGTCTCTAGAATCCAGTGAGTAGAGGGTAGAGGATTCTGGGAACTTGGTCTCAGTGGCAGCATGGTTTTTGTATCTCACGGAATCTCCATAAAAACAGACAAACCAACTGCATAGGTATCAAAGCTTAAAAAAACAAACAAACGAAAAACACTACAGATGAGACCTGAACAATAGATGAGAAGATTTTCCCACAAACTCCAAAATACAAACTGATAGGGGGAAAAAAAAGTCATCTATAAGACCCCCCTGCCTCCCCCCGCCCCACCGTGGTATTAAACACTGTGCTAGAGAAAGAGGGATTCATGATAATCCCAGAGTCAGAAAACCACCAGAGCACAAGTATGCACTGCTGGGCATCTCAAGAACAGAAGAAACCGAGAGGATTTTGCAAGCTCCATCTTACAGGTGAGAGAGCAAGGAAGGCAGGATGGTAGGAAGATACAACAGTGCTGCAGTTGTAAGCCCTCGAAACTTGATGGTCAGAACGCCCTTCCAGATCACAGCCCCAGACTAAGGAGGGTCAACAGGGAATGGGTTCAGAATTGAGCGAGACAGGAAAGGAAAGAGAAAGTCCAGATGATTAAGAACAGGGGAGGAAGAGCTCAGAAAGCATGAGGTCATTTTTAAAAATCATTTTATGCTGGGGTGCCTGGATGGCTCAGTCATTGGGCGTCTGCCTTCAGCTCAGGTCATGGTCCCAGGGTCCTGGGATCGAGCCCCGCCTCGGGCTCCGTGCTCTGCGGGAAGCCTGCTTCTCCCTTTCACACTCCCCCTGCTTGTGTTCCCTCTCTCGCTGTGATTCTCTGTCAAGTGAATAAGATCTTTAAAAAAAAAAAAAATCATTTTATGCAAAGGCATGGAGCTGGGAAAATTACCCTGGCCTACCCCTCCCTCATAGAAGTACAGGAAAAGTCATTTCACTTAAAAATGAGGAAAGTGTTCAGTCAAATCTCACACAAAAAGAGAATAATGTATCTTAAAAAATGAAAGTGTGCCAGAAAGACATAAATATGAAACCAAAAAAACTACAATCAATATTTCAGAAGAAAATAAGGAAATGATAGAAGCTGTGAAACAACAAAAATTAGAAATAGCAAGCCTTAGAAATGAGAGTGTTGGAGAAAGCAGGATTTGAAGACAGGTGACAGAAATCCAGGGAAAGAATTAGAAATTAAGATGAAATATGACTGCAAGAATACAGACTGACCTATAAGGAATTTGGGAGTAAATAAACTCAACAGATCACTTATGTAAATAGAAAAATGGAAAAAAAATTTTAATCAAGAAATGAGAAGGGGTGCCTGGGTGGCTCAGTCAGTTAAGTGTCCGACTCTTGATCGTGGGATCAAGCCCCATGTTGGGCTCCATGCTAAGCGCAGAGTCAGCTTAAGGATTCTCCCTCTTCCTCTGCTCCTCCCCCCACTCTCCTGTGCGCTCTCCACCCCACCAAATGAATGCATAAGTCTTTTTTAAAAGAAAAGAAATGAGGGAAGACTAAAAAGGATTTGAGAAAAGTGATGGACAGAAAAGAACAACAAGGAAGGCCAGTATTTATATAATAGGAGTCTCTGATAGAGAACACAAAAGCAACAGAAAATACTAAAATCTGTGTTCAAGAAAATTTTCTAAAATAAAGCAGACTTGAAACTCATCCTACAGAGGCACCCAGCATAGCCAAGAAAATCAACTCTGACAAAAGAAAACACATTCTAGTAAACTCTTGGCCTATAAAGAAAAAAAAATTGGACAAAAGTATAGTAAGTCACTCAAGGGGGAAGAAAAGAATTGAAATTTTCATCAGACTTTTCGATAGCAACACTGCCAGAAAACAATCGGATAACTTTTAAAATGCTCTAGGAAAGTGTGAGTCCAGGTTTTTTCCCCCTTTGTGACTTTGTTTTTGACTACTTTGAGGTATAATTGATATACAAAAAAACTGCACGTAGTTGTAACAATTTGATGAGTTTGAAATGTCAAAGATTTTTAAGAATTTTAGGGTTTTTAAGGAGAGTAAAGCATCCTTCAAAAGTAAAAGCCACAGAGAAGTATTAAGAACATGCAAGAAGTCAAGGAGTGTTGTCCCCAAAAGCCCTTCCTGAGAGATACATTGAGGACAGGCTTCAGATCAACCAGAGTGATAAGGTACCCAACACCTCAAGGAGCAGGAGTGAACAAGGAAGTCTAGAATGAATTGGGTTCAAAGTCCACAAAAAGCACTGTTATAACATCTCTCAAAACCAGACAGTTTACCCCCAACTCAGCAATATGTTTACTTTGTGGAATAACCGAACCAGAGACCACAGATTGAAGGACACCGGGCTCAGTGGTTGGTGAGAGAGACGAGGTGTTGAACTAGGAGTAGTGAGATCTTAAAGAAGTCCACAAACTGAAGGTAAGGCTCCAAACTCCTTTCTCCTGCTTCGCTCCAGAATGTTGGCAGTTGGGTTTATTGCCTCCTCCTTCCCTTCCCTCCCGGGAGGATTTCAGTGGAGTCTCTGAAGAAATTGAATGACCCAGAAAAGACAGATAATGGCAATCAAGATGGCTGGGTCCACATTGATAGTGCGTGTGCACACAGGTGCACGTGCGCCCCCCCACACAATATAAACCTAAAAACCTTCCAATCAGCTTTTTTACTGACTCACAAATGTGAACAAATTCCCAAGAATCAAGAGACATCTCAGGAAATCCTCTAGCAAAAAGAAGAGATCCAAACAAAAAGATTTCCTACTTTCATTGAAGGAAAAAGAGGCAATACCAAAGCAGAAGGAAACAAAAGGAATAACCAGAAAAACTAGAAGAGTCCTTTGAAATTTAAAAATAGGACAAGCATTTAAAAATTCATTAGATGAGTTGGGACATAAATTTGAGGAAATCTCTTAGAACTTGTTGCGAAAGGATAGATAGAAAATAGAGAAAATGTGAGAAATCAATATCCAAAAAAAAAGAAGTTCTGGTAATATAACAGAAAAAAAGAAAAGGAAGGAAATTGTACAGTATTTAATACAGATGCTTTTGGCAACTAAAGGACATTTCCAGACTGCGGAGTCCCAACAGTTCCCATCACAGTGTACAGATAACAAATACCTCCTCCTGCCCACGTCACTCTGCAGTGTTTCAAGATATCAAGAATATAGAGAACTTTTGTAAACCACCAAAGAGATAAAACATCAGGGGCACCTGGGTGGCTCAGTCAGTTAAGCGCCTGACTGTTGGGTCCAGCTCAGGTCATGATCTCAGGGTCATGAGATCGAGCCCTGTGTTGGGCTCAGTGCTCAACGGGGAGTCTGCTTGAGTTTCTCTGTCCCTCTGCCCCTCCCCCTGCTTGCTCAGGCTTTCTCTCTCTCAAATAAATAAATCTTTAGAAAAAAACACATCACATTCAAATGATTAGGGATTGAAATGGCATCATACTTAACAGCAAAATGGAAAGGACAATTGGAAGGTAAAATGATTGCGAGCTAGAATTTTTGATTCCCTGACAAATGTTTAATCAGTTTAGGGGAAAATAATAGCATTTTCAGAAACTGAAGATCTTCTAAAAGTGTTATCACCTATGCTCTGCTTTCTAAGTAAACTACTAAGAAATAATTTCCACCAAAACAAGGGAGAAGATGAAGAAAGAGAAAGGCATAGGGTCCATAGGAGAGAGAATCGCATATAGATTTATCTAGAGAAAGTGGAGCAGGGAAGCAGAGGGCTCCAGGAGAGACATCTTCAGGTCAATAAACACGAGGTAGAGGAGTCCTGAAGGCTTCCTTCTTCATTGTTTAATCACCTGGTAAATTGATTCAAGGGGATTTTGCCATTCCTTTGGAGGGTCTGGGGATAATTAATGCAAGAGACTAGAAAATTAAGTTTGAAAGAGGGACGGCATCACTAATTTCAGAAAAATCAGAAGATTGCACAAGAAAGATAGAACTATAATATACTTCTCAACTCACTGAGTTATAATTCCAAGGTCATAATAACTTAAATGCTAAATGTAAAATTTATCCCCAGACTGTGCTCTTAACAATATTGAGAACATGAAGGGAGTAGCTGGTGTAACAGTGCCGAGTCCTCCTCTTCCGTAATAGGAAGTCAGTATAATGCCTCCAATCAGGAAATAGCAGTATAGGCTTGCTTCCAACCCCCACTCCGCTCTCCCCCCCGTCCAGAAATGTGGAGACACACAAAGAGGCAAACAGCTAGAAGAGCTAAAAGAACTTGCCTCTGGGAAGTATAGCTTGGAGCAGAGGGGCACTTCAGTTTTTATTATAAGCATTGTGATACTGTTTTACTTTTTAAACTGTGTATTTGTATGAGTTAAAATTAAAAACATACATAGAAAATGGGAAATTCTTTTTGATTAGGCAATGAAAATAAGATCTCAAAGGTGAAAATATTGCTGGACTCTATTACATCACAATTAAAGATGCTTGTCCAGCGAAAGCTTTGTTAATGGGGATTAATAGGTGGTGCCTCCTAGTGAAAGATATTTGCAATGTTTAACACCAGAAAGGGATTAATTTCTGGAATATGTAAGAAACTCTTACAACTCTATATGAAAAAGATTAGAAATCCAGTTGAAAAACTGGCAGATGATATGAATAAGTAATTCCCAGAAAACGAAATCCTAATGGTCAACAAGCATGTGAAGAAATGTCCAACCTTATTAGTAAAAAATGAATAATTTAAAAATTATCACTTTATGCTGGAACAAAAAATCCTAAAATTTGTATGGAATCAGAGAAGACCCCGAATCGCAAGGAAATGTTGAAAAAGAAAAACAAAGCTGGGGGCATCACATTGCCCGATTTCAAGCTATATCACAAAGCTGTGATCACCAAGACAGCATGGTACTGGCACAAAAACAGACATACAGACCAATGGAACAGAATAGAGAACCCAGAAATGGACCCTCAACTCTATGGTCAAATAATCTTTTTTTTTTTTAAAGATTTTATTTATTTATTTGAGAGAGAATGAGAGACAGAGAGCATGAGAGGGAGGAGCGTCAGAGGGAGAAGCAGACTCCCTGCCGAGCAGAGAGCCTGATGCGGGACTCAATCCTGGGACTCCAGGATCATGACCTGAGCCGAAGGCAGTCGCTTAACCAACTGAGCCACCCAGGCACCCCTCAAATAATCTTTGACAAAGCAGGAAAAAACATGCAATGGAAAAAAGACAGTCTCTTCAATAAATGGTGCTGGGAAAATTGGACAGCCACATGCAGAAGAATGAAACTCCACCATTCTCTAACACCATTCACAAAGATAAACTCAAAGTGGATGAAAGACTTCAATGTGAGACAGGAATCCATCAAAATCCTAGAAGAGAACATAGGCAGTAACCTCTTTGACATCGGCCACAGCAACTTCTTTCAAGATACATCTCCAAAAGCTAGTGAAACAAAAGCAAAAATGAACTTTTGGGACTTCATCAAGATAAAAAGCTTCTGCACAGCAAAGGAAACAGCCAACAAAACAAAGAGGCTACCCACAGAATGGGAGAAGATATTTGCAAATGACACTACAGATAAAGGGCTGGTATCCAAGATCTATAAAGAACTTCTCAAACTCAACACCCAAAAAACAAATAATCAAGTCAAAAAGTGGGCAGAAGATATGAAAAGACACTTCTCTGAAGAAGACATACAAATGGCTAACAGACATGTGAAAAAATGTTCATCATCATTAGCCATCAGGGAAATCCAAATCAAAACCACACTGAGATACCACCTTACACCAGTTAGAATGGCAAAAATGGACAGGGAAAGAACAAATGTTGGAGAGGTTGTGGAGAAAGGGGAACCCTCTTACACTGTTGGTGGGAATGCAAGTTAGTACAACCACTTTGGAAAACAGTGTGGAGGTTCCTCAAAAATTGAAAAATAGAGCTACCCTGTGACCCAGCAATTGCACTACTGGGTATTTACCCCAAAGACACAGATGTAGTGAAAAGAAGGGCCATATGCACCCCAATGTTCAGAGCAGCAATGTCCGCAATAGCCAAACTGTGGAAGGAGCCGAGATGCCCTTCGACAGATGAATGGTTAAAGAAGATGTGGTCCATATATACAATGGAATATTACTCAGCCATCAGAAAAGATGAATACCCAACTTTTACATCAACATGGATGGGACTGGAGGAGATTATGCTAAGTGAAATAAGTCAAGCAGAGAAAGTCAATTATATGGTTTCACTTATTTGTGGAACATAAGGAATAACATGGAGGACATTAGGAGAAGGAAGGGAAAAATGGGCGGGGGGAATTGGAGGGAGAGATGAACCATGAGAGACTATGGACCTGAGAAACAAACAGGGTTTTAGAGGGGGGGGGGGGGATTGGTTAGCCTGGTGATGGGTATTAAGGAGGGCACGTACTGCATGGAGCACTGAGTGTTATACGAAAACAATGGATCGTGGATCACTACATCAAAAACTAATGATGTATTGTATGGTGACTAACATAACATCAGAAAATTTTTTTAAAAATTTACAACAGGGAAAAAAAATTATCACTTTATACTCACCAGATTGTCAAAAATTAAGTAAGGTAACGTCAAGGACATGAAGAAACAGGCAGCTGCACACACAGGTAGTGGAAGTGTAAACACATACATCCATTCTGGAGAGCAACATGGCATTGTGGAGTGGACAGACATTTATTGCTACAAAGCGTACCAGGGAGTTGGAAATGGGGGAAAGATGGGTAACATGTGGCTGATGTGTGCTCCTGGGTACTCACATATACTAGAAACACACTCAAACTATCTAATTTACAGGGATATATACATACCCAAGGACCTGTATAAATCCTGTTAGACTGGGTGCCAGATCTCATGGGGAAGGATGGAGAGTGAATAATCAGGGATGAATGGAAAAAGCAGTAAGGCAAAATAAAACCAGAGTGGGGCCTCCGCCAAGCTCTGTGATGATATTTCATGGACTAAATTTTTTTTTTCTTTCAAATAAGAAGCACCACAAAACCTTCTTTTTTTTTTTTAATGTTTTATTTATTTATTCATGAAAGTCAGAGAGAGAGAGAGAGGCAGAGGGAGAAGCAGCCTTCCTGCCTAGCAGGGAGCCCAATGTGGGACTCGATCCCAGGACCCTGGGATCATGACCTGAGCCGAAGGCAGACGCTTAACCATCTGAGCCACCCAGGCACCCTCATGGACTAAAAATTAACTCAGCTTTGTGTACCTAAGTTTCCTCCCCGAAAATAAAATTTACTTCATGTTTTTTAAAAGATGGAATGAATCTACAGGGACACCTGGGCAGTTAAGCGTCTGCCTTCAACTCAGGTCATGATCTCACGGTCCTGGGACTGAGCCCCATGTTGGGCTCTCTGCTCAGCGGGAGCCTTTTTCTCCCTCTCCCTGCCGCTTCTCCTGCTTGTGTTCTCTGTCTCTCTCTGTCAAATAAATAAAATCTTAAAAAAAAAAAAAATTACAAGAAAACCTTTAAAAAAATCTTAAGATGGAGTGAATCTACAATTATATCAAAATAATTGAAAGTGTTTAAAAGAAAAGAAAAAGCATTTTTAAAAATTTATTTTAAAAGAAAGGTTTGTATGAGGTAAAGACTTCTTGTCATTTATCAGTGGTAAAATTCTCGTTATCAACAGTGAGGTTTTAAGCTTTTACCAGGGGTCGTAATTGGTTCTGCTGTGTTCTCACAGCTTCTGTTAAAGACCTTTTATCTTCTCCAGTGATAGCTTAAGTCCACAACACAGACAAAATTAGAATAGAGAAGAGCCCTTCTTTCTGTCTACCTCTTTAAATGTTGAGTTTATAGTTAATTCTCAGTTTACTCCAAACTGTCACATAATCTAAAACTCTAATTTGGGTCCATGCTTTAGGTTTAATGCCCCTTTTCCTAGACTTTTCTTCTTTTTCTCCTCCTCAAATTACCCTTGGGGGAAGTATTAGAAATCAAATACTGACCCGGAGGCAGAAAGGGGATCTTAGAAAAGTCAGAAGCCAGGTACTCTGGACCCTAGGAGTGGATCCAAGTATCTTTCTGTTACTGTTCCTCTCTCCTCCACCAAAAACAAATAAATCCAAAATCCTAGTGTTTTGTCTAGAGGTCAGTGCCATCAGAATCATGATCTTTAATTATGTTCTATTTTATACTGTCCTTCGTTGAGATCAGTGAAACATGGACCCCTTACTCTTTAGTAGTACCTCCCACCCCCTCCCATGGTTTAATCAGCACCTACCAGTTGGTTGCCTGGTCAGTTAAATAATACTCTGCAAAAACATTTTTCTTTCCCAGCATAATCAGTTAAAATTATGACATCCTGTGTAGATCTCGGGGGGGGGGGGGGGAAGGAATGTAATATGTTTTGTCAACGATTTCTTGGGTATTGTCAAGAATTACTGTTAACGTTTGTTGTGGCTACCGTTATTATTACTGATATTCCAGACCTGTCGGTTATCCCTTAGAAGAAAGAAGGAAGTTACCTCCCTTAAGCAGTTGATCAGTTCTCTTGTTGTGATAAAAGCCTCCAGAGCGAATCAGTAAACTAACTTTGCATCTTTTGCCATAATTTTGAACAATTGAAAAAATGCTAAAAAATTTGCCCTGGATAGTCCTCAAAGAGCAAAAAGTAAGAGTAAAACTTGGTATACAGGAGAAATACTGAGCAAGATTTTATATGATATTAACAAATTAGGTACTTGTATTTTTATCACAGGCATGGAGGCCCCTAGTCTTGACCTTTGCCTTGTGTAGTTTTGGGGGGTTTTTTTAGGAGCATATTCTACATGTTTCTAAATGATCAAACTCTGAGAGATGGCAGAATCAGGCAGATGTGGGCTTGAATTTTAACTCTACCATGAATTGTATATCCATGAGTAACTGAGTCTCATCTCCTTTATCTGCATGAGGAAATATTACCTGTCTTTACAGGGGTATTGTCTCCATTAAATGAGATGATGCATGTGGAGTACCGGCACAATGTCCCCTCGTTGGTCGGGGCTCAGGGCACACGGGAGCAATTTTACAGTTAGTCTGAGGGTGGTCTCTGTTCCAGATGTGGTAGAGTCAGATCCTAGTCCTGCTTTGAAGCTTTTGTGGGGTGTAAATCATATATCCCAATTGAGAAGAGTAGAATTTATTTTTAACTTAAATTTTAAAGCTTTGAATAGTCCCTTTAGGTTTTTTTTAAGATTTTATTTATTTATTTTGGGGGGCGTGGCAAAGGGAGAGGGAGAGAATCTCAAGCAGACTCCATGCTGAGTGCAGAGCCTGACATGGGGCTCAGTCTCACGACCCTGAGATCATGAGCTGAGCCAAAATCAAGAGTCGGATGCTTAATCGACTGAGCCACCCAGGCACCCCTGAAGAGTCCTTTTAGTTTTTTATTATAAGTTAGTCTCAACTAAAACACTACTACTACTTCATAACAGCATGTCATCAGAATTCACATATTATTGGAACAGAGTTCTTACTAGTTTAAATCAATCACACATACAAAATAAGTAATTAGCCAAATTTGTTTTCAAAAGTAAGTAACTATGTTCTGAATGCTTACTCTACGCCAGCACTGTTCGAAAGGCTTTTTTTATGTTCACATACTCATTTAACCACCCCATGAAGTAGATACTATTATTGATCCTATTTTATAGAAAGAGGAAAGTAAGACACAGAGAAGTTAAGTAATGTGTCCCTAGGCTCACACAGTAGAGTAGAAGAACAGTTAATACAATTCATTTGTTATTAAAACATTCTAAGAGTTAATTTGGAAAGGAGAGGATATCCTGGAGAGCTGCAGCCTACATGGACTTACCACCAGATAGGACAAACAAGACTTAGAGAACTTTACTGGGTTTGCAACAAGAAGTTTCGGGCTGCCATCTGTCTCTAGAATAATATGGGTGTATGTTTGTCTATTGAAGGGTAATACCACCTGCTTCCATAGGAGGAAACCGATTCATTAAGCATATTCTTTGTTCTTGGTCCTAGAGAATAAAATTACTTGATATATAGCCAGGACAAGAATTTTCAGTTACTCTTTGTTCTTCCTAAGAAGTTATAAAAGCATATTAAATTTCTCTATTTGTAGAGGTACAAATATGTAACAGTTCACTTAACTCTTTGCTGAAGAATAATTTGAAGAATTTCTAAAACTCCTGAATCAAAATCTGAGCAAAAATAAAAAGCTACAGTTCATAACTTTTCAAATGGCATTCAAGAGCAATTAATTACCATATAACTTCTTACATTATTTTTAGCTTAACCTAGCTCTATATTGCCTAATAAAAATATGCAAAGAGCGTAAATTATAGAAAGATGTGAGAAATGAAAATAATTCATTGCACTTCTATTTAGAAAACATCCTAGTAGATCGCGTGGCATCCAGAGATTTACATTACAGAAATCCTTTAAATAATTGTTTTTAGTAATTGGTGTATGTTTTTTATCCCTTTGTTTTGCAGCGCAAGACCCATCAGTTTTTTGTCAAATCTTTCACTACCCCTACCAGATGTCACCAGTGCACCTCTCTGATGGTGGGTTTGATAAGACAGGGCTGTTCCTGTGAAGGTAAGAACAAAATAGCAGGAGAGTGTGACATTAGAGTCCTAGCGTTGGCTTCCTAACTGTAATCACGTAACTGTATTCCCCATCCGACTCTTGGTTTATGGCTCAGGTCATGATCTCACAATATATAAGTGTCTGCTTGTTCTGCTTTTTTCTGATAACAGGAGTACAGATAATAAAGCAAGCACTTGCTACATGTTGAACAGGGGAGAAACTGGATGGCCCCTAGAAACATTTTTCAGGGGAGACCTCTGTCAGTGTGGCTCATTCATCTTTGTTTCGTTTTGCGGGTGAATTTGTGGTTCTGGGAAAGCGTTAAGCTGAGTGACAGAAGACATAAAAGTTATCCTTGAATCTGTTCATTTAACTCTCACCTTGCTTAATTTCTCTAATAAGAGAAATCATTCTTCAGAAGTAGGCAGTTCAGTATCTTTTCAGAAATATTAAGTGTCTGCCACTTTGCCTCAGAAAGATATTTTATTCCCAGTATTCGTATCAGTGGATTTTCCCTACCGCTCATTGACTCATTGATTCATCCATCATGTGTTCATGGAATGCCTGTCCTGTACTTCTAGACACCGTGATGTAGTTGGGGATGGGGAGAAGACTGAGAGCCTGCCCTCGAGGAGCTCACATTCTGAGAGATGAGAGATCAGGGGTCATTTGAACAGAAAACAAAGTATATTTGTCTGGGCACCACTTTATTTTTCCTAAGACTTCTGAAATGAAAATGATTTAAATAATTATAATGGGATACACTGTTTGGGAATAGTTTGGGAATACACTTTTTTTAATCAAATCAAATTTATCACTGTAACAATGCCTTATGTATCATTTACTGATCTATCTTATGAGAAAGATAAAATAGTTGCTAGTTCAAATTCTAATATGAGTTTCCATTTCTTAGCCTTTAGGGTTGGAAGGGACTTTGCAGGGATGGTCATCAGTGCACATCAGAAGCAGGTGTTCCCCTTGTAGAATGTGCTTGTAGTTTGTATTTGGTCACTTTGAATCAAGGGGCTGTTAATGGCATCTTAAGGCAGTGCATTCTATGTCCGATTAGCTCTCACAGCCAAAGTAGAAGCTCCAGATTGCATCATCCCAGCTAGTTGTGTAGATGCATGAGTTTAGAGCCAAAGCAAATGGTCTAGGGTGAAAAGTAGATTTGAGAGTTATGAGCATACAGAGTGATGAAGGGGAATGGCGTTTTCCAGGAAACACACAGAGTGAAAAGAGAGCAAGTATGAGGACGGAGCCTTAGGAAACAGCTCAGGGGAGGTGAAAGGTAAAGACAGCAAAGTAATCTGAAAAAGGAACAACCTGTGTCATTGACTGGGAAGGTGTGATGGAAGCCAAAGGAGAGAATTTGTACAGTTTTTAAGCCTTGTCCCATTTTGGATTTAGCCAGTACTTATAAGTGTCACTTTTAGGGGCATCTGAGGCCATCATCTGGATGGCTCAATCGGTTAAGCATCCGACTCTTGGTTTATGGCTCAGGTCATGATCTCAGGGTCCTGGGATCAAGCCCTGTATTGGGCTCCACGCTCAGTGGGGAGTCTGCTTCAGGATTCTCTCTCTCTCTCTCTCCACCCCTCCCCCAGCTCTGTCTCTAAAATAAATAAATCTTTAAAAGAATAAAATACAAATAAAAATAAATGTCATTTTAAAATCTGTTTATCAGAAAGAATCCTGGATAGGTACCTGGTGTTAGGTCCCTTATCATTTCTTATGCATCAGAATCATTTGCAATTACATGGTAGGGGTTTTTGAGATCTCCCAAGCCCCTTTCTAGAGTCTCACATCATGAAATTGTACATTTCTTTCCTGAAGACCCTTTTTCTTTTTTAAAGTTTCTTTTTTTTTTTTTAAGATTTTATTTATTTATTTGATAGAAGGAGACACAGCGAGAGAGGGAACACAAGCAGGGGGAGTGGGAAAGGGAGAAGCAGGCTTCCCGTGGAGCAGGGAGCCTGATGCGGGGCTCGATCCCAGGACCTGGGACCATGACCTGAGCTGAAGGCAGACGCCCAACAACTGAGCCACCCAGGCACCCCTTTCCTGAAGACTCTTAGTACCCTGCCCTGTACACTGTGGGGACACATTAGACCCTGCCCAGGCTTTCATAAATGTTATGGTAATGTGGTTACAGCCTCCAAAGATTCCTATCATTTTAATTTCTTCCTGGTTGATTGAAGTTAGATCCTGTATAGGACAATTATTTTGTTGCTTCCTCTGCTTTTGGAGGTGAGATTTTTGCCTAATTAGTAAAACAAATTATAACTTGTTAGACACTCTACAAGTGAACGAGATGTCTTACAGAAATTTGGTAGTTTTGACAGTCAGTACTAGTTCATCTTGCCCCTCTGGCGGTTTCATAATGCCTATCAGTGGTGTATGATACATTTTCCCATGTGCATGCATTCCCTGATGGTATCCCTTCAGGTCCTCTCTTAATCTTTCCCAAATATTCTCCAGGACTGACCCTTAGAGTAGGAATTGTCTAAATGAATATTCTTAGTCTACAGCCCCTTCCAACAAGTTTGTTTGTTTTAAATATTTTACTTTTTTTTTTTAAGATTTTATTTATTTATTTTAGAGAGAGAGAGAGTGAGTGGAGGGAGGGACAGAGGGCGAGAGAGAATCTCAAGCAGACTCCCTGCTGAATGCAGAGCCCGGTATGGGGCTCAATCCCACGACCCTGAGATTATGACCTGAGCTGAAATCAGGAGTTGGAGGCTTAACCAACTGAGCCACCCAGGCACCCCCTAAATATTTTAATTGTCATCCAACCAAGTCTCAGTGAAACTTATACATTTATTTTTGTTTATCCTGTTTCTTGGAGTCTCAAGTTCATCATACGTGTATCAGGTAGAGGTATCATGGCAGCATTGTTGGTAGGGTGGGCTCTGAGCCCGACTGCCTGGGTTTGAATTCTAGCAATGCCACTTACGAGTCCTGTGACCCAGGGCAAGTCCATCATAAATAGGAGTAGCTGTACCTCTCTTAGATTGTTACAGAGAAATGTACTCAATAAAGTTGACCGTTATTATGATCTTAGTCATAGCTGAAGTATCTATAATGATATTAACAAATCCTAAAGTTTACCCGTGATTTATACATTTTTAATCATTAAACAATTTCATTTTCAAAAAGAGGGATTGGTAAAGTTTGCCAGATACTGCAAAGATGTCAGGTAATTTCATGTCCATTAGTGACTCTGGCAAGAGAAACTTTCAGGGCAGATACCAAGTTGCAGTGAGACGAAGAGTTAGAACTCTAGAAACTACTTTTTGGAATGCCAAGTTTAAATCAACTGTTGTATTCACAAGCTTAGATTTTTTTTTCCCTATGTATTGGCTGCTCTTGATTACTAATATTAACACAAAACAATATTACAATAATAAAAATCTTTACAATTTCTCATTGAAATTCTTATTAGTAAGCAAATGAATCGGCTCCCCAAATGACAAAACAGTTCTTTAAAACAAAGCCACAGATAAGCATTCATCTACTATAGCCCCTTGTATGTAATGAGTGCTCAGTGAATTATCTTTTTGTAAAAGTGAATTTTTATTGAACATTGTTTTTTTTCCCCCCTTCAAAAGTGTGTGGATTTTCATGTCATATAACTTGTGTAAACAAAGCTCCAACTGCTTGTCCAGTCCCGCCTGAGCAGACAAAAGGGCCTCTGGGGATAGACCCGCAGAAGGGAATAGGAACAGCATATGAAGGTCATGTCAGGGTAAGTCTGATTAGGTTGGGTTTAGATTAATCTTTTGAGGTTGATTAATGACTGAAAATAAAGTCCAGTCGTCTTACAAACATACTTCTTGCCAGAAAAATAGGCGAATAAAATTCATCTAATAATTTTATTTCATCCAGAGTGATTTGAAAACAAAAACCTGGCCTTTGCTTGGAAATAAATTCCAAAATGTCTACGGTTTTCTGTACTGTCCGTATCTTGTAACGAACAGATGTTGGAATCTCCCTAAAGGAGTCTTTGGCACCTGGTCTTCCTGGAGATGCAGTGTATGCCTATGACATGTGAGATGTTGTAATCCTGAATAGCATTTAAAGTGTAAGCTACATTTCATCATACTCCCAAATTTGACTTTTATGCTACTAAGAAAGAAATCCATGAATGTTATTTTAATGAATTATTAGTGAAAGTTAAAATGGTTTAAAATTTTTTAGAATAAAAAGTCATATAATATTTGAAGAATGTATTCTTACAGTTTCTCATGTTATCAGTGGTCTGTGTGTTCCATCTGCACTTGACCCCCCCCAGAGCGGCAGACTTAGGACACGTGTACATTATCTTTAGGTTTCCATCGTGCAGTTACATAGGTAACTGAGGGGGCTGTGACTAACATTTTTTTTGAGTTGTTTCTGTTTCCTGAAGATCCCAAAGCCAGCTGGAGTGAAGAAAGGATGGCAAAGAGCACTGGCTGTGGTTTGTGACTTTAAACTCTTCCTATACGATGTTGCGGAAGGAAAAGCGTCTCAGCCCAGTGTCGTGGTCAGTCAGGTGATTGACATGAGGTAAGCTTTCAAAAGTGAAAATATTTGTGTCTTTATGACATAGGAATAAAAAAGTGTCTGGTTTTTCATCTGATTACATTGCCATATTTTTATTTAAATCTGATTTCATATTAATAATCTAACTTACTAATATTGCCAGAGTAATGTAATTAAAACCAGGAAGCAAGGTGTCATTATAGGACAGGTTGATGTGTGTTGAGTGAGTGAGTTGGGGTTCGGACTTAGGGAAAAGAAGCTAATGTTCGAATCCAAAAGACCAGCATAAAGATGGCTGAGGTGACGAAGGCCTAATACGTGGTCTTGTCACCTGAAGGTATAGATCGTAAATCCAGTGCAAGGAAAAATATCCCAGAATCAGATAGGTTCTTGGAGTATGTAATGAGCCGGGAAACATTTGAATGAGTCCACCTCTTGAATATTTCTGGTCTCACTCTTTAGGCCCTTCCCCTGCCCTGTGGAGTACTCTCCTTTACCTCTTCTTGTAACTCCTGCGCTCCCTTGGGGTGACTTATGAGCCCCCAGAGCTTCAGCTGTCACCTCTATGCTGATGACTCCCACACAGGCCTCCCTCCAGCTCTTTCTCCAGCACTCAGAACAAGCAAACGCTTGTGCCATGGTGCACGCTGGCATTTTATACCAGCACCTTAGACACATCCTCTTCCCCTCAGATACAGAATGTGAGGAGATAGGTGCAGGAAACATTAGCAACGAAAGTCTGACAGAGCCTGCTCAGGGAATTGCTATAGAAAGACAGGGAGAAGAAGCAGAGACGAGACTAAGGCGTCAAGTCTTCAAGACCAAGAGAATGATGGCACTAAGAATTAGGAAGTCACAAGGAGTAAATTATTGTGGAGGAATTCTGTTTCAGGTGTTGACAGAAGAGTGAAATGTCAGATATGGTATGTTGTGAGCTCGTGAGCTGTGTTGCGGGAGGCAAGAGGGTGCCTTGTTCTGGAGGGTTCCGATCCCTCGTCTGCATGTACGGGTACTGGCCTTGCAGCTGGAGGCAGCAGCTGTTGCTAGCCCTGTGTAATTGCCACTGCTAAGTTACCTCTTATAAATTCCTCTGGGCACCATCAATTACAGTGGCGAAAAAAATCAATTTTTTTTTAATTCAATTTGAATGTTTTGTGCAATGAAGTTTTGAGGATTGTCCCATGTGTGTTATTTGGATGCACACCCTAAACACAACATACACACCCCATACACTGACTTTTAATGTTGCATTTTTCCTTCAGGGATGAAGAATTTTCTGTGAGTTCAGTCTTGGCTTCTGATGTTATTCATGCAAGTCGAAAAGATATACCCTGCATATTCAGAGTGAGTATGTGCACTGTAATTTGATCACTGAATTATGTGTTCTTAGTGAATATATATTTTGTCTCTTTATATAGATCATAAACTTACTAGGAAATAGTAAATCCTATATTCCTTAATGTGTTTTGTATCATCCAGTACTTGAATGTATAGACAATTAGTGCTAAGTAAATATTTTATTAGTAAAAGACCTGTAGAAAGTGTGAATATTTGGCTTCTAAAATAGTTTCATGTTGGGTGATACTTTTGAGCCACAATTCACATTCCAAATAAATATACCACATGGAAAATTGAGTAAGTGTGAGGTTTATCAAGTTTTTGGAAAATAGAGGTTTCTTTTTAAAATCTCATTTAAAAAATTAGTGTTTTATTTCTATTGCTTTGTAATAACTACCTCAAAACTTAGTGGCTTAAACCAGTAATGATTTATTTTTTACCATACTGTGGGTCAGCTATCCAGTTTGAGTGGGGTTGAGTAGGGTCACTCCTGTGGCTACATTCGGCTCATTTGGGGCTGGAATATCCAAAATAACCTTGCTTCCATATCTGGGGCCTTGCTGCTGGCTGTCAGGCTGGGCGATCTCTGCTCTCTTTGTGAACTTTCTCCATGTGGTCTCTCATTCAGTCATCCAGCTGAGCTCTACAGGGCTGGCCTCCAAGAGAACAAAAGAAGCTGCCAGGCCTCTCTTTTAAGGACCAGGCCAAAACAGACATAACTCCCATGCATTCTGTTGGTCAGAGCATGTCACGAGGCCAGCCTGGATTTAAGGGGAGAGGAAATAGACTCCAGAGCTTGATGAGAAAAATAGAATTCCATAGAAAGAATTGTTGGTAGCCATCTTTGGAGGCTGTCTGCCCTACTACAGGGGGATCTTGAACTGGTAAATTAAGACAATAGATGTTTAAAAAAAAAAAAAAAAGCCCACTGCCCTAATGTTATGCCCGTATGCTGAGTGTCTATGAATCTTGTATCTAAGAAAGGTCACCAAGGGAGCCTAAAGAGGCCCACTTGCCTAAAGCTGATTCACATAGTGGGATTTTATGGTCACTGCTGCCTTTAAGAAGGGATCCGTATATATAAAGTTTAAGTCTGTTCTGATTGTAAGTGCTATTTGTATAGTGATAAATCTTCATGTAAATACCAACTCAAGTGATCTGATCTTCTCTAAAATAATGTGAGTTATGTTATGAAGTAACGGAGTGTTATTGCTGACTTTTTAAAACAAGTTGAAAATCGGTTTGGTGTAGTGCTTCTGAGCATGGACCCAGGATCCCAGTCTGGTGGGACATCCTTGGAGACCGTGAGTCTCTGCGCCAGAGTATTTTCATATGTAAAATCAGGATATGATAGCAATACCTGTCTCATACTTGTAACATGCTCCGATCACTGCTCAGAGATTGCTCAGTAAATGTCAGCTGCTGTTGATGTATGAGTATGGGTCATGCATTTCTCAGTGATGGCATTCTGGCATTTTATAGCAAAGAAAATAAAAAATGGTTACTAACATTTAAAATGGTATCTAGATAGATAGCGGTATATGCTACCTCTGCTTTGTCATGAATTCTAATGTGAAGACTAGTTATTCTCTGTTTAGGAGAGCTGACCTCTGGTAAAGGTGTCATCTGATGAATGCTCATTTTGTCAGCCAGAGTCTGGTCAACTAGCATCAGCATGAAACCAGTGTGGAGGCTGTCTGTTTTCTAACATAGGCTGATTAAACTATCCTAGGTCACGGCTTCCCAGCTCTCAGCGTCTGACAGCAGGTGTTCGGTCCTGATGCTCGCGGAGAGCGAGAGCGAGAGGAACAAGTGGGTGGGCATGCTCAGTGAGCTGCACAAGATTTTGAAGAAAAGCAAATTCAGAGACCGCTCAGTCTATGTTCCCAAGGAGGCTTATGACAGCACTCTGCCCCTCATTAAAACAACCCAGGCAGCTGCAATCATAGGTACGGACTTGCCCCGTTGACCGTGTTACCATAGTTGTTGACTAACCTACTGTGTGAGCAGGGCTGGCTTGCAGCTGGGAACCCCCAGTGTCCAGCATGGCGTGTGTTGTGCCCTGAATGCGCAGGAAATGCCTACTGAGTGAGCGAGGCCATTGAGAGCTATGTTTTCCAGTAAATGAGAATAAGTACACTTTCCAAGTGTGTTTTCTTCTGAAAAAGCAACGGTGCTGAAGATTAACCTATTAACGATCTATTTTCTGCTGTGTGACTTAGAACAAGTTGTTTAACTTCTTAAAGCATAAGTTTCCTAGGTAAGATACAGGTTCCAGTTACCTCGCAGAAGTGATGAGGAGGTTTCAGGAAGGCGGGACATGTGACACGGGACACCCTGCATATCAAATGCCCTCAAGAAATGGCGGTGTCTGTATCTGGAGGTTTACATTTTTGTCTGTACACATCCAACTCTTTTGTTACTTTCTAGTCAATAAAAGCTAGTGAGTAGGGTCCAAGTGCCTTCCACAATTTTCCCTCCCAAAACAAGAAATAGAACTAGACCCAGGGTGCTTAACAAACTAGGTTTTTAATTTTTTTCACCCTTTATTGAATAAACATTTACTTCTTTTTGTAAGAATGGATATACTTTCTAATGATTGTTCCATTTAAAAAGACATGAGGTAACATTTACCACTGTAATCTGAAAGGAGATTTAATAGCACAAATTGTTATTGCTATTTTAAGTTACTTATTTCAGTTTTTTGCACCAAATTTCTTTATTATCTGTTTGTTCTATTAGTTTTACATAGTTTTACCTATTCATATTTATGTCTTCCATAGATCACGAAAGGATAGCGCTGGGCAATGAAGAAGGGTTGTTTGTTGTTCACGTCACCAAAGATGGTAAGAGAAAAGTTAATTATTGCAGAGTAACTTTCAACCATATTGTTAGACAAACCTAAACTCTAGATTCTAAATTCTAAGAAGAGCACGATTTGCTCTTATGCATTCTGTAATTGAAATTTTCCACACCTAATTGGATATGTTTATAAATCAAGATACTTTTAATATTCTTTAATCCTCCTGAGGTCTTAAACTTGCAAGAATGTGTTTTGTTTCTTTTGTCATTCATTTAACAGCTCTGCGGCACAAACTCAGGTTGCATGCCTAAAGATAGATGTGAAAGATACAGCTTGATTTGTTCATTGCTCTGTTAGTGCTTGAAGAGGTAGCAGTCATTAAAATGTGTTCATGTGGGGGTGTTTTTCCCCACACTTAATACAACAGATTTTTTTCCAGGGAGAAATTAAATACTGAGTGAAATAAAAAGGAACCAATTTGCTAGTGTCCTGTCTTCAGATCAAGAGAGATCATGGGAAAAAAATGCATTTAAACTACATCTGTTTGTTACCCGTAGAGATACCTTCAGGGGCACCTGGGTGGCTCAGTTGGTTAAACGTCTGACTCTTGGCTTCAGCTCAGGTCATGATCTCAGGATCCTGGGATGGAACCCCTGAGCCTGGAGCCTGCTTGAGATTCTCTTTCCCTCTGCCCCTCTCCCTTGCTTCTGCATGCACATGCATATGTGCACTCTCTCTCCCTGGGAAAAAAAAAGAAAGAAAGAAATATCTTCAGTGAAATATACCTTAAAATAGCACCATGGTAAAGTTCCTGAGAACTTAGTGCCAGTAAAAAGGTTTTTCCTACAGATGTAGCATGCTTTATCACATAGGGATCCTTTGCCTTGGTTGCCAGAAATCGTGGTGCTGAATTTAACACCTCACTGTAGGTGTATGCAGTTGCCTTATAATGGATATAATTATCTTCCTCTTTCTCCATATGATTTGGATTTCTTATTTTTCTGTGTGTATCTTTGTCTTTATTATAAGTTGACATACCATTTTGAGTATAATTGGGATACGATTAGTAAATAAAACATTATTCTGCATTTGATTTATTATCATTTCTTTGCATAGAAATTATTAGAGTTGGTGACAATAAGAAGATACATCAGATTGAACTCATTCCAAATGATCAGCTTGTTGCTGTGATCTCAGGACGAAATCGTCATGTGCGACTTTTTCCCATGTCAGCTTTGGACGGACGAGAGACTGATTTTTATAAGCTGGCAGAAACTAAAGGGTGTCAGTCCATAACTTCTGGCAAAGTGTGCCATGGAGCTCTCACATGCCTGTGTGTGGCTATGAAAAGGCAGGTCCTTTGTTATGAACTATTTCAGAGCAAGACCCGTCACAGAAAATTTAAGGAAATTCAAGTGCCATATAATGTGCAATGGATGGCGATCTTCAGTGAACAACTCTGCGTGGGATTCCAGTCGGGATTCCTCAGATACCCCTTGAATGGGGAAGGAAGTCCGTACAGCATGCTCCATTCAAATGACCACACACTATCGTTTATTGCACATCAGCCGATGGATGCCATCTGTGCAGTTGAGATCTCCAGTAAAGAGTATCTGCTGTGTTTTAACAGCATCGGGGTATACACCGACTGCCAGGGCCGGAGATCGAGACAGCAGGAACTGATGTGGCCAGCAAATCCTTCCTTTTGTTGTAAGAGTCTCTTATTTTGGCTGTTTTACCTTTTTGTTTCTTTCCTTTTCCTTCCACCTCATCTCCTCAATATATTCACTCTTAATAACAGGTGGTTTTTTAAAGTCACCCTTAAGGTTTTGCCCAAGTGTCAATTATGTTGTTTAATTATGTGAAGTAACTACCATAGTTAGACCTCGGCCAGCAGGCTTGACATTACCTTGTACCTAGTTGAAGCTAATCTTTCTATGGAATATTTTACTTAAGTGGATTTTTAACCCATGTTATATTTTGAAGTAACTCTAAACAGTTATCTTCATGGTTCCCCAAAATACAGTGCTTGTGAGCGTTAACAGCTCATGAGACTTACTCTGGAGAAGTAGTTACTAAGTGAATTATTTAATCAGTTATGTAAAGGTATAATGCACCATCTGTAAGAAGTGTTTCTCTGTTTTATATTTTTATCTAGATAGATAGATATTTGAGATTGCCTGTTGCACTCTTTCGAGAAATATTAAGACATTAATAAATTATTGGATACTCATTACATGCCATCTCACTAGGATAAAGATAGAGAGCTCAGCTCAATAGGCAATTTTCCCCTGCTGGTGCAGAGTGGGAAGTAGGGAAGATTCATGACAAGCGAGAAGTTGCATTGGATTCTAAGTGCTCTGTAGCATAAGTACCAAGTTCTGGAGAGGCTGGTGGGAGGAGTGTCTGACCCCATGTGCTTTGTTTTTAGTGGAAGATACTTGAACATGCTTGAATCCTGAACTGGGGAACTAGGGAAAGGTTGACTGTGTGGTAAATACAGGAAATAGAGTAAGATACCCACGGAGGCCAGAGAGGATGGAATTCAGAACACAGGGGGAAGGATTTGGGGCCAGAGGCATGAAATCTCCTCCGCTGGAACCAGGTAGGAGGAGTGATGGGCAGGATACAGTTGAGTGTAAAGGTTTAGTGGGAGAAAAGTTGGGAAGGCCATACATGCTTATTACAGAAAAGTTAGAAAATCTAGATTAAAAAAAAGAAAGAAAAATACTTGTAATTCTACCCACCCATACCTAACTATTCTTAAAGTTTTGTTTCTTCTAAAATACGTACTCTTATCTGTGGTGTCCTATGTAGAATAAGGACTGTTTGGTAACCTGGTCAGGTAATAATTCCAAGTATTACTTCTGATACGGAATCAGAATATCTGGCTTTTATGAATAGCTCGGCCAGGGATGTAAAACGCGACGTCAGCTTAGGTCAACCATCTCATCTCTTCTTGCTTGTGCACCGTCTGTCGTTGTTCATTCTTCCAGTAAGTGGTTTTGAACATTTACCCCATTCACGTGCCTGTGTCAGGTGTGTGATCCTATGTTCATAGATGTGATGGCAGGTCTCACCTAAAGATTGCTTTGTAAGTATCTTAACTGGTTTAGGAATCAAATACTTTTTTAAAAAATGTAATGACATCCCTTTATAGAACTTGTATTGGAGAAGGGAATATTCTGCCGTCTGTGTTAGCAGAATCCTTATGTATTAAAGTGGCTGTCTGACCCGCAGCATGTCCTCTGCTCATTTATGACATGTTCTGTCTGCCTCAAAAATGTTTTGAAGTGGCTACTACGTGAACACAGTAGGATTTGGGTGGGATTGTGCTCTACAATTATTTAGCATAGATCTTTCAAAATGTTTGGGGTTTACAAGTTAGAAGTAATTAGCCACTGTTCCCTCCTTCCCTTCTTGCAGGTTACAATGCACCATATCTCTCGGTGTACAGTGAAAACGCGGTTGATATCTTCGACGTGAACTCTATGGAATGGATTCAGACTCTCCCACTCAAAAAGGTAATTTCATGTGAAAATATGGGCTAAGCACACTAATGAGTGTAGTCAAACACTAATGAGTGTATTCAAACACTAAGGAGTGTAGTCAAACACTAATAGTTGGCTATTTTTCACTATTCAGGCATTTTCTGGCAGTCGGTAATTTGGGGTTTCGCTAAGAGGAGAAACACTAGAAACAAAAGTCAAGCTGGTTAATTTTGTAGGTGAATTCAACACCATACTCTTTTTATCACATTTAGTTTCACTGTATCAATAGGAGTATTGTCATAACAAGCAACTAGAATCTATACCCAACTTAAAATGCCAGTGTCGTCTTCTACTTCAGGAGCTCTGAGGGAGGAGAAGGCTGTCATTTCTTTTTTGTAACTGCTTTTCACATTATGGGATGCAGGCTCTAATCCTGAGACAGCTCTCACACGCTAGAAAGGTGGTTAAACTTAGAACCAAAACTGTTTAAGCATCTCATGATTAAAACACAAAGGCTTTATATATTCCTAATAAAACATGATTTTCCCTTTAATATCTCCCTATGATAACAGAAGGGAATTTTATAGGTATACAATGACTGTTTTGCATACGAGAAGACTAATAGTTTCATACAGATATATGTAGCTTGTATCATCGGTTAGGGGGCAGGTGTAAAGGAATAGGTACCAGAAAGTAGCCAACGTCCTATTTTGAAGTCTGCCCCGATCTTAAAGCACATCAGCAATGAAAACTCTTGTAAATACTCCCACTTTATGTACAATGCACCTACAATATGGCCCTTTGGTTTGTATATTTGGGTTGATTGCGTTTAGTTTTCTGTTTTATTTTTATCATGTGAATTTTATAATGTATATGAAAGAATGTGACCTTTATGAAGCATAATAATTAACTGCTGACTCATGAACCCACCTCCTAACTTTAGGGCCAGAACATGACCAATATCACTGCCTCTACCGGTGTCCTTTTCCTTTATCCCATACCCCTGCCCCTCCCCAGAGAGGGAATGTTGTAGGTATCGTTGCTTTGCTTTTCTTAAAATACAGATTTGGGGGGGGGGGGGGCTGCATATTTAAATATTCTTAAACAGTTGTTTCATTTGTACTGTTGAGTTTTGCTTGCTTTTGAGCTTTATGAAAATGTTACATGTGTGTCATCTACCTTGCTTTCTGCATGCATAGTTCAAGATTCACCCTTGTTGTTACACGTGCTATGTGTAGCTCATTGCTTTTCACTACTATAAAATATTCTCTTGAGTGAATAAATCACAGTTCATTTCTCCATTCTCTAATTGGCAGAATTTGAATTATTTTCCAGGTTTTGCTACTGTGAACACTGATGCCTGTGTCTGGGTGCATGTGCAGGAGTTTCTTTATATCTCATGTCTGGGAGTGGAATTGATGGGGCACAGGGAAAGCAAGGGTTCAACTTTATAGGATAGTGTCATTATTTTCCAGAGTCATTGTACCGGTTCATACTCCCCCCAGCAGTAAAGAGGAGTTCCTGCAGACCCACATCTTCTCTGACCTTGCCATTTTCAGAAATCATAGTTTTATAACCATTATCAATGGTTGTAAAATTCTATCTCATCAAAGCATTAATTTGCATGTCCCTAATCTTTGTATGTCTATTCATCTTACTTTTGTTTATGTGTTCATTCTTATTTCTTCTTCTGTGAAAACCTAGTCATGCTTTTTGCTCACTTTTCTGTTTGGCTTCTTTTTTATTAATTTATTGAAATTCTTTATGTATTGTAAATATTGAGTTAGTAAGGGGTGGGGTAAATCTCCATTGTGTCCTATCCATTTTGATTGTGTATTTTGCTCAGCATTTGCTTTGCTTTGCTCATTTGCTTAGCATTTATTTTAATAACAATAAATTATATTATTTTGCCGAAAACTTGTTATAAATTTTATTTTAGATTTTATTTAAATTTAAGTTAGTTAACATGAGGGTATTACTAGTTTCAGGGGTTATTGTTACAAATTTTAATGTCATTATATGTGTATCATTCTTATCCTTTAAGTTTATCTTTTTTCTGTTAGGAAACTTTCCTAACTCAAGGTCATAAAGATAATAGGACCTTTATCCCAAAAGTTTGAAAGTTGTGCCTATTATGTCTTTAATCCCTGTAGAGTTGGTGTGTGATCTGTGGTGTGAGGTAGGGACTCCATTCATCTGTTCCATGTACATGAGGAGTTGCTTTGTCACCGTTTACTGACAGCCCCCCTGAGTGGTACACAGTTTCATCTCTATCATATGTGGACATATAGTTCTAATCACATTCATAAAGTAGCTGTATTGATATCTTCTTAGTATAATGATTTAGTTACTAATGGTTGTAAAAAGTCAAATTTAAGATTTAAATGTATTTCTGCTTTTTTCCTCCCGAATAGTCTTCCTTCAAAATGTTGTCATTGTAACTTTTTTGTTCAAATTAGATAATTTTATAATTCCATCAGAATTAATGTTAATTTTTTGTTGATTTTCTGAGGGAGCTATATTTTGAAGAGGAAGGATAGATGGAAGGTCTCAATAGTGTGTGCTTTCTAAATAGGCCAGAAGTTTTATGATTTCATTTGAAGGTTTTATTGAAATACTAATTTTATTTTTTTTATTATTTTAGGTTCGACCCTTAAACAATGAAGGATCATTAAACCTTTTAGGGTTGGAGACAATTAGATTAATATATTTCAAAAATAAGATGGCAGGTAAGAAAATATACATTAATAGGGTAGCTTCAATGGAAATGTTCTTTCTAAGCTGACTGACTGAGGAAAATAAATAAGTGGCAGAGACCAGATTTAAACTCAGGTGTATCTTACTCCAAAGTCTGTGATCTTGGCTACTGTCATCCTATCCTCAGTCTATTAAGATAAATGTCTGCCTAAAAAGGCATTCTGTTTAATCTTGCGTAGCTGTATACACAATATATTTATTGCTGACCTACCGTGTTATTTTTTTGTGGAGTACTGACTTAAGTGGAGAAAGTATAGCTGTAGATGTCTTCTGTATTATTGATACCGCAAAATCTAACCCAGGTTTGTGGTGCTAAAATTGTGAAAACTCATCCAGAGTTCTGACCGGGGACTTTGAGAATACATCTTCTGACAACACATAGGGCTTTGAACTTCGGAAGTGCTCATATAAGCTCAGGGCAAGGAGAACGGAGAGGAAAGTCCCAGGAGCACCAGAATTGGGAGCGGGGAGTGGGAGCCCCGGGACGGGAATCCAAAGAGGACGAAGGCTGTGTCCACAGTCACTACTTGCCTTCACATTTGATGTCTGGCATGTGCTCTTGGCGCTCTGGAGGTCTCTGGGTCGACGGACTGGTGGCTGTAGGAGAGGACTTCCAAAGGGAGAGTCAGAATTTAGAAATGATTCCCACTCAGTGATGGATCCACCATGAAGCTAATGACACTTGAGCTTTACACCTCTCACCTCTAAGGGCCTGTACTTAATTTTGTATCTGTCTCTTAGAGGAAGTCCAAATATTGGTATAGGATTGGCTCCACCCTCTTCTCACTGTGTGTGGCCGTCCATGTCCATGTCCCAAGTCGTGTCCGTAGGATGAAGCCTCTTTCCACTTGCGTTCCCCGTACTCTCATCTTTCTGCTCTGAGCTGGCAGTGGAGGCGGAGCTTAGCGAGGGAATACCTGACAGAATTTCAGCATAGGTGTCGTGTCCTCGGGAAAAGGAAGGGGCCCCATTCCCCAGAGGCCCTTTCTTTTTCTCTTTCTTGCTCTGTCCTTCATCTCTCAGGGGCTCAAAGTGTTGCTGCAGCCTTCTGACTGTCCCACATCTCCCATTCCACCATCACTCACCCAGACCTGCTCTGCCCTCGCGATTCTCAAATTCCAAAACTGTGTTTCACATGAAGCTACATTATTCCCATCCAAGCAGAATATTGCTTTTCCGCTAATCATCTGCCCTGGCTTGCCTTGCAGGCTTCCGCTCGTCTCCTTTTTCTCACTTCAGCTTTGTGGCTGTTAAAAATTCTGAAGATTGGCTTTTCTCCTATTCCTTATTTAGAGAATGGCATTCATCATGTTGTGTGAATACAACTGCCTATTTTATTCCTAGAGTGTGTTCACAAATTTCAACAGGTCTGGGGAGCCCTTGGCAGACGATTTTGTTTACTTCTAGGTATTAAAATTGAAACTGGATGCATACGATTAAGTATCATCTCCTCCCCAAGATCAGACGAGTAGAAATAGCAACAGAGTCTTACCTTTAGTAAAGGAAGCTGGTGGGAGCGCAAGGTTTTGTCCTTAGTGCACATCTGGCAGACTGGATCTTGCAAAGGACATGTTTTATTATGTCAAAATACTTTTAGTTATCATTTACACGAATAATTTCCCGTTTACACCTGACTGCCGCACAGCCTCACAGGAAGAGCATTGGACCCAGTGCCTGGAAGGTGAGAGAAGACAGTGCAGAGAGATTGCAGGGGGAGGGAGCAAAGTGACAGGACCCCCCAGGCAACTGCATTTTTCTTGTCTTCCACTAAAATTGTGCCAGTTTTTGTTTATAATCAAATTAAGGTGAAACTGTACTTTGTAAGCTATGTTTAATTTTCACATATACCTGTTTACGTATGTCCTGGTTTAAATTATTATTTGCTGTGAGTATCCACACACAACGTTTAAAAATGAGAATAGCGTAGTTTGTACAACTGGTGAATGTTGGTACCGTCTTAGAGATTAACGGATAAAAAGCATTTTTGCACTTTAAAGAACATCACCATTCTTGGTATTTTTTCTAACAGAAGGGGATGAACTGGTGGTTCCTGAAACATCGGACAATAGTCGGAAACAGATGGTTAGAAACATCAACAACAAACGGCGCTTCTCCTTCAGGGTCCCAGAAGAGGAGAGGATGCAGCAGAGGAGGTGGGTATGAAGCTGAGGCTTCGTGATACTGGTATTTGACTCGGAAGGCAGATTTGAGCTCTTAAAATCTGTCACCCATCTATGGTATCAAAACTGCAATCATGAATGTACTTTTCAGTGTAGTTTTAATTAATACTCTCCAAAGTGTGAGTATGCACTGGATTAAAGTATCATATTATATAATTCATTGCTCTGTGTATATGAAATACTTACATACTTTTAGACTATGGGCCTTTGTATAATAATATAAACAGCACATGTCTGTATGTGGTACATCTGTTCAGGCTTTAGAACTTCAGGTTAGCTCTCATGAGCAAAGAGCCCAAAGGCTTATAGTATTTCCGGGCACATATAAAAACATCGCTAAAGTGTTTTCAGTTATTTTAAAAGACATACATAGAATGGTCAGAACTATCTGTAAAATACAGCTTTAATATGTAAGTGCTAAGAGAAGCCTATTTTCCCACCAAAATGCTCAAGATCTTTTATTTAAAACAGAAGTTTCTAAGTAAAGTTTTAATGGAGTATATTTTATAGTTAATTCTATCCTTATTAAATATGATTTCACAGTTTTATTTTTGTGAATAAAGGATGCTAATTTTTTTCTAAAATCATCTAGGTTGATCACAGAAAAAGTGTCTAAGCAGGTGTTTTATCTTACAGAGAAATGCTACGAGATCCAGAAATGAGAAATAAATTAATTTCTAACCCAACTAATTTCAACCACATAGCACACATGGGCCCAGGAGATGGGATACAGATACTAAAAGACCTGCCAATGGTAAGAGAAATGAAGGGAGAATGGGAACGGGGTTACGAGTGGGGCAGAGGGGGAGAAAGCATACATGTGTGCCTAAATCCATATGTAGACTTAAGAAGATATGTTAGTATGATGACGAAATGTTTGTGTCCATACATCATAATATGTGTAAGATGCATGATGAGAAAAACACAACATTTGGGCATCTATGAGAAACCAGACAGATCCAGTTCTTACTTAGTTGCACACCCCATAAACTTGTCCCGTATCCAGACTTACTGTTGGTGGTGGAATACACTGCCAGATTTGGAGAGGATCTGTACCAAGACTCAGAACTTGCTCATGAAATCACCAACATTTCATTATGTTTTAGCAATTCAATGCAGATATTTGGCCTTTTTTACCCCCAGAGAACCAGGTTAGGTTGGTCATTAATGGCCACACCTCTTACCTGGTTGGGCAAGCAAACCTTTTTCCTCTCCCCAGTTACAAACATGTTGTCCTGTCTGTCTTCCACACAAAAATTGACAACATAGGAAAACTTGTTTTTCACATGAAGATTGAATTCTTGGACCCATTATGTTGAGATGAAGAATATTGGTAGAATTAGCTAATTTTCCAGGCTCTGTTTACACTTAACATTCCAGTATCACAATACCTCAGCAAATTATTGAAACTTTCATAGGACCCCTTTGATCATGGGTGGTAGCGTTAGATTTGTGAATCTGGACCCAGAGCTCTTTCTGAGGGAGTCTGTCCTCTTACCCCCACTACCACTACCAGCACTATCCTGCTGTGATAGAAGATACAAGGGTCTATCGCTGACAGAAAAAAATGCCAGGTAATATAGTTTTATGTGCAGTCAAGTTTTTTAAAATAATAAAATTAAGCTTTTGAAGGTAGTCCTGCATTTGTTTCACGGGAAGAACAAAAAAAATCAGTCACTGAGTCTGAGTTCCTCACTGGAAATACCCCGATTAACCAGTTGACCTTGTTTATGAACCAATACAATGCTCTTACTGTTATCACCCGGGCATTATGATGACCTAGTTATAGTGCTGTCCCCTCCTTTAGGGAGTTCAAATCATTTAACAGTAGCCATTTATCCTCTTGGAATGGGGATTTTTATTAGCTGTGCTGGATAAATTATGAATAAAGTGTTCAAAATCGTAATTAAAACGAAGTAGAAAATCTAAGACTAAACATTAAATAATAAACTGTTACACTTACCTATCATATTAAAACTTACACTGGTTTTTCACCTTTTGCCTGGGAATGAGATTTCAGATTTCTCTCTACTGTTTGCTCATCCTGAGCATGTGTTTAAAGTCCTCAGGCTGGTTTTCCTTTATTCTCAAGTAAACATGACATAACCATACAGTCAGTCCAAACCCTCTGTCGTTTTAGAGAGGATTTTTACATTTTGATAAGCATTGGAAATGTGAATACATGTTACAGCTTATACTTGATAGCTCAAGGGCTAATGTACCATTTTAGTGAAAGTTTTAAGATTTTGGAGGGATAGAGGGATGCAGATTTCAAACATGCATATGTTGCAAAGCAATATATCAACAAATACAAAATTATTTCAGCAGTTAACAAGTTTTTAATACATATTATATTTTTTAAATTAAAATTTCTTTCACTTATGCTTCATTTTGGTGCACAAAAAAAGAATATACAGGGCGCCTGGGTGGTTAAGGGTCAGATGGTTAAGCACCTGCCTTCGGCTCAGGTCATGATACCAGGGTCCTGGGATCGAGTCCTGCATTGGGCTCCCTGCTCAGCAGGGAGCCTGCTTCTCCCTCTGCCTCTCTCTCTCTCTCTGTCTGTTATGAATAAATAAATAAAATCTTAAAAAAAAAAGAATATAGTTTTTATCTTATATATTCCCACAACAGAAGAATTATAGAAAATTTTTCTATATATTCTACTCTCTCCCAGAAATCACGATATTTTCCTTCAGGTAAAAGAGTTTCAGGGTTTCGTAAAATATTCCTCTGCTTGGTAGTCTTCTGCCATCAGGTGAAAAACCAATTTGCTAATGTTCCAGAATTTTTTCAGACCTTCATAGACATAAGACTTGGTCATCACACACCCTCATGAATGAGCACAGTGAAAAGAAATGTCAGACTTCAAACATCATGAGAACTTCTGTATCAGGGCATCCCTCCTCGCCCCACTTTTTCTTCCTTTACCCTCCCACCACTTAAAGTAAAAGAAATCTCTATTTTTTTATTCAAAATAAGGTCTGGTCTTAATTACTGAGCTAAACAATCTCAGGCAGCATTTCCTAAAGATTCTTCCCCCACATGACTGCATGGTACCTGGCCTTCTGTGCAACCACTTGTCCCCATTAGACCTCTTGATTTTTAGCATTTCTTATCACTGATGTTGCTAACCCATGACTGCCTCATTGGCTCTTTCCATCATTGACACATGTGCCCCTCTGTGCCCCTAGAATGCAATCCAGTTTTTAATGTTTCTTCCAGTCCTTTCTTACCTTGTAAGCACTTTTGTATTTCCAGGACAAGAAGTTGGTGTACATTTTTGAAACCTATTTCTTCACCTTAATTTTAGTTTCACCTGGCCTTCTTCCCTTTACTAGCAAGGGATGTCCAAGCTGGGGCTGTATATCGGCACCTACAGCACCACCTAACCAGTATTTTTGATATACTGTCCACCCAGACCCGTGCTTGTTTTGGGGTAGGCACTGGTAAACAACACATTAGTATGCATGTCTGAAAAAAATTAGTAATATACATGTGTGTACCTGTGTGTATATATGTTTATTGAAAAGCTTGTGATATTTTAATATGTTCCCAGGTTTTAATATGTCCTTTCCGCTGAAATGGAATTACCTGTGTTTAACGAACAGTTTCTAAAAATTAAGATGAATTAAATTCATCTATCGTTAACATGTGTCAGAAGGGCTTTCAAACCCCAGAGCTCCATGTTATCATCCATGCAAAGAGCAGCATGTACCCCAGACATTTTTATGTTTTAACTTACTCATATCAGTACTGCTTTCCTGGGAAATACTTAGGAGCTTAGAGAGTTTATTGGGTATCTTTAGAAGTTCTTCTGTGTACCAAAATGATACTGATAGAGGATTGTTTGCCTCACGAATGTGCAAGAGATCATCAGGATGAGGGAGTCCTAGGTTCGATGGGAGCCCTTCGCGCATGTGTCAGTATGCCAGGAGGGTATTAGCAGTCAGTAGAAGTGACATGTGGGACTTAGAAGTACATACTGCCTTAGCTTCTCGAATCCTGGTTGTCGTTTGCTTTTTTTCATAGTGGGTGCTGGCAACAAAGGGCAGATTTTTCTCCAGTTGAATACAAGAATAATAATAGTTTACCTCCAGAAGATTTATTTTTGGCCCATGACATTTCTCCTAGCCTTTTACCCATCCCTAGAATTGTTCGTGAAGACCACATTTCTAGCTCAGTGACCCCTTAGAGCTCCACGAAGTAATATTGCTTCTTCAAGTCAAAGTTACATTGACATCAATTAGTTTTTTTCTTTTTGGAAATAACCTTGGAAAGTACTGGTTCACTCACATCTCCAAACTTAAAACAATGTCTTATAGAAGAGCTTTTGTTTCAGTCTCCATAAGTTGCCAGGTTTTGTTAAGCAAAGCCGGCTCATCCCAGCTCAGGAGGGCGTATGTTCTGCGAGCTTTCTCCCCGCAAGTCCTTCCCTCCAGCTCCTGAACCCCGCAGCCGCTCTCCGGGCCTGAACCTCGAAAATGCCCCTCAGAGATGGTGGCTGGGTGCTGAGTGATGGCTCCCAGATTACTCAAGTCATTGTACCTGAAAAACTAGAGTTCTCCGTTTGAAAAGCTTTTTCTGTATCTTTAGTATTATGTTATTTTCTGTTTTAATACACCCAGACATGGAAGGGAAGATTTTTTTCCCTTGTTAAAAACAAACCTGTCCTGTCCTTTGGGTGTCTAAGTAGAGACAGGTTTGAGCTGCTAAGAGTCACACCAGTACTTAAGGTCTTCCTCAGTCCCTCATTGCTCTTGTCAGAGGGAAATAAAATCAGTAAAACCAAACAAACGTCAGAGTCTGTACATCCCAGGAAATGATTTCCAGTTTCTACAGAAAGTTTCATAGCACTTCTAGCAAGAGGCTGGTTGTGGGATCGCTGCTCTTTCACGTTCTTGTTCTTTCTGTCCTTATTGTTGTTTGTATGTTTCTGCCATATTTTGATTCTATCACAATAAGAAAATCCTGAACTAAACTCTGAACGTCTCCTTGCAGCTCCGAAAGTCCAGTTTCTGCTCACTTGATGCAAGTAATAAAAAAGAATAATTTTATAAAGCGAATGATCTTTTGCACAGCACCTGTTTCGGTTGCTGGCAGGAGGATTACAAAATTTAATTCTCTAAGGCCTGAAAGTATTTTGTGAAGGACTCAGTTCTGATGTGAGATATGTCATTTCTGCTGCATGCATGCTGTGAAATGTCAGTATGACCAGTGGATCCGTTCTCATGACCTCACGACTTCTTCTTTCTGTTGTTTCGTTAGCCAGGCTTCCCTTATCCATCCCCTCATCATCACTCCGGCCTGATCTCCTCTCCGATCAACTTTGAGCACATCTATCACATGACTGTTAATTCTGCTGAAAAATTTCTCTCTCCTGATTCCATAAACCCCGAGTATTCCCCATCTCTGCACTCTGTCCCTGGTACACCAAGCTTTATGACTCTGAGGGTATGAACAGCTGAGTCAGGGGTTAACTTCCACTAACCGTGTGCGGACCTCCTGGCTTGATAAGTAACTCTGCTTGGGCGGTGGGGGGCATTTTGTGAGTGTGTGCCTTCGGCCTGCTTCTCTTTTGCTAAACCTCTGTTCTTCCTCCTCCTCCTCTTCAAGTTCGAGTTTGTTTCTTCTTTTGAGGAAAAACGTGAAGACGGGGGAGGATATCACTTTTAGTTTTTGAACAGTGTTGGAGGTATTTTTATGTTTCATAGATTTTCCCATCATGATTTTCCCTTTCCAGATACCATCATTAAAAATAGCCCCTGCGTGGGTCTTTATTCTGTTTAAACAAACAAAAAAGGAATCCCAGAATTTCTCCATTTTTTTTATAGCTCATTAGCCTAGAACCAGTTCAATTCAGAGAAAATTTTTTTCATTTAGTGACGTTCAAGTCTGTGGTAGGGCCTAGCCACAGGCCTACTTTGTACAATAAACCCCTTTTTGAAAAGCCAAAAAATCTCCCAGGTAAAAATTATAATAGTATTAATGAGTCACAGGAAAAATGAGAAAAAGAAGATAATCTCACTAGTCTTTGAGGTACTGATAGGCCTTTAATTCCAGCCAGAATCCAAGATATAACACCTAAATCAGAGAGAAAACTAACACAAAGGGGCTGCATTCGGAAGGACCGTGGCCTCTGCTGATGGCCCCTTCGGTTCAGCCTGACAGGGCTGTAACGAGGGGCCTTGTGGTGGCCGGAGAGCTGGTGGCCATTAGCAGATTATCCATACTTCCAGCAAGAAATGCACACTTAGCTAACTCCTCAGGAACCTTTTCTCAAGTTCATTTTGCAAATAAGATAGTTGGATTCTGTCCTGCAAACCCATGTCCCACAGCAGCCTCTGACTTAGCGAAGTAGTAGCACCAATTTTTTATTTGTACAGAAAACTGACTATAGGGTAAGAAGTTTATTTTTGTATTTTTGTTTGTATTATAAAGGTATCCTAAATTATAATGTTTGAAATGGCATTGACATTAAACTATATAATGTCATTTAAATGTCTTATTTGACAAAATAAGATTAACGATGATAAAAATAAGCTTTAGTTTGCTTGGTAACAGATTGCAGGGAGTGGATTCCAGAGAAATGCTGTAGAAATTAATTGGTCAAGGATTTTTCCCATGAAAGATGACAGAGATGTTCTGTAAGTCAGTCCTCTGCTAGTTAGAAACACTGTCGTCAGTGAAAGTTTTCCCCTAATCTGAAGTGTATTTGTGCATGGAAAAGACCAGCAAAGCTGGTTTCCTGTCACTTTAGATGGAAGTTGAACTCCAGCTGAATGAATGGTAAACTGTCTTTGTGGGGTTTTTCCTCACAAAACGTGTCTTATGTGAGTCAGTCTTTTATTACTTCAGCATTCGGTGTTACTAAAGAACTGATATATTTTTACAGGCTTCATTTATGCCATTTATTCTAGGGTAGGTTTCTTCTGTAGGGAAGGACATCTCCAAGGTATCATAAGGTTTACAGCAGAAACAGTAAAAATTTAAAGGTTGAAACTGACCTTCCCATCTCTTTTGATCTTTCCTCTGCTGCACTGTGTGCATGTCACTGGTGTCTCAGAGGTTGCTTCTCTATGCGTGAATGTTAAAATGCTGGCACTGTTTCTATTTTAATTGTTTTGTTTTCTTAGAGGAAAAAAGGGAAAGCATTTGCTTTGAACAAATAACACACTAAGAATTAAATGGACTTTGCAGATTTGGTATGTGAACCAAAATGGCAGTGGCTGGATCTGCAGCCGGCCGGCCGGCCGGCTAACTCTCGGCTGGCGTGGCTCTTCAGAACGGAGGATTTGGAGTTCTTCACACGATATTAACGCATGTTTTCCTAACTGCCCACCTAGGCCCGTTGTTAGTTCTCAGTTATCAGCAGCCCCTACTTCTGGTCTCAAATGTTTGGGTCCATTGAGGCAGCCAAGTGCTTTCTGTTCTCAGCCATGTTCAGACAGCTTGTCCTCCAAGCCTCCTCTCGAGCCCTGTGTGACTTTCAGAGTACTCAGTGGCCCATTTTTCTACCTGGAACCCCGAAACCATTCCATAATGTGATGGAAAACTTCTCAAGCCAGTGTTGCCAAGTGAGATCACTCCCCCCCCCTCCCCAAGCTGTGGCGGTTCCAGACGTGCCTTCTGGGACCCACAGCACCTGCCTGGGTATCAGGGGTGTGAACGTGCATCCAGTGTCACACAGTGCAACATTTACTGGAGAAAAATACACTCTTCACTGACTTGCCTCCAAGTGGGCTTCTATTCAACTAGTGGAGTCATCCTAGTGGAAGTCTAGTAGGAAGTGGAAGCTTTGTTTCCATTATCTGCAAATGTCCATGTAATTCTGCACAGCAAAGCTGTCACTTCTAACCATTAACTTTTACTTACTGTTCTCACAACAAAGAGAATTCTTATTTGTTGATAACCACTTCACTAAGTACAAGGAGGAGCACTTACCCTTGATTGGGGTGAGGTTTACTTCTATTAGGGTTTCGAAATTTGGGGCAGGAGGGATTATGCAGTCTCTTCCTTGCTCTGTATCACTCTGGTCAAGATAATTTATTTGTTGAAATTGAAGTGAGAAGTAGACATCTCTGCAGAAAATCACTTTCTCTCTGGCTGAAGAGTTTCTCTTTGTGTTTTGTTTTCAGAACCCTCGGCCCCAGGAAAGTCGGGCAGTGTTCAGTGGCTCAGTCAGTATTCCATCCATCACCAAATCCCGCCCTGAGCCCGGCCGCTCCATGAGCGCCAGCAGCGGCCTGTCAGCGAGTAAGTGCTGCCCCTGGGAGCCTGGGACCCCCCCCCCCCCCCCCCACCTCTCCCAAGCATGCGTACTCCTGGGCAGTGCCTAGTAAGCACACATGCACTTGTGAAGAAAACAATCACGGGGTCCTTTCAAGCTCACGGTCCACCTGGGAGACAGACATTTCATACCACAAGTTGTGATGATTGAGGCTCCAAAGGAAATAAATAGGGCACCATCACAGAGTAACAAGGGGTGGCTGTTGGGGACAAAGTCACACTGAGGAATTAGGAAGGTCACATGCCCCTAGTGGGGAAGCCGTGTTTGAGTCCTGTTTGAAGAATTGAGAGAAGACTCGTGTGGCTACCTGGTAGTGGTCAGGGAGTGACCCAAGAAATAAAGCACAAGATGTAGGCAAGGGTCAGACCAAGCAGGGACGTGCAGAGCAAGCTGAGACATTTTATTAGGATCGCAATAGGAAGCCTCTAAAGAATGTGAAGTAGGGAAGGACCTTTCTCCAATTTACATTTTTAAAACTATCCTTCTGACTGCCAGATGGAGACTGGACACAGGGCAAGAGTGGAGCACGCATCCTGATGGGGCTGTCAGAGTGGCCGGCAGGGGTGACGGACCCGGGGGACGGTGGCAGAGGAGGGAAGAGGGGAGATGCTTTGGGGTGAAAACAGTAAGGCCTGGCGGGTAGTTATTGTGGGAGGCGAGGGAGAGGGAAGAGTTCCAGGTGACCCTCGTTTTCCTGCTGGAGCAGGGGGAGCCAGGGTTCTCGAAGGGCGGCAGAGCATGAGAAAAGTTCAGGATCGTAACCTGTGCCACAGAAGCGGGATGATGTTCGTCATTCATCCAGTGAACATCCAGTAGACTTATCCAGTAGTCTTCTGCTGGGGCACAGAGGGTACAATCTGTGACCAAGCACCTGCTTTCAGGTGGCTCACCCACCGTCTTTATTGCCAGCCTCTTTCCTTTCACCCTGAACCTCAGCATCTGTTGTCTTATACTCTGCACAGAACCCTGCGCTCAGGGGCCGTGGGGAGAGAAAACTCTGCCCCATGCTGGGCTTCTGCGCTGCTGCATCTGGGAGTGACTTGGCGGGGCGGGGAGGGGAGAGGGCACTGTTTGCCTGAGTAAAAGTGCAGGGATGCTAACAGCTGCCTGCCTCAAAATGAGAGGAGTGGACAGAAGCAGCATTGGACTGATTGCAGCAATTAGAAGTTAAATCTTGTTGAACTCAGAGATCTTCAGTAGTTTCTGGATCCACAAGCAGTGAGCATGTCAGACAGTCATTGTGGCTTCTGACTGGGGGGAGATCACTTGTAGCCAAGGGCCGCTTTTCTGTCACTTTCTCAAAAGCAGCATGGCATCAGCCTAGAGCTCGGAGGTTGTGAGTAGAGGGTGCCCTCGGAAGTGCAGATGCATCCGTCATAATCTTAACAGGACCTCTCTTCACGCCCACAGCTGGTCTCCAGGGGACACAGATCGCACTGCAGTTTCACATGAAGTCACTCAGTTAGAAAACGTATCTGTTGTCTCCCATTCTTGAGTGCTAGCTATCGGAATGGATGTCCCTGCTGCAGATGGGGCTTGTTGTTCCTGCAGCAGACATTGGAGTCAGCCCTGCTCTGCGCTGGATGTCGCTTCTAGGCCCTGGCGCTATAGAGATGGGTGATGCTATAGTAGTTACCTCTCTTGCAGAACACGGTTTCCTGAAACTTGGATCGAAACAATGATCTGGGGGCACGTGGGTGGCTCAGTCGGTGAAGCATCTGCCTTTGGCTCAGGTCATGATCTCAGGGTCCTGGATCGAGTCCTGCATCGGGCTCCCTGCTCCAAGGGGAGCCTGCTTCTCCCTCTGCCTCTGCCTGCCACTCTGCCTGCTTGTGCACGCACTCTCTCTCCCTCTGTCCCTCTCTCTATCAAATAAATAAATAAAATCTTTAAAAAAAAAAAAAAAAGAATGATAAGGAGCACCTGGGTGGCTCAGTCAGTTGAGCATCTGACTCTTGATTTCGGCTCAGATCATAATCTCAGGGTCGTGGGATCAAGCCCTGCGTCATGCTCTGCACTCGGTGTGGAGCCTGCTCGGGATTCTTTCTCTCCCTCTCTCAAAAAAAGAAAAGAAACAATGATCATTGATTATCTCTCTGTTTCTGAGGGTGAGGGATCTGGGAGCGGCTGAGCTGGCCGGCTCATCTCAGGCTCCCCGTGGCTGTGGCTGGAGTGTGAGCCGGCAGCCTCTCACATGGCTGGTGTTCCTCACCAGTGTGGGCCTGTCCCTGTGTTCCCTGAGCATCTTCGTGCTGTGGTGGCTGCTTCCCCCAGAGCAGGTGGCCAGAGAGGCAGACAGACAGAAGCGGCAGATTTTGTATAACCTCATTTCCGGGCAACTCCCTGCCCCTTGTGCAGTGTGCTCTGGAGCACTCAGACCCAAGGGCCGGGGTGGGAGCACCAGGGCAGGTGTGAGCACGGGGTTGGGGGGGAGGTCCGCGTGCGTGGGGCTTTCAGTGTCAATCTTCGACCCCTGTGTCATTGCCTCCTGAGAGCATCGCCACCCCGGGTATGGCCCTGACCACAGTGAAAAATCCAGCCAGTTGGAAAAGTGATAACCATTTTATTTTCTTCTTATTAATGGTGGCTATATAAGATAATGGATTTACACTATAACTTGCTATAAGTTCTCAAGACTTGAGATGCAAAGAGAGTATTACAGCTAACAGTTAAGTCTATAATCCCTTCTCCAAAACCCTTGGGGCCAGATGTTGTTTTTGTTTGTTTTCAGAATTCAGATTTTAAATATATATAAGAAAAGAATCTACCATATAATGTGTTACATTCCAGCAAGATCCGGACAGCACCCACAAACAGATGAATATTTATACAGCCAAATTCATGACTGGTCACACTATAAATACATAAATAAATGTAATCTTTTTTTTTTTTAAGATTTTATTTATTTGACAGAGAGAGACACAACGAGAGAGGGAACACAAGCAGGGGGAGTGGGAGAGGGAGAAGCAGAATTTCCACGGAGCAGGGAGCCTGATGCAGGGCTTGATCCCAGGACCCTGGGATCATGACCTGAGCCGAAGGCAGACGCTCAACGACTGAGCCCCCCAGGTGCCCCTAAATAAATGTAATCTTAAAATAAGCTCTGTAGTCAGCCTCCAATTAGCTCAGATTAGGTTTCCCACCGCATGAGTTTACATCAAGCTTAAGAAAACACTTTCAGTTTTCAGGACTTTGGTTTTATGGAATAGCAGGTAAAGATGGGACCTATAATGCAGGTATGCACAGGGCTGAGGTGGCCACCTCCCCAGGAGGGCCGTGGTGAGGGGCTTCTGTCCCTGCTGACCCACCAGGTCTGCAGGAACCGGCAGGCGTGGTTTCCTTGAGGTCCTTGGTAAGAGGAAGGCCCTCCAGGAATCCCAAGGGGCATCTGCTGTGTCAGGTGCCTTCTGCTGGCTTTCAGAAGAGTCCAGCTCATTTGAGAAGTTTCCAGAAGGTTCCAGAAGGACAGCCAGCCAAGAGAGACACAAGAAGTAATAGGGGCCCTGTTGTCCACCTCCACAACCAGAAGCACAGATCTTCCAGAGCCAAGCTCGACATGGCTTCACAATGTGGAGTCAGAGCCACACAGAGATTCCCACCATGGCTCCATCCTGCTCCCCCCAAAGAGGAAGACCCAGTCCTGTCAGCGGCCTGCTCACTGGGGAGCCTCACCTCTCCTGAGGTCATGGAGAGTCAGACATCTCGCCGCCCAAGCCAGTGCTCCTTAGAAGAGGCCGTGCCCAAGTGTGGCCTCAGTCAGCTGGGACCACAGTCCTCAGACTGTCCCCAGGCCCCTTTTGCTGGTCAGACAAAATAGCCCTGCTTTAATGTGTTAAAACTGGAGTGGTCGAGTATAACTTTTCTTTGAAAGGAACATTCCCAAAGTTCATTCTTAAAGTGTGAATCACTGAGGTGGCATTAATTTCTTCCATTCTATAAATGGCGCTAGAATGGAGGTAAACGGGGTGCAGCCCTGCGCAGGCCCCACTGTGCGCCTGTGGGTCACACCGTGTTCTCCATGTACCCAGGGCTGTTGTTCCCAGAAAATTCCCATAAGGGAGAAGTTATTCTTGTGTCTACAGATGGAGACCGAGACTCAGAATGGTAAAAGAACGTGCTCGAGGTCACGCAGTTAATAAGCAGAGCAACAGAAGCCTCTGGCGGTGTGGATTTTTTATTCAGAGTAACAAAATTTACACAAAAATAAAATACAGCTTGTGTGGCACTGAAGCAAGCATGGAATTAGGATGAGCTACGCCTTCAGTAAGGCTGTGATCCAAGGACCCAGAAGAGCCCCCTCAGAAAAGTAAGGCACATCTTCATGGCAACCGTGAGGAGCAGTGTGTGTCTAGTGAGAGAGCCTGCAAGGCAGACGGGGCGCTGGGGGGCAGGTTCCCGGGGAGGCAGGAAGAGGAACCCCTGGTTCCCAGCCTGAGGTGCATTTCCAGAATCCTCACAAGAGGCTTGAACAGGGACCGCTAAAGTTCTGCCACAGTTGGGTAAGCTCCACGACACGGTGCACGGTGTGTACACAGCACTGGGGGCTGGCATGGGAGCCATTACGGTGACACGCTGGCCGCCTGCAGCCAAGGGGGCCCGGAGGGAAGTCGGCCAGGAGTGTCCGAGCACGGGGCCTCTCCAGGCAGGTTCCTGTTCTGGCACAAATGAGGACTCGTATTTTCATGGTCGTGAGGTACTTGAGGTGCTCAGCACGGTCATCTTTTGACACTATTACTGAATTCTTAGTGTAAAAACACTAAATGGGGATTTGTTCAACCAGCAGCAAATGGAAACAGTCACAGTCTGTATCTTATATGAAAAAACCTCGGCAGTCTCTTTAGACCCGTGGTCTGAATATGGAAGCTCAGCAAGATTAAAATGTTTTTTAAGCAAAAACTAAAGAATAAAAAGAAATACTGAGAGCTTTAAATAGGTACAAACAATTCCCCAGTATTTCTAAGGGTTTTTTGTCATCCTTCTCCCTCTGAATGGTGCTGGTCCCTCCTTTAGGTGCTTCAGCTCTGAGACCAAACTAGAATGTGATTTTAAAGAATCTCACCTCACTTTTGTATCCCAGGCTTCTCTCGTAAAAATGCTTCTCTCCTGTCCCTTTGCTTTTCATGCAAATTCTCTAGCAGTGAAGTGATGGGTGCAGAGGCCAGTGGCCTCGAGAATGCTACCCCTCAGTGGCTGGCCCCGGGGTCTCCCCAGGATCTCCCCAGTCCACACACTTTCTACAGGGCTGTCCCCTTGTCCATCCGCATGCAAAGCCTCACCTGAATGCTGTCCTGTAGGGTCCTCTGCACAGAACGGCAGTGCATTAAAGAGAGAATTCTCTGGAGGAAGCTACAATGCAAAGTGGCAGCCCATGCCCTCCCCATCAGAGGGCTCCTTGTCTTCCGGAGGCATGGACCAGGGAAGTGACGCCCCAGCCAGGGACTTTGACGGAGAGGTGAGTGGGGTGTGGGCAGCAGTGATGTCACGTCTGGAGAAGTCCTGTGTTAAAAGGATTCGTACACTTACCAAAGTGATGCCACCCCCTCGAGAGTGGCCTCAGCTGCAGCCAGGGGTCGGGACTCAGGGGCCTGCTCAGCCGGGAGCAAGGTTGGGGGTGCTGACATGGCTGGTCTCCTGGGCTGCACACTGCAGTTTTGCACAGATGTTCTAACAGCTTTTGTATGACAGGGACCCACATTTCTAAAGGCCTGCAGAAAGGACTGTTGAACATTTGCCGTATTCTGTGCCCTTTACTGGCCTCAGAAAAGGGGCTTCACTACTGACGGTAGACCAGTCACACTGGCTTACTTAAGTGCTCAGGTGGCCGCGGGTCGCCTATGGGGAGCTGAGCCCCTCCTGCACCTCTGCTTCTCACTAATGTCTTCTCGGGGCCCCACAGGACTCAGATTCCCCAAGGCACTCCACAGCTTCCAACAGCTCCAACCTAAGCAGCCCGCCCAGCCCAGTGTCGCCCCGGAAGACCAAGAGCCTCTCCTTGGAGAGCACCGACCGCGGGAGCTGGGACCCATGAGCGGCTTTGGTGCTCGGAGTGGACGCCAGAGCAGCTTCTCCCTCTCAGCCCCCTCCACTGCCCTGTCTCCACATCCGTCCTCCGCCCCTGCCTGGAAGGCCCAGGGCCAGCGGCAGGAGCAGGGTGGGGGCTCAGGGACGCAGACGATTGCACCTGCAGCCCCATGCCCCCCACATCCCCTGCACCCCCTTGACTTAACAACAACCACCATCAAGGCAGACTTCCACTGAGCAGCTTCAATGAATATCGATTCCATTTCATACTTAGAGTTGCTTCCCATCATCGTGTCCCCCTCCCTGAAGGTAGCTCGAGTAGACCTTGCAGATGTGCACAGGAAGAACGTCAGGCAGACTGGTTTTCCACGGCAGAGTCTCAGCACCCCGGGCAGCACATGGGTCCCCCCACCGGCCCCCCGCCCTCCTCCAGCACCCCCACAGCCAATGTCGACCTGATCATTGCCAGTAAATCCTTATTCACTAAAACAGTGCATATTTTACTACAATACAGATTTTAAATAAGTACACAAATGTAGAGGTTAAATACTGAATGTATATAGTAAAAAGCATCTTGTATTCAGCAAAAGTTGGATTCCTATATAAGAGAGAGATCATTTAATTTAAAGAAATGTGTTGTTTCTCATCTGTTTTCCAGCTAAGTAATTTAAAGGGTAGGAAGGCCTCAAGCTGACATTCTAGACCTTGGTAGACAGCACAAAGAGTCAGAGTTTCCTCTCTGGTCGCAGCCACGGTCCTCAGGGGCTGCAGGAAAACATTTCGAAACCCGGTCCGACTGCTCTGGACTGTGGCCCAAGCACCAGACCCAGCCCAGGATGCCTCTTCAGCAGCAGCGTGAACAGGCAAATTTACTTCCAGATCTTTTGGTAATGGTAGAATTCGAACCACACTCCTCAGTTTTTACTGTATTTTGCTATCTTCTGCAGATGAATGTAGAAATGTGGTCTCGTCACCTCCTGAGTCCTTCCTTTGAAAGCACTCAAGCGATGTCATGGCTTCTGAAGGTCCCCAAAAAGGTTCCTAGACGTGCTTTCCTCCTGGGCTAAGCCTGTTCCTCCCTGCGTTGCCACGAGGCGTCCTTGGCCAGGGCCCCCCTCAGAGAAGCCTGAGAGTTTAATTACCAAATAATAGAAAACCTCAAATGCAAGGACTTGCACAGCCTTAACCAAATACTTCCCTGCCCCCGGTGGAAAACAGGTGTTGGGCCCACCAGGCAGGTGCCCCGGTGGCACTGTGCTGTTCCCACCAACACCGGGAAGTGAGTACGCACCCCGGAGGGCTGGAGTCCTTCACAGTTAGTTCCTCAGTTAAGCACATGAGCAGAGAAAGAAATAAAAATATCTCATGGAAGTAAAGAGAATCTGGCTCTCTTCCTTTTTATCTAAATTTCTCTGAGAACTAGCGACAAGAGTTCCTCCTCTCTCTCAGCTTAGGCGCGCGTGGAGTCCGAGTGGCAGTGTCCGAGCTCTGTGGCCGCCCCAGGGCGTCCGGTCAGTGCTGCTCTGAGAAGGCGCCCGAGGCTCGGTGAGGGGAGAGAGGGCCCACGGGGGCCGCCTGCGCACGCGCATGCTGGCCGGGCCCCTCTCCGTCGTTCTGCTTTGGGGAAAGAAGTATTGTGTGAGATGCTCCTGTACGTCCAGATGCCCAGGATCAGACCTTGAGTTTGGTCCCTGCCCTGTGACCCAGTAGCCCCATCCATGAACTTGGCGTTCCCCTGAGGGCCTGCGGCCAGCTGCCTCCTGTCCTCCTGACCAGCCCCCTCCGGCCCCTCGCCTCTCCCCTCCTGCTTCCCAGCTGTGAGTCATGGGACTCCGCACTAAGCCATTCGTTGTAGGTTCGACAACTATGTGTGAATTTGTGTTGCCTGTAGGTGCTTATTTTTTAAAGGATGCTTTTAGGATCCAAGTGTCACCCTACCTGAGGTCCGGAGGACACTGCAGTGAGTCACAGCAGGGCAGAGGAGAGAGCCCCCCCCAAGGCGGTAATGACCCAGGGACCTGCCCCCCGGCACTTTCTGGTCGGTCCCCAGCAGTCTTAAGTTGTAGTAGAGCAGTGCTGGATAGGACCGATCCTGATGGCAAGAGTTTGGGGCCACGGGGAACAGTTTAAGGGGGCGGTTCTTCCTAAGATAACGATCCTTCTCCTGGGCTTACCCCCCTCTCAGATACAAAGCAGTTACCAGCAGAAGCTTCTGAGAAGAAGAATCTGAAAAGGCGGGGAATGGGTTCTAGGGAAACAGAAAACCTACACAGGTAGGTGCGAAGACCAGGGAGGGGGTATTGCTGCCCGAAGTCCTGCTCGATTCTCTTGCAGGACCTTTTAAAATCACACCTGGCAGTAGGCACACATTTCACAGTAGGAAGGACAGATCAGTGAGGCATTTCTAGAATAGTCTGTATGTATTGGTATTTTGGTGCTATTTATGTCCAGCCAATTTGTTGTCTACCCTTGAATGCTAACTAATCTTGTGTGCTCTGGGTATATAAAAATTATATATATATATATATATATATATATATATTTTTTTTTTTTTTTTTTTTTTGCCAAAAACAAAAGCCGTCCTCCTGGTCAAATGCTCACTAAAGCAGATTTCACTTTTGTAGTTCTGGGACACACGCACACCCCTATGTCAGCGAAGCACTCTCGTTCCCAGAAGCACGGTTGGAAGGCTTGGGCTGGAGCTGGAAGGGCCCCTCTGTTCAGTTTCCCACGTGGTTCTTGTACCCAGGCTTCTGGGAAGAATCTGAAATTCTGTTACGTTTACAGCAACAATCTGTCATTCCTCTCTCTGCCTTCTGTATGGTTAGAGTCCTGTCATTTTGTTACTTAGTGGCCACATCGACTTCCGTGAAAGACCCGCTGCATTTCTGTGTGCATTTCTGTGCACTCTCAGGTCTCATTCCAGAAGAGCCAGAGAGGGCACGGCAGGCACGCCGAACGCCGGGTACGGCAGGGCTGTCTGTCCGTCCGTCGCAGCGGTCACACACACTGGGCAGACGAGGAAGTAGTCTGGCCCTCCGCTCCCCCGCTCCCTGGTCCAGCCCAAGTTAGTAGGTAAGCTGCATGACCGTTCGTTGCGCCTGTTAGACCTCTTTCCTTGTTCTGACTTCAGTTATCGTTCAAGTCCAGATTCTTGGCAGAGTCCGGCTGGGTAAGAGGGCTGGCTTCCACTGGAGCCGTCGGCCACCCAGCGCTAGCCAGTGGGCCGGCCTGCCTCCCTTCCCAGGGACGAGCACCACACCCGAGGAGCCACGTCACTTACGGGGGCAAAGGAGGAGAACAAACCTGGAAACTTTCATGAAAACAAAATGACCTGCCTTTTTATTTGATAGTGTACTATCATTTATTTTATAAATTTTTTAGGGTTTTTTTCTCATTGTAATATTGTACAGTTTTGCATGGCCTAGGTGTAATCATTTTTTTTGTTTAGAATATAATGCTGGCAAATGTGTGTATGGAGGGGAAAAAGATACTGCTTTAGCCTCTTATTTCCTTTTGTTTGGTTTTATGCCCTCAATGTCTTAGAGAGGTTTATAAGCAGATTGTCTGCTACCAGACAGTGGTGTAGATTCTTTTGCACAGAAATATTTAAGGTGGGATAGTAAAAAATGTAACAAGACTCCTCGCCAATATTTTATGTTGGTATCACTTAATATTAACCAGAATTTGATGTATTGCAATAAAACAGGGAGCTGTTAGACCTGACGGTCCTGTCTGTCTTTCCCTGATTGAAAGGTCTGAGCAGTGGAGGAAAGGTGACTGATTCTCCTCGTCTTCCTAGATCCTGCTTCCTGCCAGTCCCCCTCCTGGTCCAGGCGCCCGCCTTAGCCTGCAGAAGGATACGGGATTAGTTTAACCAGGGACTTTTCCTAGTTCCGCCCCATAGCTCAGGTAAGGGTGGCATTCCGTTCTCTTCCGGCTGGCAATTCCAGAACACGTCAGGCCATGGGTGAGGCCAGGCCCTGCCGCAGGCTTCCATGGCCTGCTCTGTGTGCACCTGCCCCGCAGGGTACCCTCTGCACAGCCAGACACCCTCACACACACACACCGGCTGTCAAAACTGTACAAACCAGGCAGCCGGCTGGTTTTCTGTCTGCTGTTTGCAGGGCAGCAGCAGATCCTTTGGGCACGTTAGTGCCTCTGCTCATGTCCCTAACTTGGTTAGAACGGCCCACCTGGGGACGCGCAGCCAGCCTGCGCGGGCTCTTACCAGAGGAAATCTGAAGCTGGCTGTGCCTCATTATCCTGAGGCCCCCTCCTGGTTCCGTTTCTCGTGCAGTTTACCTTCCTGTTCTTGGCGGGGCGCCGCATTGTAACGTCCGCCTCTCCAGAGAGGCCTGGTGCAGTGGGTGAGAGCGAGGCTTGGCCAGCTTTCCATAAAGGGCCAGTGAAAACTTCTACTTTGCTGGTTCTGTGGCTGTCGTTGCCCCAAATGGCCTTAGCTCGGGTGCGAATGCGCACAGCTGGGTCCCCAGATGACAACTTCCACACAGGCGGAGGCCCTGATGTGGCCCGTGGACCACCGTTTGCCGGCCCTTGGGGAGCGGAGAGGAAAATCGGGCCGCATGGCTGCCCTCGTTCCAGATCCTGACCTTCAGCAGCCACATGGGCTCTGAGCCGGTTTGTCCTACACCCTGCCAGCCCTGAATGTCCCAGAAGGCGGTGCATAAATGCAGAAACTATGTTTAAAAAAATGCACAAAAACAGCTTTCAGAAGGGCCACGACAGCTCTGACAAGGGTTTGGAGCAGGTGATGCTGGGCACCAGGCCCCTAGCTGCTGTCACCGAGACCAGCCAGACCTCCCATCCTGTCCTGGAGCAGTCTCCCTGCGTCCTTCACCATCTGGTACCACCTGTCACGGTACCGGGCTGCAAGGGGGCCCCACGGCCGTGCACACAGATGCCCGCACCTAGGAATTCAGTTTGCTGTGGGAAAAACCACAGGCCAGGAGGCTTCCCTCAGCAGCGGCCTGGCCCCCTGGGGTGCAAGCCAGGCAGACCCTGCTGGTAGGGGTCACCGCCCCCCCAGTTGGCTCTTCTGCATGTGTGGTGTGTGCAGGGGGCACACATCTTCCCCCTCCCCCCCAGTGATGAATTTGGGCTGAGCGTTCAGGTGTATCTGGAGGCGGCCTAGGGTGTGACACTGACCTCGGGCTGGTCACCATCAGCTCGGTGCCCGTTATGTGTAGAAGAATTCACACCATGATGCTAGGAGGGTGGGTTTTTGTCTTTTTTAATATTGAAACAAATCATACAAGAATTGTACAAAAATGAACAGCCTGTGGTGACCCCTCAGATCTAACCAGGTGACACTGGCACATTCATCTCCTTCCACGGGTCCAGAAACGTCCACTTGTCCACAGTGCACAGCACAGCCCAAGAGCAGGCAGGGCCTCATGCAAACAGGGCTTTTGCCAGCACCGCTCGGAACACAGGCTCGAGCAAAGGGCACAAAACACAAATCTCATTCTAGAAACACACAAGCCTCATCCTATATGTACATTCAGGCTTCTCCATATTTCGGGTGGCAAGGATCCCACGGCAGTCCTGTGCCCCTCTGCTAGCGTCCCCAGGAGGGAAACCACCGGGTGGAGGGCTCACGGAGTGGGCTGTGCCACCCGCTGCTTGCAGTAGTTGCTGTAAGCCTCCTCAAACATGGCCTTGCAGGGGAAGCGGGCCTTCAGCTTGGAGCAGATGAGGAAGGAGCCCCCCATCTTCCTGTGCAGGGAGTAGGTCTCCTCGGGGGGCGGGATGAGCCGGTGCCTCAACATGATAGGGATCAGGTTGTGGATCTTCTCGGTGGTGCTCTGCGTGCCGAAGTCGAAGGGTTCCTCCGAGGCAAAGGCCTCCCCCAGGATGAGGATGGCGTCCAGGTGGGCATCCTCCATGGCCTGGCGGGGGTGGGGTGGGGCAGAGGGTGAGTGGGGCCGCGCCCTGGCACAGAGCTGTCCTACCAGGTGGCGTGAAGGGGAGGAGGCTCAAAGGGGGCGTCTGATGATTAACGAGATTAAGGAACAGTAGCTGGGGCCAGGGGGGAAGCCTACTGTGTGCCCCGGTCTCACATGAGGCAGGGTGGGCAGGGGCCCCAGGCACAGCATGGCGGCCAAAGCCTGACAGCCTGGAGGCCTGGCTGCCGGCCTGTGCACCCCTCCTGAGGGTGGCCCGGACACCCAGCCTCCCCCCTGGCAAGGAGGGGAAAGGGCTGCTCTCTCGGGGAATTCTGGTGACAGTTCAGGGGACAGGAACACAGACCAGTGCCCCCACACTTAAAGGGCTGCAGAGCCGGCTCCAGGCCCCTGCCGGCCGGCCCCCAGACCTCAGAAGGTGGGCCAGGCTGTGCCCTCCCCCTGCACTCACTAAGCCCCACCTCCGGATCTACAGGTGGGTGGGAGGGAGGGGCATGGGCTTCCTGACTGACCCATCCCCTGAGGCTCCAATCACACCTCATCCCACCACGCCCAGGATGCCCAGGGAGCAGGGGTGAAGGCAGACCCAAGGAGAGTTCTCCAGGGCACTAACGCCTCTCATTTCATTTCTTAAGTCAAAGTTTGGGGAAAAGCAGCCCACTGCCCACCCTCCCCACGAGCGGGGCCTGCGGAGCTCCAAAGGCCACGGGGAGCTGACCTTGACCTCATAGCCAGTGAGGAACTTCATCTCTATGGACTTCTTCAGCACCGCCTCCCTGTCCCTGTCGGCAGCTGCCCTGATGATCTGGGCAGACACCCAGGAGGGGCCGTGAGCGGCAGGGGAGGAGGCGCTCCCGGGAGCCAGGGAGCCCCCAGTTGCCTGCCCCCCACCTTGTCCCCTTCACTCCTTCCAAACCCCCAGCCTGTGAGCCCAACAGGCCTCGTCCTCACCCACAGTCACCGGGGGTGGGAGGACAGCAGCCCCGTCACCCTCCCCCCTCCCAGTGTCCCCTGGGCCGACCCTAGGCGCCGGCCCCCCGCCAACCTGAATGTAGAGGTCCGTGAAGGATCGGTCATATTCCCGAGTTGCCCCAAAGTCCAGAAGAGCCACCTGGGAAGGAGCAATACCGGAGAGGTTTAGCCCGGTGGAGCAGGGGCCAAGACCCCCGATTATGCAGACCCCTCTCCAGTAAAGTTCCCAGGGGTTCACCTTGTGCAGCTGAGGGTCATAGAAGAAGTTGGACCAGTTGGGGTCTGTCTGCATGATATGGAACTCGAACAGCTCCCTCAGGCACAGGACCAGGATGTTGTAGCAGATCTGGGGGGTGGGGGAGGGGCAGGGAGCAGCCCGGTCATGGTGGCACCAGGCCAACTCTGGGGCCTGGGGAACCCCCTCCCGCCCTCCCCCCTCTTCCGGTCACCCCCCCCCCCCGGCTGCCCACACGAGGACTCTTGACTCCACGTGTCCCTGGCAGGGGGAACACAACAGCCCTCTCTGTCCCCTTCATCCCTAGAAGCAGCACCTCGGGGCCCAAGGCCATGGTCAGACACACCTCGTTCCGAATCTCCTGGCTCAGCCCCTCAGCCTGGTCCAAGGGGAAGCCGGACACCAGCTCTGTGGTCAGCACATGGGGGCTGCACAGCTCGTCCACAATCTCAGGCACGTAGAAGAAGGGGTGGTCCTTCAGCAGCGCCCTGGGGGGTGGCTTGGGACAGTCACACCCTGGCTCCAGAGCCTCCCACCCTCACTCTGGGGACAAAACTTGGCCACAACCCCAGGCCCCAATCGCCACCACCCACCCCTCAGAGCCGCAGGGGCCTTCATCCACCCCGGGGGCTGCCTCGAGCGGCCCCTCTGTCTCCGGTGTGGGAGCTGCTGGCTGCAAGCCCCACCTGAACTTCCCGGCGCAGGCAGCCTCTCGCTGGTAGTCACACTCCAGGGCCAGCTCCCGCCTCAGCACATCGATCAGGTGCTCAGGGAACAGGCCTGCGCCAGGGAGGAGGGTGTCAGCGGGGGCTGGGGGCTCCCCAAGGCGGCCCCCATAGGTCCCCAGAGCCCGTCCTGCATGCCTGCCCTTGACCCTGCGGCCAGTCTCAGACCTTCGGGAAGCATGTTGCTCATGTTCAGCACGGCCATGAGGTTGTTGACGTCACTGTTGATGCTCTGTGCCACACCAGGGTACTGCGGGGGGGTAGCAGAGGGGTCCCGGGCAGGCAGGGCCGGGTCCTGTGAGGGAGCCCTGCTCTCCCAGCCCAGTCCCACCCAGACCCCATACCTTGGGCGAGTGACAGATGTAACCCTACAATGCTGCCAGGACCTCCCAGGTGACTTTGTTCTCCATCAGCCCCTCCCCCGCCAAGCAGTCAGGGTCCCATCCCCCCTGAGCAAACACTGACTTGTCCCCTGGCCCTGCCCAGACCAAGCTCACAGGGAGGCTGTTCTACCTGCACTCATTCAGCAGGTACTTCCCAGTGCCCAGTGCTGAGCAAACACAGGTGCTGCTCTGCAGATGGGGTGCACGGGGGTGTAGGGTGAGGAGACCCCAACACTGCAGGGCCTGGCCCAGCCCTCTGCAGCCCCCACAGGGGTGGATGCACACACCGGGTGCCTACCTGGATCTTCATGGCCACCTCGCGGCCGCCCTTCATGCGAGCCAGATGCACCTGCCCGATGGAGGCGGCCGCAAAGGGCCGCTCCTCAAAGTACTCCAGCTTGTCCCGCCAGCCGGGGCCCAGGTCATTGTTGAGCGTTTTCTGGTGGGAGGAGCCAGGGAGGGGCCGTGAGCATAGCCCATGCCGGGACACCCTGAGAAGCACCCCCAGGCTGCCCCCTCCCACGGGCTGCCACAGCTGCCACCCAAGGCGGGGAAGGGGCGGCAGAAGACCCAGACCCCCCCTCCCAGGCCCTGTCCGCTCACCATCATCTGCTTCAGCGGCATGAAGTCCGCGCTCTGCCTCACCCGCTCGAATATCTTGGCCAGGTGGGGGTTGATGAAAGCATCATCTGGAAGGTACCAGAAATCGGCAGAGGGCTACCCCTCAGAAGGCAGGTGCATGGGTCAGGAGCAGAGCAGCCCCCTCCATGGCCCCCAGGGCTGTGGACAAAGGCTCCAGGGAGGACACAGGGCCCCAGGCTGGGCTGTGCACACTCCCGGGGCCCCATAGCCAACAACAGAGGCCCGAGACAGCCTCCCCTGGGGCGCAGGGGGCATCCGTGCAGCCCGAGGGCCCCGGCATGGGGCGGCAGGTGCCATGGCTTGCTGACTCACCAGTGACTTGAGAAGGTGGATTTCTTAGAAATAACAGGCAAAGCTTTTTGGGATTATAAAAGCAGCAAATTTCAGAAATAAAGTGGCGTAAGAGCTCAGAAACACCCAGAACCTGACCACCTACAGAGAACTGTTTTTCCCCTTCTGACACTATTCCTAATGCATCTCTTTGGAGCCATGGTGGCCCCTCATGAGGCCGCTCCGGCCAGCTTTCCTCACATGGTGGTTTCCCATGGTGTCAGCGTTCTGAAATGCTCTGCCAAGCGCCAAGGGCAGGAGCATGACGTCCTGCACACAAGTCCTGAGAGCCGCCACCTCGGCCACCTGCTGCTCGCTTGGGGCTGTGGGTCCAGGCCACGGAGGATGCTTTGAGGATGCTTCTCCCACGCAGAGCCCGGCGCGCATCTCTGACACTGTCCTTGCGAGGAGTCACCACACAGGGGTCCTGCACTTGGGGCTGGTCCATGGAAGGGCTGCAGACGTACCCCGCCTGCCCCGGGGATTAACTCCATCCTACGCCCTCCATGAGCCCAGCTGCGGGCCCAGGAGGGGACTCGTCTTCAAACCGCTCCCCTGCCCCCCTGCACCCTCCGGCCCCCACACATGACAGTAGGGGGCGCTGGCAGCAGTGGGACCCTCACCAACTTGGGAGATGTGAGGATCACCTCCAGAGATGCCAAAACACCCACAACAAAGCAAGAAAAACCACCACGGGCTCCTACTTAGTATGTTTTTAAACATCCTGGCTGCTCAACAGCCAGGACTCAAGCAAGAGGGGCCAGTGGTGGGGGAACATCCCCCAGTCCCCTCCGGAGTGGGGCCCCCACGGCTCCAGCCCCCAGCATGCACTCACCCTGGATGCTGAGCATCTGGCCCAGCTTGAGTGCTGCCCCGCGCACCTTGCACAGCGTTCGCACTATGCGCTCCGCGTTCGCCTCCGACAGGAAGGGGCTGGAATCCAGCACGGCCTTCTTCCCTGTGGGCAGGAGCTGGGTCAGCATGTGCCCACCCATTGCCTCCCGGGGTGTCTGCAGGCCTCACCCGACCCGGCCACATGGGGCAGCCGCAGCTTGTCTCATCACTCGGCCCAGCGCACCAGGGAGCCTGAGTGCATCCCAGGCCATCAGCCCCAGGCTCCAGCGTCATAAAAACAGGGACAATACAGAACTTAGGGGTATGGGGGATTTTCAAGTGCAGCGTGAAGAAACAGGAGCGCTCACACTGGCACCAGCCTCCTGAGGCCCCTAAAACCAGCAATGCAACTTACACTCCATGCCACATACCCACCTGCCTGATGCTGTGGAAGGCCCTTCAGGACCACCCAGCTCTCCCAGGCCTGACTTTAGCAGCCCCCCAACACACGCACGTGCACACATTTACACACGCAGAGCCCCTCCCTCCGTATCCGTCCCTGGGGCCTGATGGGGACAGCACAGAAGGCCATAGCGGCACGTAGGGGGCGGGCACCAGGAGGGAGGGACCCATGTGAGGACTCCGTTACTGTCCCTCCCACCCACATACGGGACAAAGGTCACCTGTACCCCTGAGGTCACTACAAGGCAAGCTGGCACAGGAGAGGGCCGTCCTCCGGGGAGGAGAGCACAGGGTCAAGGACAGCACTCAGCCGGCTGCTGTCTGCCTCCCCGTCTGCCCACAGAGGCCCCCGAGGTACAGTAACCTCATGGGTGCAGATGACCTTTGTCCAATACAACCAGGGGTGGTAGGCTGCAGAGGTGAGGACATGGGAGGGCTGCTACCGCGTGGCCACAAGGACGTCAGGACCCGCTCTGGCGTCTGCCCCCTCATCCCAACCCCAGCACAGCCTGGCCCCAGGAACAAGTCCACCCTGGTCGGGACCCACCCCCCCAGCTCTTCCAGCCCTGGGACACCCACTGCTTTCCCTGCGCTCTGTCCTTTGAGCCTGGTTAGATCTCTGCCCACAGCTATCCCCACAGTGCATGCACTCGGAGTGGGGGAGCTGCGACCTCCAGGAAGGAACTCTGCCCCAGGGTCTGCGTCCAGCCTGGCCTCTGACAGATGGGGGGTGGGGGGGACATGGGGACTAAGCCCCAGGGACATTCAGTTTGCAGACGAGAAGCCCCCGAGAGCACCCGCGGATCTTCTGCCCCCCCGAGGGCAGCTGTGTGAGGCCGGACCCGCCCTTGGGAGCTGGGCCGAGAAGGGGCCCCACATTACCCCCTTGCCCTGAGCCAGAGCTCAGAGAATGGGGGCCCCTCTGTGTGCACTGCCCCCCCCCCAAACCCTGGGCCCCAGTGGAAAGGCAGGGAGGAGAAGGGAGGCTGAGGAGGAGGCAGATCTGCGCTTCCCCCACACACAGCCCTGGGCTGCCTGCAGCACTCCTGAGATTTGGGGACCCGGCCCTCTCGGGCATTCCAAGCAGCCCCTCCCCACAGCCCAGAAGTATGTGCTCCTGCCTGGGCATGGCCAGTTCTGAGAGCCGCCTGGGGGAGCTGGGCCATGGTGGGCAGGCCTCCCACTCAGGAGCAGCTCTGCTGGGGCCGACCGGGCCGGGCTGGTCAGCATCCTCCAGGCCATGGGTTCCAGAGCCCACTCAGAGCTGGAACGCAGCCTAGGGGCTGCCCAGGGCCCCCAACCCCGGCTCTCAGGCCATGGTCCCTAGGCCCCTTGACCCCCAGCCAGGGTCACCACTTCCCTGATGAAGGTCACCACCTGTAACCTTGGAGCCAGTCCTGCCTCTTCTCTGCTTGGCTGAGGTGCCCGAAGAGCAGCCAGTTTCCAGGGACAGAGGGGGGGTGCGGAGAACACCGGCTTCTCATTCCAGAGAAAGCCAGGCTTCGTTTTCAAAGTGTCTCAGCACCAACACTAAAAATACCCTCACTAAACCCTCTCTGTCCTCAGGCCCCTTCCAAGGACACTCAATGTGCCCCAGGAACCCTGTTCTCTGGCCTGTGGGGACACGCCACTGTCCTTTTTCTCCATGAGGCCCCTCGTCCCCACAGGAGGGTCTTGAGGGGAAGAGGGGCCATCCAGGTGTGTGGCAGGCTCCCCTCAGGGCCCCCAGCTGGGGCTTCGGGGGTCACAGTGCAACAGCACAGTGGGGTGTCCCTGGGTGTACCCCCAGAAAGGAGTTGATGTTCCCTGAATGGGCCAGGGGGCACCTAACCCAGATCTTCAAATACATTTGGAGAAATCCACCGAGCAGAGGGCTCTCCCAGCGCTGTTCTCGGGACTCCAGGGAAGGGAAAGCCCCCTACACCCCGAGCTGCCCTGACCCAACGTCACGGCATCATGAGCACCACAAAATTCAGAGCAGCCAGTCTGCCAAACTTTCTCCATGGAGTCCCACCCTGACCTGGCCACCAGGACTAGGGAGGGCTGACGGTGGTGACCTGACCTCATGGCCCCTGGGAGGCAGGGGACAAAGGAGTCAGGGTGCTCACCTCAGAGACAGAGGGCAGGTCTCGGAGGTGGGGACACCAAGGGCCCTGAGGGGTCTGGTCCAGCAGCACGGACACCCCTCACCCGCTGCTCCATGGGGGAGCTCTGGGCTCCAACAGCCCCACATAGCAAGGCAGACGCAGGGCCAAAAGTGAATCAGAAGCGGGCAGGTGTGCCGGCCACCGGGGGAGCCGGGAAGGGCTGGGCAGGCCAGCTAGGGCAGCCTTCGGGCCGCAGACGACTCCGGGGCGCCATTTATGTGGAACACAGGACAGGAGACGGCCCCTGGAGGCCCACACTTCAGGAACATGGAGGGGCTGGGGGCCAAGCGGCCCACCTCCCAGGGCCCAGCTCACCTGAAGGGTCATCTGGGCGGAGGCTCTTCTTGGCTACCTCAGCCAGTGCCCCAAAGCCTAGACCCACGGCCAGACCTGCAAGGAGGAGAAGGAGTGCTGGGTGCTGGTGTGGGGACTACCTACCACCCCTCCATCCGTGAGGCCCAGAGCAGCCTCACAAGGTCACCCACCGCAGCTCCCCAGGGACACTTGCTGACAGTCTAGACGTTCTGAGAAGGGGGAAGAGAGAGAGGAAGGACACACGTGCTGTTTTCAGAGGTGTGGCGCCATCCGTGGAAAAGCTTCCCCCACCCCCCTTGCTCGCAGGGCACGCGAAGGCCCTAAGAATGCGCATGCATGGGACACGGTTTCCCAGCACAAACAGAACACGGAGCAGCAACGGTCCATGGGCCGAGGACATCCTGACCCCACAGGGCACCCCCTGGAACGCAGCCACCCCCTTCAGCGTGAAGAGCTCCAACTCTAGAATTCTCTGACTCCACTGCCCCGAGAAGGAAAGGCGTCAGTACAGTGATAGAAAGGAGTCGCTGGTGGGAGTCAGAACAGTCTGCGAAGGCAAAGCCATGGAGACTCGCTGCCCACCAGAGCCTGCAGGGTGCGGACAGTGGTCTGAGGACAACGGGGGCGGCAGTCAATTTCTCATCTAAAAACTGTGTTTCACAATCTTCAAAATCAAAGTTCATCAATACCTCTTTTGTCCAGAGGCCAGAAATGCCCGACCCCAGCTGTCCAGGAGAGGCCCACAGAGCACAGCAGGTGCCACTGGGGTCACAGAGAAAGCCCAGGGGTCCGGTCAGGACCTGCTGCCTCTACTTGAGGCATGATTCTCGCTGGCATGGGGGCACCCGTTAGCAGAGAGTGGAGGACACGTGCGTGAGCGCACCGGCCACGGCAGAAGGGACAGCAGGGGCCCACAGAAGACGCCGAAGACGCCAATGCCTGTGGGGCCGGGAGGCGGGTGGCACATGCAGCCCCCACGCCCAGAGGCGTGAGCTCCGCCTGGCGCACTGTTTAACGGACGAGGAATCCAGCATGTGCTTCTGTATTTTTCCCAGTTTTGCACTGTTATGAATAATACTGTTGAATTTATTCAAAATTTTATTTAGCAAAAAATAATAGCCAACAAATAATAGAACAATAATTTTAAAACCCAAAGAAGGTTTTAACCCAACCTTACAACGTGCTTTTGCAATGCATCTTAGCCACCATCAAGCAAGGGTGCAGTGTGTGCGTCACCAGCCCCATAGGTCACGGCGAGGCCTCAGCGGCCGACTGAGAGTGAGAGCTCCCAGTGGGGCAGGCAGCGCTCCGGCGCTTGCTGCGGACCGTCACTGCTCCCATTCAACGTGGTGACAGCAGTGCTGCCTAGAGAAAGCACCAGGCCAGCCACGTGCAGAAGGGTAAATTTTCTAGTAGCCACAGTAAAAAAAAAAAAAAAAAAAAAAGGCAAAAAGAAGCATGCGAAGTGAATGCGCATCGTGTATTTTATTTAACATAATACATCCAAAATATTACTAAGTCCTCTTGTGTGTAAAAATCATCAGAGGTATTTCACGGTTTTGTTTTGGTTTTGTACAGAGTCTTCAAAATCCAGCGTGTATGCGCACTGAGCATGGCCTGGTTTGGCCCGGCCATGCTCCAAGCACTCACGCATACAAGCAGCGCAGGGCAGGATGAGCCGAGCTCTGGAAGCCATAGGAAGAAGCCAGGCACCTGAAAGGGCCCTCAGGTCCACCAAGGCCATCTGGCAACCGGGCCTGTTTTAGCTCTGACCAGCTCCAGAGGGCACTGGGCACGGAGCTGAGATAGCTAAGAGCAGCCGCGCCAATTAAACATTAACTCCCTGCTGCCTGCCCACCCCGCCCCACCCAGCACAGTATCTGCCTTTGCAAAGTAAGTGATAACAAGTAAGGTTAACCTTCAAACTACAATGACCCTCACCAAGGTCTCTCTGCATCTGCCTGCATCAAGTCCAAAGACAAGCCTCGGGTTAACCAGCCTAGCCACCGCGAGCAGAGGTGGCCCCCCAGCTCCCCTGCCTGTCGTCGTCCCCCTCAGAAGTTCTGTCACACCCTTCCCTGGCCATTTCTAGGCTGCCGGGCAGGGCCAAAGCTCTCCAAGGGCAAGGACTTGTCATTAGATCACCAAAAGACGTTACACAAAGACCGCCTTAGGCTCCTTCGGTGGCCTGCGAGCTCCCAGGGAGCTGGAGGTGCAGCAGCCAACGGGCTCCCCACTGCGGCCAGCCCAGCTGCCCTGACCTTGACCTCAGGAGCTCCCGCTCTAGTGAACCAAGAATAAATCAGCCCTCCCCCACCCAGCGAGCTTCCAGCCATTCTCAGAGCCTTGTCGAGAGGAAAGCACAAGGCCCAGCCAGGCTCTTCCTCTCCCAGAACCAGGTGGTACTGGAGGCTTGTGCTCAGACTTCCCAAGGCCTGGTGGGGACGCCCGGAGCCCCACTTGCTCACTCCACGTGTGACCCATTTTCTTCGGCCCCACCTCAGTCCTCCCAGTGCTCAGGGCGCTGGGAGCCATCATCAGCTCGGCCCACACGGCCGGCCAGCAAGTCCTGGCAGACAACCAACCGTCCACAGAGCCAGCTCTGCGGCCCCGGGGCAGCAGTCGGCAGCCTGGCCTCCATCCTGGCCTGCGAGGAGGTGCCGGCCCCTGCCAGGAAGGTAGCCTTTCTCTCAAGAACAGAGCTTTTGCAGTCAAGAAATGGAGGGGAAGCAGGAGGGTTCTCCCCAGAGAGAGGAGAGCCCTGGGCCAGCTTCCCAGGCCCCCAGCTCAGCCTCTCCTCCCTGCAGTCCCCCTGGAGGTTATCGGAGCCCAACAAGGCCGCCCTGGAGCACCCTGGGCTTTGGCCCAGACAGACAGCAGAGGCTGAGAAAAGGAAAAACAAAACACCTTCCAACAAACAGTGCCGTCGGGAAGGAGGCTTGGTGAAAGGTGCCCTGGGTGGGAAGACGTAGCTGTACCTGCCAGAAACCCCGGGCTGTTTACAGAGCAAGGCTCACGGGGGCTTCTGTGCCACAGCCCCAGAGATTTCTATGGACTACACACTGTGTGCCAGGCACCGTTCTGGGCCCGCGCTGTCATAACACATCTTCTAAGCCACAGGACACACAAAGGGGTGGGGGGCAAGGACCCTGCCTTTGCAGCAAACTGTTCCTGAATCCTGGCCCCAGGGGACAGCACGGGGCATCAGGAAAGAGGGGTGCAGAGTCCCCTGGACGGCGTGGCCCCAGGCTGTCAGGAGCCGCCCCCTCCCCCATGCCCAGCAAGGAACCCTGCTGCAGTCTCGGACTCGGCTCAGGTCCCTGCGCAGTCACAAGCAAGCGCACAGCCGTGGGCCACTGAGACACGAGTTACCTGAACCAGACATCACCGTATCTGCCTTCGCCTCCCTCACAGAGCTCCTCAGGGGGCAAAGCAGACTCATGCGCCCCTTGTAGAGCACCTCCTGGAGGAGCAGAAACCACGCGCCCACACCCGTCACCCCCACCAAGCGGGCGTGGGCAGGGACCCGCTGTGAGAGGAAAACAGGAGTGCGCCCCCAGGATTGCAGGCAGCAAGTTGGTGTCCCCAGGGCCACCCCACAAGCAGTCAGCCCTGCACGCTGCCCGCCAGCCCTGGGACCTCTGATCTCCGCGGCCTCAATGACGACTGAGTGCCCGATTGATAAAGCTCTGTGAGGGGGATGCCTGACTTCAGACAAGCGACCCTGGCGCATGGAGCCAGGGGGCTGGGCACACGGGGCTGCCACACGAGGCCCAAAGGCTCCCCCACCCCCACCCCAGCCGCAGGTCTGGTGGCAGCGTCCCAGCGGTACGGCTCTGCTTAGCTCCTAGGCCTCCATCTGCGCCCACAGCGAGTCGGTCACCAAACTTGCTACCCAACTTCCTGTCCTTGATCTTGGGAGCATGTGCTTTGCACCTTTGCATTATTAAAACATGAGAATGGTTGATGGGAGTTCTATTTGTTTTAAATGTTCTTGGCAAAATTAAAAAATAACCAAAAAACCAAATACGCCCAGTCACCCACTGTTTGTTTACCGCTGGGATGGGACCACGAGAGTGCGGGGTGAGGGCATGACGACCCCAGAGAGCGTGAGGCTGCTGAGACACTGACCACGTCCCCACATGGGTCAGCGTCCCAACAGCCAATGCCGCGCCTCCACCCTACACCTTATTTTCCGACAGAGAAGACACTCTTCTGTGGCCTCATCTCTTTCTTGGTATATTTCCTTTTTACTAAGACGTTACTCAGTGTTTTCATGTCTGGAGGCCCGTGACTAGCAGCAGAAACACACATGGACAAGTGGCGTCACATCATAACTGAAGTGGACGGAGGATGATGACACAAGAGTCCCACAGCACTGCTCCCCCTTGCTCAAGTCAAGCCTTTTTTTTTTTTTTTTTTAAACAGGCTCCACACCCAACACAGGGCTCAAACCCATGACCCTGAGATCGAGTTGACACTCCTCTGAGCCGGCCGGGCGCCCTGCATGAACTATTTTTTTAAAGCAAAGCATTTTTCTGGGAATGAGGGTCCCTGAACTTTTCACCTTCTTAAAAATACAAGGGTTCCCAAGGGTCTGTTTGCTCTACTCATCACTCCTGGCCCAGTCTTGTCATAGCTGTTCCCTAGACCAGATTTCGCAAGCCATTCCACATATCGCCCTCCTTCTTCCTGCCTTTGCACATCCGGTGTCCTCCCGTCCTGGTGCCCTCAGCACCTCCTCGCTCCTGCCTCCCTGGCAGGACTGTAAGGTTCCTGGTGGAGGCCCGGCTGCCACAATGAATGAGCAGCAGCGATCAGCTCCTTCGGAGATCAGCCTCCTCTGCAGCAGGCCTGACCCGCTAAGGTCTCCCAGCTGAAAATAGGGGAGGGGAACCCAAGAGAAAGGATGGTTCAGGACCCCCACCCCCAGACACACAGGAGATGGGAAGATGGTCCTCCGAGGCACAAAGTGGAAAACGGACGGAAAATACAGACAAGGACACGAGAAACACGCAGAGGACCGTGGATACATGACACACCTAACACGTGTCATGGGAGATAACAGGGTACAGGAGCAGCACTGGAAGAAATGACCAGAATTTCCCAACTCGGACAAAAGACATTAAGCCACAGGTCAAAATATCCTCACCAAAGCCAATGCAAAACCCCTATTGTCCAGGGCCTCCCAACCAGGGGCCATGGGCTCAGCCGACAACCCTGGGCTCTGTGTCAACCCAGCTGCTTGCAGGTGGCGGTGCCAAGGCGCCGGGGGACCCCTGTAAGTGGGTCAGTGTGCGCGCGGGGCTCGGCCTGAGACCAGATGGATGGGCCCAACCCACAAGCCACTATATCGTGTGGGAGGGAGTCTCCCAGGGCTGAGGCAGGGTTTTTCCTCATCTCCTAACCCACCGAGAACTGTCCCAAGCCAGGGCCTGCCGCAATAGAGGGCTTGTTGGGGAACAGCTGCAGGCCTCCCCCCATTCTGCTCCCTTGGACCACCGCACCCGGGCCCCACTCTCGCCAGGCGGCCAACAGCACTATGTACGAGTGATGTATCTTGTGCATTTTAACTTTTTTTCCATAATATATTCTGGTTTTGTGGTTTTGTAATGTTTTAATCTTAAGGCTCTCCTTCCTGCCTGGTGTTCTCAGGAGCTTGATCGAGCTAGTGGGCAGCTCCAGTTTGGCACAGAATACTTGCTTTATCATCAGGGAGGACAACTACTTGGAGGGCAGAGTCTAAGCAACCACCTCATTTTTGCCAATCAGAGGACACTAGGGCTGAAAAGCCAGCTCTTGAAAGCCTGCCACCTGCCATGTTCCGTGGGAGACGAGGTATGAACTGGGTTGCCCCAGGACTTGATCCCCTTCTCTTGGAAGATGGGAGAGTGTTCTAAACAGAACAGGTGGTGCAGGAAGGTGAGGCGAGACTGCACTCGGGGAAAGGGGCAGAGGGGAAGACAGGACTGGCTGAGGGTCGTTTCTACGTGTAATAGAGGATTCCTGTTCTAGACTTCTGATCCCAGGGCCTGGGACTCCCTTCTTCTACCAGATCCATCCGTCGTGAGACTGGGCTGGGCCTACGATGCACAACAGGTGCGTGCGTGCATTTTAAAAATGCAGGGATAAGGACAGGTTTCAGAACAATACCTCTGGACCCATCTCAAGCTGCCCAGGGATGGGTGTCTGAGGCAAAGGCAACATGTTTTAACCTTTGTGAATTCTGGGCTTTTCTCATTGGCTTCTAGAGACCATAAGCCATGGCTTCTCTGTGGTGCCCAGAGCCAGTGTCCCGCCCTGCTGTGGCCGTGAGGAGTGTCATGGGGGCTAAAGGAGAAAAGGAGATTCCGTTCACATGCCAGGACGGCCCCACAAACCTACCTCACTGTGCTGGAAGGGGGCAAACCCAACAGAGTGCCTCGGGTGACATGCATCTGATCCCGGGCTGTCTCCCCCCAGTTGCTGCCTGCTCCAGTGATCGTATTTGTGGGGGCTTTGTAGGACTTCACAAATATGTGTTGGTCTTCTCCATATTCTTTTGAGGTTTTATCGTTTATAAACTTTTTTGTATTGAGAAAAATAGCCAGAGCATCTTTGACAAAAGGTTCTGCACCAGGAAAAGAATCTGGACCACAGCTCAGTGACCCCTCTTGAAGTGTGGGGGTCCTGAACCATCCTTTCTCTTGGGTTCCCCTCCCCTATTTTCGGCCAGATCTTCTGTCCTAAACACTTGACTCCCATTCCCTCTCCTATTCCCCCTCCCCAAAAAAAGCCCCCTCACTCTCTCTCTCTCTCTCACATACACACACACACACACACACACACTTAAATCCTGAAGAAGCTAAGAACACTCCAACCTCTGTTCCCAATCTCCTGTGTCAAGACTATTCCTTGCTGTGATTCGTACTAACACACTTGTACTGGGATGGATCAAACCTACTTTAATCTCTAATCTTAGGGGAGAGAGAAGCAGAAGGAATGGGGGGGCGGGCAGCGGGCCTTCCACGTACAAAGTAGGGCTGGGGGACCGAGACTGGGAAGATGAACATACATCCACGTCACTCAGGAATTTCCACACAGGTGCAAGAAACATGTCAAAGTGGCAACAAGATCGTTTAACAGGAGACGGACGAGTGCAGCTCCATGCTAACCACCAGAAACCACACCTTTGTGTGCAATCTTGAATTTACAGGGCAGGTGGAGGGGAGCGAGGAAAGCCTGTAACTCTGCTCTTTCCCCGATCCCCCCCTTTCTGAGCTGCAGGACATTGAGTCCCCGTGGGCTTGAGTGACTCCTCCTCCAAGCACTGTTTACTGGGTGGTTGATTCTGCTGTGCTGGGTACTTCCTTTCCCACTTGCTAGTGTTTGTAACACATACGCTGACCCTTTTCCCTTCTCTCTTTACCCTGGGAAAGTACAATGAATAAAAAAAATTTATTGGTTCTAGAAAAAAAAAAAAAAGAAGCCCCTATTTTAATAAGAGAAACCTAAGTAGGGCCCAAGATCACAAGGAAGCCGGGCTGGAATTATAACCCACTACTGTGATGACCTGAAGCCCAGTTCTGACCCCAAACCCAGACTCTGATCCCATCTTTCATATCACTCCTTAACAGGACCTAATATCCACAGACCGCACTGCTCACAACATCTCAGTCATAATGCCCCCCGAGCCAAAGTGGACCCAGGACTCCCACCCCCTCCACGTCCACCAACTGAATACCCACCACTGACCTTCTCAAGGGCGAGCCTGCCTCCCGGGCGGTCTGGAGTAATCCCTTTCCTTCATGCCCCCCTGCAAAAAATCCCTACACCTGTCGGTCCACACTGCACCCCCATGAGGGGAAAAAGGTCAGAAGTGTATTCTAGAAGAACAAAGCAGGAGCGTTACCTCACTCTGTTCAGACAACGACCCACCGGTAAACCACACCCTTCGCAATACGCGAACAACACACATAAGCAGGATGTTTGTAGCTCTGGAGAAAAAAAAACAAACGTTTTTTTGCAACACGTACAGCTCTAAGAATCTATGGTATTAATTCTGATATTCTATTCAATTCTACTCTATTTGTTTTTTAAGTGCCGGTCCTGACCCACTAAGTTGATTTCACACTGGCTGAAGAGCGTGACAATTTCAGGTTGAGGTTGAAGGCCCAGAACTGCCATCTGGAGCCAGAACAGCACATTCTTCCCAGACCTGGCTGCTCCCTGCCGAGACCCTCCCCCCTCAAAGCCCGACACAGGAGCTGACAAGCCCTGGGCAAACCTCTAGCGTGCGCCCCGAGGATGGCTCCAGGCCCCGGGCGGCTGTGAGCAGGGGCTCCGGTGGCTTCTAAGAGCACAGAGCACCTGCTCACCCTGACCCCAGACCAGGCGGCGTCTGGCCCGCTGAGAGCCCTGCACCCCACAGACCTTCCCCCATAACCCCTCCCACTCTGCTCATCTGCCTTGACCCCAGCCCCAAGGGCCTGGTTCCTGCCCCTCTCCCCAGTAATTCCCGGCATTCCGTCAAATTCAGTTTACCACCACAACCTTCTTTCTGACCACTCTTCCCAAACAGACCCTCTACTAGCCTCATCCCTACCCCAAGAGGATTACTCCACTCCAAACCCGTGGGTCAAGCGAAACCTCTGTGCTGAGCCCCCTCTGGAGCAGAGGGAAGCAGGCTGCAGAGAGAGAGACCACAGAGTGAGAGGGGACGGCTCCAGACTCAAACTCATGGGGGAGAGGAGCGGGCCTCCACGCAACACTTCAGTAATCAACGCACCCACCCAGCAGCCTCTGTGCGAAGCAGGGACGTGCCCAGGCTCCTGCCGAGTAAGGACCCACGGAGGCCGCCAGAGCTCGGATTCTCAAACTCATCCCGGGAGTGGCGTCCCAGGCAGTTACAATGTTCTGTGAGGCACTGATTGAATGCAAGCCCACAAAAGGAAATAAAGCCATAACTGTGTCCTAAAACGCAGCGGGGGTACTTTAGGCTGGACTCTGGAACAGCTAAGTAGCAGCAGATGCCAAATCTGAAGATAGCAATGATGGAACAAAAGCTTCGAGAAAGTTCCATCCAATGAACGTAGTGGGCTCTGCACATGGGGAAGCCCGGCTTCACTTGGTGTCACTCGGTGTCAGAGCCCACACATGGGTCCAGCTCCAAGGGCCAGGCTATCGGGGGCGGGGGGGTGGATAGGGCACAGAGCCAACCCCAAACGAGGAGCAGGATGTCATCTCTGGGAGAAGAGGCTGCAGAGCACAGCGTGCATGACGGCCGGTACACTGGAGGGACACTTAGAAGCCCACACGAGCCAAACGCGAGGCAAGCAGGTCACGGCTCAGACACACACAGTGACCTGCATCTTGCTCGGGAATGGAAAGGACAACGTGAGGTCATAAAAGCAGGTACAAGTGCTTCACTCCAAAATTACCTTTCAACTCAGCACAGGTGTACTGGACACAGAATTATTCAAAGCTCCAATGAAAAGGACAGAGCTCCCAACCACACAGACTTTGTGACAGCAACTCAAGGCCCCAGCACCTCGTGAGCCCTCCACTGACACCCTGCCAGCCTGTGGGGGTCCAGCCCACGAGTCCCTGCGAAGCCGGTCAGGGGCAAAAACCACTCCGGGAGCTCACCAGCCTTGTGAGGAATGTCGGCTCACTGCCCGGCCCCTCCTGGCAGCAGGACTCAGCGGCAGGAGGAAAAGGCTGGTGCCACAGACACGATCCCCCAAGTGTGGCCACGCTCACCCCCGGGGGTGAGCAGAGGCAGAGCGGAATCCCGTCACTGGATCATCCCCCAGGGAGAAGGGTCAGGAGCAGCTCAGGCAGGCGCTGATGGCCTCCACGGGACACCTCAGGTCCCCACCCTCTCCCACCTCCATGCGGGCCCCACGGTGGTCCCAGCTTCACTTGGCCAGGGCTGGCGGGCCAGGACAGGCGAGGCAGCACAGGCGCACACAGCCACCTTACCTCCGAAGTTGGCCAGCCGCCCAATCCGTGTAACTGGCACCTTCCGCTCCCGAGCATGCTCGCTGAGCTAGAGGGAGCAAGGAAAGAGACCTCACGGAATCGGCAAATGGGGACAGGACCAGCCTCTGTAGGGGTTCACATGGCCCCCCACAGCCCCGCTCCACCCCCAAAAGTGGCTGCTCCACCTGGCAGCTTAGTCCACCAAAAGGGGGCCTGTGTCCCTGAAAACGCCAGACCACAGCATCCGGAGAATGTCCCCAGAGGAGGGCCTGACACCAGCACCACCAGGAGCGGCAGCCAACCCAGCCCCACTCCACCAGGCCCTCCAGGACGCACCATCTGCTTGTGGGGCTTGCTCTCGGGGCGAGCCTTGGCCTGCCGGGCCTTCTCAATGTCCTCCGTGGTGAGGCCCCCCACGGGGGGCTGGTCCTGGTGGAAGAACCTTCGTGGAAGGCTCATGGTAGAAAGTGGGTGTCTGGGGTCTCCAAAGAGCCTCCCGGTGACGGTGCCCAGAGGGGAGGTGGCCTGGCCTGAGAGCCCAGCTTCCCTAAAGGGTCCACTGGTCACGTAGGCAGGAGCCGGGCCCTCATTGCCAGTGTGATCCCAGGATGGAGGGGGTGACCAGTCAGGGAAGGAGGCTGCAGAGAAATCTGTGCGAGCCCCCACAGTCTGAGGCCCAGAGAACTCTGCTTCCGGGTCTTCGAAGTTCTCGGCATAAGGCTCCTCGCGCTTTTCCTGACCCTGTGGGGAGCAAAAGCCAGCATGAGCAGAGCAAAAGGCCCGCCTGGGCCTCCTCCCTGTGTCCACCCCCACCCCCTGCACAGGGAGCCACACGTTCCACCAGGAAGGCGGCCCTCAGCCAGATCTGCAGGGGAGCACCTTCCCAGCCCGAAGCCAGGAGACCCAGGTTCGGCCCTGCTCCTGAGAGGCCCCACTCTGTGGTTCCAGGGAAGCCGGACAATCACAGAGCACCTGCTGGAAGCCTCGCCAGGCCCGGGGGAGTGACCGCCACACTACAGGCAGCAAGTTCCTCATCTGTAAATCAGGACTTTGGGGAGTGAGCCAGGCCAGCAGACAGCTCGGAGAAGTAAAAGGCCAACCAGACCAGCGAGGGCCACTTGCCGACAGGACTGACCCGCCACACCAGGCCAGCACCTCACCTCTGGCCCTTCCTCTAAGAGGCTCTCATGAGGGCTGGCCTGCCGTCCCTGGGAGCTGGGGGTACAGGGACAGGCCAGGAGGGAAGTGCCACGCTTTCTCTGTAATGGTCACACAGACCCCAACTGCAGGCCCAGGTTCCTGCTGCATTCAAACCCTGAGTGACCTTGAGCCAGTTCCTGCCCCCTCTCTGCCACCTCATCTGGAAATAGAGCTGTGTGGGCCGCAGACAGGCCGGGGGAATGGCGCTGCTCCTGAGGCCGCAGGGGTGGGCTCGGGGCACACACGCGGCGCCTGCGGGCGCTGCAAACCAGCAGCAGCCCCACAGCTTCCTCACCGCGGCTTGGGGTCCAAGGAGGGACTTGCCCTCCAGGGGAAAAAAGAGACTGGCCGTCACTGTCATTTCATCAAGGGGACACTGAGGCTGGGAGAACTGGTAAAAGCCTGGCAGAGCCTGGACCGCTGGCCCTGCTGAACCTCGGCTCCATGCACAAGCGACCCGCACTTGAATTTGGCAAGCACATGTCAGGTGCCGGGGACGTGTTGTGTGCCGGGGACGTGCCAGAACCAGGGAAGCCGGGAGGGCTCATGGGAGGGCCCATGGGAGCCCCGTGGGGCCTCCTGCTGCCCCAGAACTCGTAGCCACGGCCCCCTGGCCCTGCGTGACCTGAGGGACCCCAAGCTCAGTGAGCAAGTGAACGAAGCCCTTGAAGGTGTGGAGGGAGAGACATTTCTGGATTATGTGGCCTCCGTCCCCTCGGAGAGGAGGAGGCCCCAATGATCTAAGTTTTAGGGAAAGAACAGGAGCACACGAAGGCCCCTCACCCTGCTCAGTGCCTCCTTCGTGGTGGGACCCACACTCCCTCCTCCCTCCGAGGACCCTGCTGGAGATGCCCTGGCCTGTCCCCCCACTCGCCTCTCAGAAGGTTCCCCAGGCCTGGCACACTCTCACTTGCCGGTGTTTCACAGACAAGACACCCACCAGGAAGGGGATAGCTCCGAACCAGGAAGGCACCTGGGAATCACTCAGAAGTCAAGGACCAGTCTCCCCATCTAAGAAGGGGTGATGCCCAGGACAGCAGCCAGGCTGGGGGCGGCATCATGGGGTTGAGACTTCTACAAGTTAAAGGCATTTCCATAGAGTGACAGAGAGGTGGTGTCACCACCAGACCCTTAGGGAACAGAAGGGGAGGGGTTGGGAATCCTAAAACCTGACCAGAGGCCTGGAGGCGGTGACAGCCTCCTAGCAGGGCACCATCTGCATCTTGTGCCCGTGCCCCCTTCCCACCCTCTCGGGCTCCCAGGAACGGGGCAGGTGGCTCGCACGGTGACACCCAGGTGGGACGGTGCTCTGCCCTCCACTGTGGCAAACCCTGTTGACAGCTGCCTCTCCGCACGCACGCGTGCTTTGGACCCTCCCACTGGGCCAGGGGCTTGGAACAGGGCAGGAGGGCAAGGGAGGCAGGTGGTGAAGCTGCGCCAGCGCTCCCCGGAAAGGAGCCGAGCCCCCGAGTCCACGCCCGGAGCCCCGCGTAAATGAAGCTGGGAGTGCGACCCTGGCTCGGCTGGCACGTCAGTAAGGACCCTGGGCACACAGGCTCCAGAACAGCTTGACACCGCGGCGTAACGCCCAGGGACACACGCACGCTCAGCCTACACACAGGGTACCTTCTGCCACGTTTGTACCAAAACCGACCCGACAAGAAAGATAAATCAGATAAACAGTGGAGAAGGTGCTCAGGCTCTTAAAGAAACTGTTTCAGGGAAGGAAACACAGGCTTCCGGCAGCTGCCTCCCTAAGAACAAAGGTGGATGCTGCTTTGTTTTTTAATTTCTGAAATTAAAAAGGCCTCTGTTGACGATGGACTCTGAAAAACAAACTGAGGGTTCTAGAGGGGAGGGGGGTGGGAGGATGGGTTAGCCTGGTGGTGGGTATTGAGGAGGGCACATTCTGCATGGAGCACTGGGTGTTATGCACAAACAATGAGTCATGGAACACTTCATCTAAAACTAATGATGTAATGTATGGGGATTAACATAAGAATTAAAAAAAAGGCCTCTGTTGAGCACATTCAGTAGAGGCCCAGGAACAGAGGGCCAGGTGGGGGGTGGGGAGCAGGATGGGACTGGGCCAGCAGAGTGTGGCCTGTGCCCCAGGGCCAGTGAACTGGGGCCTGGGCCACTGGTTCCCGGGGGCTGTCCCAGCTTCGTGAGGCTTCCTGAGCGACAACTTGAGTCAGAGGGCTACAGCCCCACGCCGGGACCCCACCACACCCAGAAGGACAGCAGGTCCCCTGAGCCAACCCCCAGGCTGCGTCCTGATTTGCCCCCCACCCCCACCCCCCCGGCCTCGATGAGAGCTCCAGGCCAGCCCCTCCTGACGCCCCCTCCCGATGGCCTCCTTACCTGCACCTTCCCCAAGACCAAGCCCATCTGCTCTGCAGCTGTGGACTGCAGGGCCCTGGCCACCACGAGGAGCTCCCCACCGAGGCCCAGGCGTTGCAGGTGGGTCTCCACGGCCACCTGGGTCAGCTTGGCAAGGCCTCTGACCAGCATGATGGTGTCCCCCAGCATGGCAGCCATCCTGGAGGGCTGCAAGAGAACAGGCCAGTCAGGGGGTGCTCTACACTCACACAGAGCAGCTCCACCCCGAGGTCTGGGTAGAGGCATTGGGAGGTCTGGTTCTTCCACCAGACCCCCTCTGATACAGGCTGACTGAGAGACAGGACAGCGAGGGAGGGCCAGGGCTCAAGGTCGGCCCTGGGTGGCCCCCCACCCTGTCCTGCCCAGGCATGGAGCAGAACCAAAGGCTCTGTGGAGCCAGGGCTGGGGGCCTCACAGCCACCTCGTGAGACACCGAGGTGTGGAGGGGTGAAGTGAGTAGCCCAAGTGGCAGAAGGGGGACGCGAAGCCAGATGCCCTGATTTTAGTCCAGTGCTCTTTTCCCTGGACCCAAACTTGGTTGGGGAGGGAGCGTCCGCTCCAGAAGCGCCTCCCTCTAGGGCCCAGGGCGCCCCAACCCAACGACCCCAGCCCCTTAGAGGCTGCCCGTCCCCACCCAGCTGCCCCTGCTCTGCCTGGGAGGGCCTCTGACAGACACCCACAGGCCCAGGGATGTGCAGAGGCCCCACCCCACCCTCAGGCTCCACGAGTTCCCAAGCCGTGTGGTTTGCAAACCGCAGTCCAGTGCCATCCATCTGGGAAGTCCCAACCGGCACGAAAACCAAGAGGAGCAGGATGCGGGACAGCCAGGGAAGCATCAGAGCACACTGTGGGTGGGACTCTCTCCTGATACTTGTTTTCCCTGTGTGCACCTGTACTTTTCCCTCCACTCGGTCACAGTGTAAAATGTGTTTCTTCATGTCGGTCAGGGCCATAGAGGCAGAAAGCACTGTACCCAGCACTGCCTCCCAGGGGAGCATGTGCGGCCAGTCCCCCAAGTATCTCCTACAGCCTACATGGGACTGCATGCTGGGAGGGGCAGGATAGGGTCCCAGGGACATGCTGGGGCTGAAGAAAACCCACAGAAAGAAAGGGAGCAGCAGGGGCCCCAGAGAAGCAGCCAGGGAGCACTCTGGCCAAGGCAGGGAGGAACTGGGACCCACTATGAGGAGGGGCGAGGCTGTGGGGGGAAGCCCGGGAAGGCCAGGTACACCCTGGATGCAGGGCCTGGGCCAGCAGCAGGGAGGCTGCGGGCACACAGATGCCTGCAGACTCCGAATTCTCCTCATACGAGGGAAGGGAGGCGCCAACTCTGAAGACCTCAACCACAGCTCCAGGGGCTTCTGAAGACGGCTGGCTCCCTCCCACCTACCCGACACAGGGGAGTAGCCCGGGTCGGCCCAGGAGTCCTGCAGGGACCCTGAGCTAGGGAACAGTGTAGCTACTCATATTTACAAGGAGAACGAAGGCACAGGAGCCTGGAGAGCAGAGAGGACCCGTGGTCACAGGCCCTCACCGTCACAGTCACAGGTGCCACCAGACCCCAGGCGCTCTCCACTCTCCAACTTGGTGACACGGGTCTCATTGCTCCTACTTCACAAAGGAGAAAACCAAAGCCACAGCGGTTAACGATCCTGAATGGTGTACTGAATGGTGGCCCTGGGGTGAGATCCCGGCCCTCCCCTGCTCTGTGCCCACCACACCACACTGCCTCCCCGAACACTTGGCCCACTGGCTTCAAGGCACACCCACAGGGACAGGGCCCCGCTCAGGCACAAATGCGCTGCCTACACCCTCATCAAAGCCAAGGTTTCTGGAAGGTGACCATACCCTTGAAAGAGACGAAGGGGAGGGGCTAGCCGGGCCCATCACCTGCTGCCATTTCACACCATGGGCTCTGACCTGGGATCCTGGACTTTATGGCAATAAACAAGGGTGAGCCCCACAGACCCAATGGCTAGGACTCGGGAGACAGCCCATAACCAGAGCTCACACAGGGCTGCTGCCGGCGCTCAAACTGCCCAGCCCCCTGGCCCCACCCCCAACACGTAGACATGCTGGACGCAGCACCCCTGCTGGTCAGCCCGCAGACACCAGGGAGAGAGGTTTCTGAAGGACATGTTAGGGACATACAAGGGTGGATGGAGACCAGGCCCCCGCCACACCTGTTCAAAAGGACCCTTGCTGGTGGCCCCAGGGTATCCCCCATATCCCACTGTCCCCAGGTCCCCCAAATTAGGCCTTCTGCTTACTCACCTCTCAGTCCAATCCAGCTAACCAAGGCAGGAGCCTCCCACAGGCCGCAGGCTCTGATAATTCCCAAGCCTCAGCTTGTCTGCTAATGGATACCCTCCTGAGACCTATTTAATTCAGACTTTGTTTCCAGGCTGAAAATTAATTCTCCCTGGATTTCTCACCCAAGTTATAAGCATGAACGAAAGCGTCACTAGAGCAGAGCTGAGAAGTGATATGGGGCCAGTCGGTCTGCCCTGCCGGCGCTGGCCCACCACACCGATCCATGGCGCTCAAACTGGAAAGCCAACTTCCAGTCTTGCGCGCTGCAGACGCAGTCCTGGGACCCACTGGAGTCCAGTCCTCACTCCCCAGCTCCTGAGCGTGGCAGCATTGATCACCGCCCCCAGACAGGACGGATTACACTCACTTCACAAGGACACTTTAGAAAAAATTCCTGAGAGGGGCGCCTGGCTGGCTCAGTCGTTAACTGTCTGCCTTCGGCTCAGGTCGTGATTCCAGGGTCCCGGGATCGAGCCCCGCATCAGGCTCCCTGCTCGGCGGGAAGCCTGCTTCTCCCTCTCACACTCCCCCTGCTTGTGCTCCCGCTCTCGCTGTCTCTGTCAAAATAAATAAATAAAATCTTAAAAAAAAAATTTCCTGAGAAAAAAATGCTAAATTGGCCAAAGTTTTTTTTAATTCCTGCATTTGGGAGATACGAGTAACTATGGTCTCTTCCAATATATTCCTGATTCATTTAGTTGATGTATACTACTTTCAAAGTGGCAACTGGGTAAGTCATCTAAAACCAGTACACACTGAAAACTAGCTATGGGGCATCTGGGTGGCTCAGTTAAGCGTGCAACTCTTGGTTTCAGCTCAGGTCATGATCTCAGGGTCCTGGGACTGAGTGAGCCTCATGTCGGGATCCACACTCAGCAGGGAGTCTGCTTGGGATTCTCTCTCTGCCCCCGACCCTCGCCCCCCCCAAATAAATAACTAAATCTTTATAAAAACTAACTAGTTATGCCTTTCATGTGACCAGCTGCGTCCTCGTCCCCAGCAAAGTCACGATGGGCACGAGTCTGACCCCAGCCAGCAGGCACCCGGGAGGGGAAGAGGGGGACTCCAGCCAGCTACTCTGCCAGGCAGGCCCCATCCAAGTGGAAATAACATCACAGAGATCCCACCTTCCTGCTCGCTGTGAGGCAAAACCTGCTTTCCTCAAATCAACAGATGCTACGAATCAACACTCAGTCATTTGTGAGCAGATTCACACGTGGATACCCAGGCCTGCCCCACTTTGACGCTGCTCCACTCAGTGCAAAGTCAGCCGTTCACACCTAATCAACACCAGGTACTTTTTTTTTTTTTTTTTGCAAAGGTGTGTCTACCCTCAAGGGGCATCAGGAAGAGGAAGGACAGACAGAAGGCACTACCTTTCCAAAACTTTTCTCCCCTTTGGTTTTCAAAAAGTGGGTCTCACGGATCTGAGGCACCAGAATCCCAACGGAACTCAGAATTCAGCTACCCTGAAATTTGCGGCAAACCCCCTGCAGGAGTGCACTAGAACCAGGCACACAGCTATAGGAGGAGGCGTTTCATCAAGATCTTAAATAAATAAAGCAAAAGCCCCAGGGCGCCTGGGTGGCTCAGTGGGTGAAGCGTCTGCCTCTGGCTCAGGTCATGATCCCAGGGTCCTGGGATCAAGCCCCACATTGAGCATCGCGATGGGCATGGAGCCTGCTTGGGATTCCCTCTCCCTCTGCCACCCCCACCCCACACCCCTAGTGGTTCTCTCTAAAATAAACTGTTTAAAAAACAAAACCTGATCTGCACCAGGATTCATCTATAAGTATCTACAAGTATTCGACCCCTCTCCCCACTGCACCCCCTCCCACTGGCCGCTGAGCAGGTTTTCGGACCCCGCCCAAAAGGAGCAGAGCAACTGAGCGCCCGGCTCTCTGCCTACTTGGTAGGTGAGCCCTGAGCCCCAGAAGGCCCTGGTGCCACCACTCTCCCCTGAGAAGGGGACAGCCAAAAGTGCTGGGTGAACAAAGAGATGTGAGTGGGGGCAGCACTCCCGTTGGGAGTGCCTACTAGGGACTAGCACCAAAACAAAAAGGCATTCAGAGATGCATCACTTGTTCGGAAGGTCTCCTCCCGGTGCTCTAGGCTAGTCCCTGCAGGCCCCTGGGCACCCACAGCTGTGGTGCCATGCAGACACTTCTATACTGGATCAGACACCAGGGAGAGAGCCAGAGGCCAACGGGGGCTGACACACGAGGGTCAGGTGCAGAGGAGGCTGCGGACCCCCAGAAAAGAGTCCTAGGAGCAGGGACATGGGGTCCAGCTCTACCAGGGCTGCAGTCTATGCGACTAAGTGCATCACTCTCCAGTTCATCCCACTCCAGTAGGAGAGGGCTTTGGGTGGCTCCCCTTTTCTGGTCCTAACATGCTAAACCTCTATAAAGGATGTAAATAAAGAGCTTATCGAGAGAGAGAGAGAGAGAGAAAGAGAGAGAGAGAGAGAGAACAGGAATCGACCCAGCTTAGCACTCCCAGGTACAGAGGCTGGAAAACAGTCCCCAAGCTCCGAGAATGCTCCTACTGACTCCTCACTCTCTGACCTTCCCCGGGCTTTCAGGACATGAGCTCACCATCTGTCACTCGTCTCTCCGCTCCGGGGGACAGCAAGCCAGGGTTGGATCCCCTTCATGGCTCTAAATCGTGGAGTGACCAAGCAGCCCCGTCTGACCAAAGCCGGGTAGCTCTATTTCCTGAGCAGCCCCAAAGCCTCAGGATGGCTGGGCGAAGGACCCCAAAGGAAGCTGCACAGAAAGCTCTTTGGCTTGGGGAGTGTGTGAAGTTTCATCCAGCCATTTGCCCCACACGTCACCCCCAAGTCCCACTGGCATCAAATGGCCCTCACCACCCCCACGCTTCCCTCCCGGGCTCCCCATCCTGAGGAATGGGGCCACCACCCACTTCTCTCAAACCCGTCCTCACCTCCGCTGACTCCCTGGCCACTCCTAGCAGGATGACTTCCCCAGGCCCTAGCTAGCCTGCCTGCCCCTAGTCCCTGGCCCCCACTCCCAAACCACTCCGAGCTTCCTGAGCTCTCTGAGGTTCCTAAGGGGCTGAAAGGACTCTAGTGACCTGGCCTCCCTGCACCCCAGTTCCTCTCCTTGTTCCCTCCACTCACTGTGTCCCAGTCAGGCCAGCCCAGCTCTCCCACCAGCCTCAGCAGAGGATCACACTTTCTTCCCCCACCCCCCAGCTCCTGGCCCAAACACCACCTCTTCTGGGACACCCTCCTCCAACATGTCCCACCCCAAAAACCCACGCACGCACTTCCCACCACCGCCCCCCAGCCTGTCCTTCCCCCCGTGTAGCAGTGCCTGCTGTAAATCTGCCTGAGTCACTGTCTCCTCCCCCAAGGGGCTGTCAGCCAGAGCAGGGCAAGGACCACACCTGTCTTCCCCCTCTCCGTGTTTCCAATGCCAAGCTTCATGCTCAACACACAGCAGGCGGGTCATAAATACTCAGGAAACAGAATGAACTCAGCTGCTCCCTTGAAGGCTTGAGAAAGCTGGGACGGGCTCACACCTGCTTACAGCTTTAATCTAGATTCGGAATCAGAGGCCCCTGGGAGGCCTGGTAGGAGGCAGGGTGCCCATGCTTTAGTGGGCAGCAGAGTCCCCCAGGAGGTTTGTGGAAGCCCAGACTGCTGGGCCCGCCTTCAGGCTCTGGGTCTGTAGGTCTGGGGTGGGCCTGGAAACCCGCCCGACTCACACATTCCCAGGTGCTGCCGCTGCTCACGCTGGAACCCCACCTCGAGATCCCCTGTTCTGGAGGACGAGGGGGAAAGGGAGCAGAGTGCTGCGCTTCCCCAAAGCCTGGATGGGCCCATCAGTGGAAACCCTCCACCTGCCCTTTCTTTTCCTGTTACTGCCTCAAGAAGCTAGAAAAGAAATGAATGAGCTTAAAGACAAGGAGCCACAGGACCACCACAGGCCCTCAGGACTGTCACTTCCCACAGGGCTGTTAAATGTCCTTTTCCGGAGGCCCCAGGGTGGGGGTGCCTGTGACCTTCTGCCCCCCTCCCAGCTAAGAATAAGCTTTACTTTGGGCTGGAACATTCTCAATTTCCAGCCTGCATGGGCCCTGAAAAGTTCCTTTACGGTGCTTAAAATTTTTCTTCTTTCCTTCTACTCTAAGTAAAAGGAAACACCAGAGGTGTAAGTCAGAGAGACTCAAACCTCGGGACCCAAATCCATGAACTTCTGTGGCTGTGCCCTTCGCCTTGGCCTTCCAAATCATGCCCAGGGGCCAGCACTGGACTCTCGCAGGGGCTCCAGGCCTCGGGCCGGTGAGGGCCCCCCAGCGTCTTGCCAGCGGCTTCAGAAACAGCCTCATGTGCTGGCAACTGAATACACAAGGAAGGACCAGGAAGAGACAGAGACAAACAGCCCCTGTCATCCGATACCAGCAGCCGGGCCTGGAGAGTCACCTTCCCGTCCATTAGGGCTCTGCAGTCCCCACAGCTGCCAGTCACCCCCAGAACCCCCCAGACTGCACGTCGACCAGGAAGTCCCCTTTGCCAGCAGAGTCCTGCATGGTGAGGAAAGGAGCCAGCCTCAGGGCCTCGGGGCATCTTGCAGGCTGAGGATGTCCTGTTCCCTCGGAAGCTGCTTCCAGACCTGAGGGCTCTTTCTCGGAGCTGGTGAGAAGCGCACACTCGTGCGCTAACACACACAAGGGCTTGCTGGGCAGCAGACACTCGGACACTCTCCTCCAGTGAGTCTCACCGCGTCCCCAGATGTCTCCAAGCTGCAGGGCACTAACCACAGCTGCTGTTACTTCCTGAGACTTTATTGTCTGCCAAGGCTGTGAGCTAAGTGTTCCCCCAATTATTCTTATAAGCTAGGTGCTGTTACTATGTCCATGTTTGAAATGAAGGTACTAAGGCACAGAGAGGTTCCATAACTTGGCCAAAGTCACACAGCTTGTAAGAACTGGAGCCAGGAAGGACTTGAGTCTATCAGCTCAGGAGCCAGACAGGTAAGAGGAGAAAACAAGCTGAAGACTGTTCGGGTACCTTAGACGGTAAGCCTCCACTCCCCGCCTGCTGGGAGATTAAGACAGTCTTAGGCTTCCCAGAGTGTTGCCCCCAGATGGGCACCAGGCTGGGGGATGGGTGGCTCACAGAAGCAGGAGAAGCTCCCCCCGCCCCAAGGATGCCCAGGGCTCCGGAGCACGGGGGGAGGGGGGCAGGAGGTGCTTAAAAAAAAAAAAAAAAGATGATGGGATTATCAAGAGGGGCATAGGGGATCCTGAGCGGCCCCTCCTCCTTCTGGTGAGCAAACGGGACTGACTACAAACGGGCCTTTTAAATGCCCACCTGCTGGGCGCCTGGGTGGCTCAGTTGGTTAAGCGACTGCCTTCGGCTCAGGTCATGATCCTGGAGTCCCTGGATCGAGTCCCGCATCCGGCTCCCTGCTCGGCAGGGAGTTGCTTCTCCCTCTGACCCTCCCCCCTCTCATGTGCTCTCTGTCTCTCTCATTCTGTCTCAAATAAATAAATAAAATCTTTAAAAAATAAATAAATAAATAAATGCCCACCTGCCAAGCATGGGGTCCTGACAACAATTTCATTTTCTGACTAAAAACTCCCCAGGGACGCCTGGGTGGCCCGGGTCATGATCCCAGGGTCCTGGGATCAAGTCCCACATGGGGCTCTTTGCTCAGCAGGGAGCCTGCTTCTCCCTGTCTCTCCCTCTGCTTGTGCTCTCTGTCAAATAAATAAAATTCTTTCAAAAAAATAAATAAAAAAAACTCCCCAAAGTTTTCTGCTTAAAACCTAAAAACAGTGCTTATCTCATCAAGATGCTCCGGAGCCAGGCACCCCGGGTTCAAATCCTGACTCTGCTGCTGAACTAAAGTCACCGAAGTGTCTCTTTGTGCCTCAGTTTCCCCACAGGAGTGGGTCAGGTAATCCATACAGTAGCACTCAGGGCCCCGAGGGACTAGCACACAGTAAGCGTTCATCACTGTGAGCAGAGACGCTCTGGAAGGAGGTTCAGCCTCAGGGAGACTAGAGGGTTCACGAATTACATGGTGTAGACAATCCCACTTATTTATATCCGAGTGCTCAGGCTGGGTACAGTACCACGTCGGACTCAGGGAGGGCAGTCTCGCCCTCTCCCGGGGACCATGTGGTTTGTTGATGCTGTGGTGCCAGGGGGCCCGCTTGGAGGCTAGAAAGAAACATCCGCTGGTGATCCTTACCACAGCCAATGCCACTCCCAGAGGAGAAAACAGGAAGCCTTCACTGGAATTTTATGGGAGGAACGGGCAGTTCGGGGAGGGGGGAGGGGGTCTCTGATCCCCATGATGACCTCTCTGCAGGCCATGGCACACTCTACCACCAGAATAATCTTCCCCAATCCACTTCATCATGCTAACCCCCTGCTAAATGGCTCTTAGCTGTCTAAAGGGTCAACACGAGATGCCCAAGCTCCTGGGCCTGAGGCTGGAGGTGTCACAGTGAGGACCCGGGCCTCCCATCCAGCCTCTACTCACACCAGTGCCGAGTGAGCACCGAGTGAGCACCAAGCCACGGCAAGCAAGCCCGGCCCTGGGCTTCTGCACATCTCAACTGCACCTCACCCGACTTGCAGACAGGGGAGCCCTGTGTGCGTTGAGGCCAGCCTCACGGCCTGGGAGTCAGCTCTGCCCTGACCAGCCGGCCACTGCAGGCCTGCTCCTGAACAACCCTATAACCTGATTCTCACCTGGAGATCACGGCATAAACTGTTAGGACGTCCAATCTAAGAAGGAGAGGCGAAGTACCTGAAATGTACGGACACACCACATTTACTCGAGGACTTGAGCTGACTCTTAGCTCTCGGGGAGTCTTCCCTCGCTGCCCTCATCTTCCAGGTCAACCAGATCCTGACCTGCACGTCTCCGGCACACACACGCCTCTTCTCTCCAGCCCAACTCCAAGCCCTTGTGGGAGGCTCCCGTCTCTGACCCCCCGACTCCTTCCCCACCGACACCCAGACTGATCGTGACCACATGAACGACCAGTGTCACTGCACTGTCACCCAGGAAGGTGGACAGGACCCTGGGTGGGGACCCTGGCGCTGTGGTCGAGAAGTTTCCTTTATTTTTTTTTTTTTTTAAGATTTTATTTATTTATTTGACAGAGAGAGACACAGCGAGAGAGGGAACACAAGCAGGGGGAGCAGGAGAGGGAGAAGCAGGCTTCCCGCCGAGCAGGGAGCCCGATGCGGGGCTCGATCCCAGGACCCTGGGATCATGACCTGAGCCGAAGGCAGACGCTTAACGACTAGCCACCCAGGCGCCCCGAGAAGTTTCCTTTAAAGTGAAATCAAGTATTTAAAGGGTTGTGTTGAAATGTGGCAGGCTGGGTCATGACCTCACAGACATGTCCATGCTCTGAGCCCTGCAACAAGTGACGATGTCAGCTTCTGTGGCAGAGGGGGCTTTGCACATGGGATTCAGGCAAAGATCCTTAAGATGATGGGATTATCTGGCGCCTGGGTGTCTCAGTCGTTAAGCGTCTGCCTTCAGCTCAGGTCATGATCCCGAGGTCCTGGGATCGAGTCCTGCATCGGGCTCCCCGCTCAGCGGGAAGCCTGCTTCTCCCTCTCCCTCTGCCTGCCGCTCTGCCTACTTGTGCTCTATCTCTCTGTCAAATAAATAAAATCTTAAAAAAAAAAAAAAAGATGATGGGATTATCAAGATGGGCCCAATTCATCCCGGGGTCCATATGGGAGGAGGCGGGCAGGTCCGGGTCGGCAGGAGGTATAACAGAAGCAGAGGCTGCGGTGCAGGTGTCAGGCAGGTGAGGGCAGGACCCACAGCCCTGGGAGGCAGGCCGCCCCCTGGAGGCCAGGAAAGCGAGGGTCACTTCTGCCCTGGAGCCTCCAGAAAGGACAGGCCCTGCTGACGTCCCACCTCCGGCTCCTGACCTCTAGAACTGTCGAATAGTAAATCTGCAGTGTTTCAAGCCGCTGGGTTTGTGGTAATTTGTCAGAGCAGCCACAGGAAACGAATACAGGGGCCATTTTTTAAAAGGCAAATCGCAGGGTGCCTGGGTGGCTCAGTCAGTTAAGCGTCTGCCTTCAGCTCAGGGCCCTGGGATGGAGCCCCGCATCGGACTCCGGAGCCTGCCTCTCCCTCTGCCTGCCGCTCGCCCTGCTTATGCTCTCTCTCTCTCTCTCTCTCTCTCTTTCTCTCTGACAAATAAATAAATAAATAAAATCTTAAAAAAATAAATTAAAAGGCAAATCGCTGGGTTGGGAAGAGGGGCGGGCTGTATTCTAGAATAATTTCCAGATCATTCTTCTAACATAATTAGTTCAGGCACCCCACAAACAGCCCTGGGTGCCAACCACGTGTCAGGTGCTGTGCCTGGGGCTGGACTACCCCAGATCCAGCTCAAAACACATTCCTGTTCCTGACGACAGAGTCCCACCAGCTCTCAGGATCAACATGTCCCATGCCTTCCACGGCTCAGTTCAACATCCAAACCACTCCTGAGAGTCTGATACACAGTCTGGGTGCCACTGAGTCCACGGAAGAGCCCCCACTCTCAAAATGCTTTTCATCAGCTTTCACCCTCTTCATCTTTCAAAACACTTGCATTTCACATTTACTACTCCAGTGCAACCATATTAGTCACAAGCTGCAACCATTTACAGTCCCGTCTGTGTGCCTGTCACTTTACACGACTCCCCTGCCCTCCCACAACAGGTGCCATCCCCGTTCACTGGGGGGAGAGAGCTCAGCAAGGAGGAGAAATCTCCCAAAAGTCCCAAAGACATCAGGTGCTGGCCCTTCCACCCTGGCCTGACCGCAGGCTCCGGCCCTTTCCTTGCTGCCCAGGAGGCTGAGAGAAAAGCAGCTAAGAAATCTGCCCCCACATCAGTAAATCAACATTTTATTTTTTTTATTATGTTATGTTAATCACCATACATTACATCATTAGTTTTTTTTTAAATTTTTTTATTGTTATGTTAGTCCCCATACATTACATCATTAGTTTTAGATGTAGTGTTCCATGATTCATTGTTTGTGCGTAACACCCAGTGCTCCATGCAGAACGTGCCCTCCTCAATACCCATCACCAGGCTAACCCATCCTCCCACCCCCCTCCCCTCTAGAACCCTGTTTGTTTTTCAGAGTCCACAGTCTCTCATGGTTCGTCTCCCCCTCCAATTTCCCCCCCTTCATTCTTCCCTTCCTGCTATCTTCTTCTTTTTTTTTTTAACATATAATGTATTATTTGCTTCAGAGGTACAGATCTGTGATTCAACAGTCTTGCACACTTCACAGAGCTCACCATAGCACATACCCTCCCCAATGTCTATCACCCAGCCACCCCATCCCTCCCACCCCACCCCCCACTCCAGCAACCCTCAGTTTGTTTCCTGAGATTGAGAATTCCTCATATCAGTGAGGTCATATGATACATGTCTTTCTCTGATTGACTTATTTCGCTCAGCATAACACTCTCCAGTTCTATCCACGTCATTGCAAATGACGTGGATAGAACTGGAGAGTGTTATGCTGAGCGAAATAAGTC